>NW_026577909.1:343356-686712 GCF_029407905.1 Bubalus kerabau | reverse complement strand
CTCCGTTTCAGACTCCGACCGCAGGGTCCCTGCAGAGTTGAGACAGGAGAGTCAGGCCTCGTCTTGTCTGAGGAAGGGAACCCCGCTTGCCTCGCGAGTTGCTCAGGGGGTCTCAGGCCCCTCGTCGAGCTGTGTGTGGAACCCGCGGGTCTTTGCGGACGATGCACGGGGGTGGCTGTGCCCCTTCGTGTTGTGCCTTCACCCACAGGGTTGCCTTCGAAGACGAGTCCGGGACTCGGGTCCTTCTCAAGAGCGGACCCGGGAATCGGGGGCGTTCGGCATGTGGCACCACCCACGTGGCTCGTCTCGAATTTCCTCGTGAGACCGGCCTCATCCTGAGGTGCGCCGGGAAGGCCGGGAACCTCTTCCAGACCACGCAGGGGAATCGACACTCCTGTCGCTATCAGGAGGCGAGAAGGGGCTCAGAGGAAGCGGTGCCGGGACCCTTGGTGTTCCCCTCGAGGGAACCCGGCGTGTCGGGGAAATTTTGGGGGTCGCAGGAAGGCTGTCAGGGACCGTTTCGCCCTTCAGGGCGGAACAGGGGACTTCCCTTGAGACGGCGTCGCGGGCAAGGGCCTCATCTTGCCAAGAGGTGGGAACCACGTGGTTTTTCTCGAGTTGCGGCGGGAAACTCAAGTTACGACGGGGATCTCAGGCTTCCTCTTGGGTTGGCCCTGGGAAGCCCAATCTTCCCCTCGGGTTGCGAGGGAAAGCTGGGGGTTGCGCTCGGGTCACTGCAGGGCCGAAGAGACCTCACCTAGGCCTGTGTCTGGGACCTAATATTCCTCTCCAGGGAAGGCAGGGATCTCGGGGTTTCATTTCAGGCTCCCCCGGGGAGTCAGGGCTCGTCTCTTGGGGAAGCCAAGGACTCCGCTCTCCTCTCAAGTCGCGACCGGGATCTCTTGGAGCCCCCTGAGCAGCCTCAAGGGAGTCCAGCCACCTCTTCCGTTTGGAGAGAGGACCCAGGATTGCTCTGCAGGCCATGCAGGAATAGAAGGCCCTCAGCTCGCGAGGACGGGGGCGTCTCAGGGGTTTCCTCGAGCTGCAGCGCCCATGGGGGTTTTCTCCCGAGGCATGACGAGGATCTCAGGGAGCCTCTCGTGCGGCGCCAGGGAAGTCATGTCTGCATGCGCATGGCGAGGTGGAGTGCGTCATGGCTCTCGAGTCACGGGAGGGGACTAGGGCCTCGAGACGCGTTGAAGAAGGACTCACGATTTCTTTCTCGGGGGACGGCGGGGAACCCTCGTTTCCCTCGCCTTCTGCCGGGGACCTTAGGTAACTTCCCAGGGTGCCTCTGAGAGGCGAGGGATCCTGTGGAGGTGAAGGGGCCCCTCCGCACTCCGCTGGGTCTGGCTCAACGGAAGAAGGCCTCACCTCGAGGGGAGGCAGGAACCTCAGGCTTGCTCTCCGTTTCGGACTCCGACCGCAGGGTCCCTGCAGAGTTGGGACAGGAGAGTCAGGCCTCGTCTTGTCTGAGGAAGGGAACCCCGCTGGCCTCTCGAGTTGCTCAGAGGGTCTCAGGTCCCTCGTCGAGCTGTGTGTGGAACCCGCGGGCCTCTGCGGACGATGCACGGGGGTGGCAGTGCCCCTTCGTGTTGTGCCTTCACCCACAGGGTTGCCTTCGAAGAGGGGTCCGGGCCTCGGGTCCTTCTCAAGAGCGGACCGGGGAATCGGGGGCGTTCGGCATGTGGCACCACCCACGTGGCTCGTCTCGAATTTCCTCGTGAGGTCGGCCTCATCCTGAGGTGCGCCTGGAAGGCCGGGAACCCCTTCCAGACCACGCAGGGGAATCGACTCTCCTGTCGCGATCCGGAGGGGAGAAGGGGCTCAGATGAAGCGGTGCCGGGACCCTCGGTGTTCCCCTCGAGGGAACCGGGCGTGTCGGTGAAATTTTGGGGGTCGTAGGAAGGCTGTCAGCGACCGTTTCGCCCTTCAGGGCGGAAGAGTGTACTTCCCTTGAGACGCGGTCGCGGGCAAGGGCCTCATCTTGCCAAGCGGTGGGAACCCCGTGGTTTTTCTCGAGTTGCGGCGGGAATCTCGATTTACGACGGGGATCTCAGGCTTCCTCTTGGGTTGGCCCTGGGAAGCCCAATCTTCGCCTCGAGTTGCGAGGGAAAGCTGGGGGTTGCGCTCGAGTCACTGCAGGGCCCAAGAAACCTCACCTAGGCGTGTGTCCGGGACCTAATATTCCTCTCCAGGGAAGGCAGGGATCTCGGGGTTGCATTCCAGGCTCCCCCGGGGAGTCAGGCCTCGTCTCGAGGGAAAGCCAAGAATTCCGCTCTCCTCTCGAGTCGCGACGCGGGTCTCTTGGAGCCCCCTGAGCGGCCTCAAGGGAGTCTAGCCTCCTCTTCAGTTTGGTGAGAGGACTCGTGATTGGTCTCCAGGCCATGCAGGAAAATAAGGCCCTCATCTCGCGATGACCTGGGTGTCTCATGTGTTTCCTCGAGCTGCCGAGCCAGTGTGGATTTCCTCACGAGGTACGATGAGGATCTCAGGGAGCCTCTACTGCAGTGCCAGGTTAGTCAGGTCTCCATGCGCGTGGCGAGGGGGAGCGTGTCATGGCGCTCGAGTCATTGTAGGGGAATCGCGACTCAAGACATTTTGAAGCACTCTCGAGGTCTTTCTCGAGTCGCGGCAGAAAACCCAGGGTTCCCTCGACTTGTGCCTGTGACCTCAGGGAGCTTCTCATTGTGCCTCTGAGAACTCAGGGATACTGTGGAGTTGGTAGGGTCCTCTCGGGACTCCACTGGGTGTGGTGCAATGGAAGAGGGCCTCATCTTGAGTGGACGCAGGAACCTCAGGCTTCCTCTCTGTTTCTGACTCGGATCCCATGGTCCCTGCAGAGTAGGGACAAGAGAGTCACACCTAGTCTTCTGTTGAGGAATGGACCTTCGTTTGCCTTTCGAGTTGTTTACAGGGTGACACGCCACTTTTCAAAATGTCTGTGGGACCTGCGGGTTTTTCTGGACGATGCACGCAGGTGTCAGTGCCCCTTCGTGTTGTGCCTTCATCCACAGGATTTCCTTCAAAGAGGTGTTCTGGCATCGGGTTCTTTTCAAGAGTGGACCGTGAAATTGGGATCTTTCGGCATGTGGCACCACCCACGAGGCTACGTCTCGAACTTCCTCATGAGACCGGCCTCATCCTGAGGTGCGCCCGGAAGGTCGGGAACCCCTTGCAGACAGAGAAGGGGAGTCGACCCTCCTGTCGCAATCAGGAGAGGAGAAGGGGTCAGATGAAGTGGTGCCAGGAACCTCGGTGTTCCCCTTGAGTGAGTCTGGTATGTCGCGGAAGTTTTGGGGTCGCATCAAGGGTGCCAACTACCGTTTCGCACTTCAGGATGGAACGTGGACTTCTCTTGAGATGCTGTAGCGGACAAAGGGCCTCATCTTGCGATGACGAGGGAAGCACGTGGTTTTTCTCGAGTTGCGGTGGGATTCTCGAATTAGGACGGGGAATTCAGGCTTCCTCTTGTGTTGGCCCAGGAAGTCCAATCTTCCATTCGAGTTGCCAGGGAGAGCTGGGGATTGGGCTCCATTCACTGAAGGGCAAACTAGACCTCATCTAGGCTTGTATCCAGGACTTAATGTTCCTCTCCATAGGCGACAGGGATTTGGGGTTGCATTCCATACTCACCCGGGGAGTCAGGCCTCATCTCAAGGGGAAGCAAAGGACTCCACTCTCTTCTCGAGTCGCGACAGGTATCTCTTGGAGCCCACTGAGTGGTCTTTGCTCTGTAGGAGAGCTCTAGTGTACATAAACCTGTAAATAAGTGAACACAGACATTCTGTGTGCATGTTGCTGCGTACCCAAAATAGGGCCACAAGGAGCCTCATGCTCTCCATGCAGCTCGGAAGCTGTGCAGCCACGCAGCAGCTGAAGAATCCAACCAATTGCTCTTTTCTTACCTCTGACAGAGCTCGCATTGCCGTAGCCCTTGGCAGTTTGGAAACACTGGACTCTAACCCCTCTCAAAGTAGGCCTGGGTTCTAGTTCGAATAGAAAGTCAATAGCGGAGCTGAGGACAGGAACGCGGCAGTCATTTATCACACGCTCCTGCAGCCTGCTACTACAGGGACACTAACGCTAGAAGCTAGGAATGTCTTTGCAAGGTGCGCAAAGGACAAGGGAGAACCTCGACCCTGACTCTAGTATTTCAGCCCCCTGAGCAGATCTGAGGTTCTCCCGCTGTAGAAGCTAACCCATTCCTTTCAAATACAGGCTTCCTAACACAGGGCCAGTTGGCTGCTTGCTCTTCCACGAAGCAGGCTTCCTTAACTTGCAAACTGCGAATTCCGCTTAACAGCCTGGAGGAAAAATCGGTTCTTGGAAGATTTTTTTCAGAGGCTGTATCCCCGGAGCTGGGGCCAAGCTAGGGGACCCATACTGGCAAGGGAAGGCAAAACCACATCCAATGTCTTTGCTCTGGAGGACAGCTTTGGTGAGCCTAAGTCTTTCAGGAATATTTCTGGCTCCAACAGAGTCAAATTCTGTGTGTGAAGCTGCACAGCCAAAATAGGGGAACAGAGAGCCTGATTCTCTCTGTGTAGCTTTGAAGCTGTCATTCAAACAACAGCTTGAGAATCCACACAATGCTCTCCCTTACTGCTAAGAGAATTCTCATTGCTGTCGTCCTTGACAGTTTGTAGAAATCCGCACCCTAACCCTTTTCCAAGTAGGCCTGGGTCCTAGCTCGGAACAACAGGCAACGGCGGAGCTGAGGCCAGTAAGGCACAAGGGAGGTCTCACACATTCTTGCAGCCTGATCGTCCAGGAGCAGTAAGGCCTCTTTTTCCCTGCAGGAGGCTCGCTTGCCTTGCCTCCTGTGAACTGCATTTCCCAGCCTGGGCGCAAAGCTGTTCCTGGAGATTTTTTCTCAGGGGCTGTTTCCCTGGAGCTGGGTCGGACCTCGGGGGCCCAACTCACAGGGGAAGACAGAACCACATGGACAGGTCTATGCTCTGTAGGAGAGCTCTAGTGAACCTCATCTCTCAGGAACATTCTTGGCTTCTACAGAGACACCTCTGTACATGAAGCTACACACCCAACATAGTGGCAAAGGGAGTCTGATTCTCTCCGTGGGTGCTGATGCTTTGTGGCAAAGCACCTGCTAAGAATCCATCCGCATAGGCTTCCCTCACCTTGACAGAGGTCTCATTGCTGTAGTCCTTGGCAGTTTGGAAAGAAGCTGACCCTTACCCTTCACCAAGTAGGCCCTTGTCCTTGTTTGAATGGAAAGGCAGTAGCTGAGCTGAGGCCAGGAAGGCGCCAGTCAAGTCTGACATATTCCCGATGCCTGCTCCTTCATGGAAAATATCGTTAGAATCTGGGAATGTCTTTGCAAGGCTGGCAAAGGGCAGTGAGGAACCTCGACCCTGCCTCTGGAATTTCTATCTTCTCAGCACATCTGGCGGTCTCGGTCAGGAGAAACTAACCCATTCCTTTCAAATATAGGCTTCCAAACACAGGCCGGTTGGCTGTCTCTTCTTGCCGAAGGAAGCTTGCTTATCCCACCTCCTGCGAACTCCGCTTCCCAGCCTGGGGGTAAGAGGTTCTTGGAGATCTTTTCTCAGAGGCTGTTTCCACGGAGCAGGGGCCGATCCCGGAGACCCACACGCACAGGGGAAGGGAAAACCGCATGGATAAGTCTTTGCTCTTTAGGAGTGCTCTAGTGAACCTCAGTCTATGGGGAATGTTCTTGGCTCCAACGGGGACATCTCTGTGTGGGAAGCTGCATAGCCAACATAGAGACACAGAGACCTGATTCTCTCTGTGCAGCTTTGACGCTGTCGTTCAAACAACAAATTGAGAATCCACACAATGCTCTCCCTTACCACAGAGAGAGTTATCATTGCTGTAGCCCTTCGCAGTTTCTGGAAATCGGCACACAAACACTTCTCCAAGTAGGCCTGGGTTCAAGTTCAGATGAACATGCAATAGCAGAGCTGAGGCCAGTAAGGCACCAGTCAGGTGTCACACACTCTGGCAGCCTGCTCCTCCAGGGACAGTAAGGCCTCTATTTCCCTTCAGGAGGCTCGCTTGCCTTACTTCCTGTGAACAGCGTTTCCCAGCCTGGGCGGAAAGCAGTTCCTGGAGATCTTTTCTCAGGGGCTGTTTCCCCGGAGTTGGGGCGGACCTCGGGGACCCAACTCACAGGGGAAGGCAAAACCAAATGGACAGGTCTATGCTCTGTAGGAGATCTCTAGTGAACTGCCGGGGTCCAGCCCCAGCTGATCCAGGGTATTTGAAGCAGAGACGGCATAGGCGAGGGTCAGGGAACAACTGCTTAATTAAACGTTAATTAAGGATATAAAGAGTAATAAAATGAGGATAGCTCAGTAGGAAAATTCAGTGGAGAAAAGAGGCTGAGTAGCTTGGTTTACGCGGGGGACCAATAAAACTTCAAGACAAGAAGCTTGCACCACTTACGTAGGCCGCAGGCGTCCTTCCGTTCTCCCGAAGGAGAGGAGACACTGAGGCCTCCCCGGTCGGATCTTAGAAGCCCAGGCAAAATTAGTAAGCTTGGTGGGTTCCGCGCTCCAGATGGAGACTCAACCAGAGTGAGAGAGAGAGAGAGACATGGGGAGACCAGTATTTCGAGAAACTGATCCCAATTCTTTATTTTCCATGGTCTACTTTTATACACTGAGATGTTATGCAAAAGTCACGTGGGGTCAGCAGTCCTGACTTTTATCAAAGTCAGGTGCTTCATACAAAAGTATACAGAGGTCTTAGGGGTGTTACATCATCTTCTGGCCGGGGGGCCTGCTGACAATTTACGACCCTCTCCTTGTGACAGCGGTCAGTCAACCAGGACACTTATTTCTCCAGGGGTGATTATTCTTAAAACAGACGCCACCCAAATAAAGTTACATTCCTATAGGGTGAGGGTGTAGTGGGTTTTAGTTAAGGAAAGAATTTACTTAGCCTAAGGTCTAACGTGATTTATATCAAAGGTTAATACTTATTTCTTCTATATATTCATTAATGTGTATAAGGGCAGGGGATGTGGAGACTTAGCAGTAAACATCAGCTCAACAAATGAAAAACCCTTCACCAATATGATTTCTAATCAGCCCATTATACTTATACTAATAATTTTCTAACTTTTCTAAGGAACCTGTTTTTAGAAGGTTTAAAGCATCTCGTGCCTCTCATGGTTGGGAGGCTGTGAGCAATCACATGTGGCCGGACAAGCCTGTCAGGCAGGCTAGAGAACCTTCAGAGGAGTTTGTAGGTTAAAACACTGTTGTCACACCCAGGGGTTTTTATCAACTGGAGCTCTAGGTTAACTCCTTCTCCGAAAGAGGTGGTGGGGGACAGCCCCCCGTAAAGTCAGAGGTGTAGGTGAGAGCACAAAATAGTAAGGTAGGCAGGCTCTGGTGATGGGGGTAGATGCTCGAGGATTTCCAGGGGGACTCCTGAGGCTCGATCCCGCCTTTGCGTATGTCGAGCCTCCTTCCTCATGACCTTTGCCATGGGCGGAGTGCCTCACTCTGGCCCCCAACAGTGAACCTCCTCTCTCAGGAACATTCTTGGCTCCTATCGAGACACCTCTGTGTGTGTAGCTACACACGCAACGTAGGGGCAAAGGGAGCCAGATTCTTTCCGTGGGGTGCTGATGCTTTGTGGCAAAGCACCTGCTTGAGAATCCATCAGCTTACGCTTCCCTCGCCTTGACAGAGGTCTCATTGCTGTAGCCCTTGGCAGTTTGGAAAGAAGAGGACGCTTACCTTTCATAAAGTGGGCCCTTGTCCTAGTTTGAAAGGAAAGGCAAGAGCTGAGCTGAGGCCAATAAGGCGCCAGTCAAGTCTGACATATTCCCGAAGCCTGCTCCTTCATGGAAAATAACGCTGGAATCTAGGAATGTCTCTGCAAGGCTGGCAAAGGGCAGTCAGGAGCCTGCACCCTGCCTCTGGAATTACCGATTTCTGAGCAGATCTGGAGGTCTCCTTCTGGAGAAGCTAACCCATTCCTTGCAAATATAGGCTTCCAAACACAGGCTAGTTGGCTGCCTCTTCTTGCCCGAAGGAGGCTTGCTTTTCCTGCCTCCTATGATCCCTGGTTCCCAGCATGGGGGAAAAGCAGATCTTGGAGATCTTTGCTCAGGGGTTGTTTCCACGGAGCTGAGGTTATGCCCGGAGACCCACACATACAGAGGAAAGCAAAACTACATGAACAAGTCTTTGCTCTCTAAGAGAGCTCTAGTGAACCTCAGTTTTTGACGAACGTTCTTGGTTCCTACAGGGACAACTTATGGGGTCAGAGAGCCTGATTCCCTCTGTGAAGGTTTAACGCTGTCGTTCAGAAAACAGCTTGAGAATCCATACAATTCTCTCCCTTATCTCTGAGAGAGTTCTCATTGCTGTAGCCCTTGGCAGTTTTTTAGAAATCCGCACCCAAACCCTTCTCCTAGTAGGCCTGGGTCCTAGTTCAGAGGAACATGCAATGGCGGAGCTGAGGCCAGTAAGGCACCAGTCAGGTCTCACACACTCTTGCAGCCTGCTCCTCCAGGGGCAGTAAGGCCTCTTTTTCTCTGCAGGAGGCTCGCTTGCCTTGCCTTCTGTGAACTGCGTTTCCCAGTCTGGACGAAAAGCAGTTCCTGGAGGTGTTTTCTCAGGGGTTTCTTCCTCGGAGCTGGGGCGAACATCGGGAACCCAACTCACAGGGGAAGGCAAAACCATATGGACAGGTCTATGCTCTGTAGCAGAGCTCTAGTGAACCTCATCTCCCAGGAACATTCTGGGCTCCTATAGAAACACCTCTGTGTTTGAAGCTACACACCCAACATAGGGGCAAATGCAGCCTGATTCTCTCCGTGGGGTACAGATGCTTTGTGGCAAAGCACCTGTTTGAGAATCCATCCGCTTCCACTTCCCTCTCTTTGACAGAGGTCTCTTTGCTGTAGCCTTTGGCAGTTTGGAAAGAAGCAGACCCTTACCCTTCACCAAGTAGGCCCTTGTCCTAGTTTGAACGGAAAGGCGATAGCTGAGCTGAGGCCAGTAAGGCGCCAGTCAAGTCTGACATATTCCTGAAGCCTGCTCCTTCATGGAAAATAACGCTAGAATCTAGAAATGTCTTTGCAAGGCTGGCAAAGGACAGTCAGGAACCTCGACCCTGCCTCTGGAATTTCCATCTTCTGAGCAGATCTGGAGGTCTTCTTTTGGAGAAGCTAACCATTCCTTCCAAATAGAGGCTTCCAACCACAGGCTAGTTGGCTGCATCTACTTGCCCGAAGGAGGCTTGCTTGTTCCGCTTCCTGTGAACTCCGCTTCCCGCCTGGGGGAAAAGTGGTTCTTGGAGATCTTTTTTCAGGGGCTATTTCAACGGAGTTGGAGCCGAGCCCGAAGACCCACACGCACAGAGGAAGGCAAAACCACATGGACAAGTCTTTGCTCTGTAGGAGAACTCTAGTTAACCTCAGTATGTGAGGAAAGTCTTGGATTCCACGGGGATACCTCTGTGTGTGGAGCTGCGTACCCAACAAGGGGGCACACAGGGCCTGATTCTCTCTTTGCAGCTTTGAAGCTGTCATTCAAACAACAGCTTAAGAATCCATACAATGCTCTCCCTTACCTCTGAGAGACTTCTCATTGCTGTAACCCTTGGCAGTTTTTACAAATCTGCACCCAAACCCTTCTCCAAGTAGGCCTGGGTCCTGGTTTGGATGGCCATGCAGTGGCGGAGCTGAGGTCAGTAAGGCACCAGTCAGGTGTCACACACTCTGGCAGCGTGCTCCTCCAGGGACAGTAAGGCCTATTTTTCCCTGTGGGAGGCTCGCTTGCCTGGCCTCCTGTGAACTGCGTTTCCCAGCCTGGGCAAACAGCGGTTCCTGGAGATCTTTTCTCAGGGGCTCTATCCCCAGAGCTGGGGTGGACCTCGGGGACCCATCTCACAGGGGAAGGAAAAACCACATGGACAGGTCTATGCTCTGTAGGAGACGTTAGTGTGTCTCATCTCTTAGGAACATTCTTGGCTCGTACAGAGACACCTCTGTGTGTAAAGCTACACACCGAACATGGGGCACAGGGAGCCTGATTCTCTCTGTGGGGTGCTGATGCTTTGTGGCAAAGCACCTGTTTGAGAATCCATCCGCTTACGCTTCCCTCGCCTTGACAGAGGTCTCATTGCTGTGTCTCTTGGCAATTTGGAAAGAAGCAGACCTTTACCCTTCACCAAGTAGGCCCTGATCCTAGTTTGAAAGGAAAGGCAATAGCTAAGCTGAGGCCAGTGAGGCACCCGTCAACTGTGACATATTCCCGATGCCTGCTCCTTCATGGAAAATATTGCTAGACTCTAGGAATGTCTTTGCAAGGCTGGCAAAGGGCAGTCAGCACCCTGCACACTGCCTCTGGAATTACCGACTTCTGAACAGATCTGGAGGTCTCCCTTAGGGGTAGCTAACCCATTCTTCCAAATAGAGGCTTCCAAACGCAGGCCGCTTGGCTGCCTCTTGCTCTCTGAAGGAGGCCTGCTTTTCCCGCCTCCTATGAACCCCACATCCCAGCCTCTGGGAAAAGCGGATCTTGAAGATCTTTTCTCAGGGGTTGTTTCCACGGAGCTGGGGCCGAGCCTGGAGCCCCAAACGCACAGGGGAAGAAAAACCACATGGACAAGTCTTTGCTCTCTAGGAGAGCTCTAGTGAACTTCACTCTGTCAGGAACGTTCTTGTTTCCTATGGAGACACCCCTGTCTGTGAAGCTGTGTACCGAACATGGAGACACAGAGTCTGATTCTCTCTGTGCAGCTTTGAAGCTGTCGTTCAAACAACAGCTTGAAAATCCATACAATGCTCTTCCTTACCCGTGACACAGTTCTCATTGCTATATCCCTTGGCAGTATTTAGAAATCCATACCCAAACCCTTCTCCTAGTAGGCCTGGGTCCTAGTTCGGAGGAACATGCAATGGCGGAGCTGAGGCCAGTAAGGCACCAGTCAGGTCTCACACACTCTGGCAGCCTGATCGTCCAGGGACACTAAGACCTGTTGTGCCTTGCAGGAGGCTCGCCCGAAGGAGGCCTGCTTTTCTCGCATCCTATGAACCCCAGTTCCCAGCCTCTGGGAAAAGCGGATCTTGAAGATATTTTCTCAGGGGTTCTTTCCACGGAGCTGGGGCCGAGCCCGGGGCCCAAAGGCACAGGGGAAGGCAAGACCACATGGACAGGTCTATGCTCTGTAGCAGACCTCTAGTGAACCTCATCTCTCAGGAGCATTCTTGGCTCCTATAGAGACACCTCTGTGTGTGAAGCTGCGTACCTAACATAGGGGCACAGAGAGCCTGATTCTCTCTGTTCATTTTGACGCTGTCATTCAGAAAACAGCTTGAGAATCCATAAAATGCTCTCCCTTACCACCGAGAGAATTCTCACTGCTGTAGCCCTTGGCACTTTGTAGAAATCTGCACCCAAACGCTTTTCCAAGTAGGCCTGGGTGCTAGCTCGGATGAACAGGCAATGGCGGAGCTGAGGCCAGTAAGGCAACAGTCAGGTTTCACACACTCTGGCAGCCTGCTCCTCCAGGGACTGTAAGGCCTCTTTTACTCTGCAGGAGATTCGCTTGCCTTACTTCCTGTGAACAGCATTTCCCAGCCTCGGCGAAGCGGTTCCTGGAGATCTTTTCTCAGGGACAGTTTCCCCGGAGGTGTGGCGGACCTCGAGGACCCAACTCACAGGGGAAGGCAAAACCACATTGACAGGTCTATGCTCTGTAGGAGAGGTTTAGTGAACCTAATCTCTCAGGAACATTCTTGGCTCCTATAGAGACAACTCTGTGTGTGACGCTACACTCCCAACATTGGTGCACAGGGAGCTTGATTCTCTTCGTGGGGTGCTGATGCTTTGTGGCAAAGCACCTGCTTGAGAATCCATCCTCTTAGGCTTCCCTCACCTTGACAGAGGTCTCATTGCTGTAGCCCTTGGCAGTTTGCAAAGAAGAAGACCCTTACCCTTCATAAAGTAGGGCCTTGCCCTAGTTTGAATGGAAAGGCAATAGCTGAGCTGAGGTCAATAAGGAGCCAGTCCCGTCTGACACATTCCCGAAGCCTGCTCCTTCATGGAAAATAACTCTAGAATCTAGGAATATCTTTGCAAGGCTAGCAAAGGGCAGTCAGGAACCAGTACCCTGCCTCTGGAATTACCGACTTCTGAGCAGATCTGGAGGTCTCCTTTAGGAGAAGCTAACCCATTCCTTCCAAATAGAGGCTTCAAAACACAGGCAGGTGGACTGCCTTTTCGTTCCCGATGGAGGCGTGCTTTTCTCTCCTCCTACGAACCCCGGTTCCCAGACACTGGGAAAAGTGGATCTTGAAGATATTTTCTCAGGGGTTGTTTCCATGGAGCTGGGGCCGAGCCTGGAGACCCAAAGGCACAGGGGAAGGCAAGAGCACATGGACAAGCCTTTGCTCTTTAGTATAGCTCTAATGAACCTCACTCTGTCAGGATCTTTCTTGATTCCTACGGAGACACACCTGTGTGTGAAGCTGCGGCCACAGAGAGCCTGATTACCCCTGTGCAGCGCTGAGTCTGGGCGGCTAAACAACAGCTTGGGAATGCAGCCTGGGGCGCTTCCCTTCCCTCTGACAGAGCTCTCCTTCGGTCCCTAAGCCCTCTGCAAGGAGGCATGGATCATAGGTGCAAAGGGAAAGGAAGAGCGGAGCTGAGGCCAGTAAGGCGCCCGCCAGTCACATCTCCCCCACCTCCGCAGTCTGTTCCTTCCCGTGCGCGAAAGCTAGAAGCTGGGAAGGGCTTGGCGAGGCTCGCCCAGGCAGAGCAGCCTCTAGGCCGGGGCTCTGCGATATCGCGCCTGGGTGCAGATCTGGAGCTCCGCCGGAGTCGAAGCTCATTCGGTCCTTCCCAATACAGGCTTGCAAGCACCCGACGGCGGCCTGACTCTATTCTCCCGCGTGCTGGGAGTGGGCTTCCAATCCAGGGCACAGAGCACTGCCTGGAGCTCTCTGCTCAGGGGCTGGTTCCCCTGCGCTGGGACTGTGCTAGGGAGCCCAAAGGTACAGGGGAAGGCCCCAAACCACATGCACATGACTCTGCTCTGGAGCTGAGCTCCGGGGAAGCCCAGTCTGTAAGGCGGTTTCTGAACACAAACGGAGGAACACTCTGGCTGTGGAGCTCCCTCCCCACGACAGGGGCACTGGGACCCTGATTCCCTCCGTTCAGCGCTGAGTCTGGGCTACCAAGCAACAGCTTGGGAATGCAACCTGGGGCATTTCCCTTACCTCAGACAGAGGTCTCCTTGCAGGAGGCTTTCGCAGTTTGCACACCCCCGTGCCCTAAGCCGTCTGCAAGGAGGCCTGGCTCCTAGGTCCAAAGGGAAGGCAAGAGCGGAGCTGAGGCCAGTCAGGAGCCAGTCATGTCGCCCACACTCCCGCAGCCTGCTCCTTTGCAGGCGCAAACGCTAGAAGCTGGGAAGGGCTTGGCGAGGCTCGCCCAGGCAGAGCAGCCTCTCGACAGGGGCTCTGTCCTATCGCGCCTGGGCGCAGGTCTGCAGCTCCGACGGTGTGGAAGCTCACTCGGTCCTTTCCAATACAGGCTTGCAAGGACCCGCCGGCAGCCTAACTCATCTCTCCCGCGTGCTGGGACTGGGCATCCAGGCCTGGCACAAAGCACTGCCTGGAGCTCTTTGCTCAGGGGCTGGTTCCCCTACGCTGGGGCTGTGCTAGGGAGCCCAAACGCACATGTCAAGGCCCCAAAACACATCCACACGTCTCTGCTCTGCAACAGAGCTCCGGGGAAGCCCAGTCTGGCAGGCGCTTTCTGGGCACAAAGGGAGGAACACTCTGGCTGTGGAGCTTCCTCCCCAAGACAGGGGCACTAGGACCCTGATTCCCTCCGTTTACCGCTGAGTCTGCATTGCCAAGCAACAGCTTGGGAACGCAGCCTGGGGCACTTCCCTTCCCTCGGACAGAGCTCTCCTTGCGGTAGGCCTTGGTAGTTTGCATACAATGGGGCCCTAAGCCCTCTGCAAGTTGGCCTGGCTCCTAGGTCCAAAGGGCAGGCCAGAGCGGAGCTGAGGCTGTCAGGCTCCAGACACATCTCCCATACTCCTACATCCTGCTCCAACCCGGGCGTGAACGCTAGAAGCTGGGAAGGTACCTGGACCGTGCAGGGGCGGGGCGAACGCGGGAGGCGTGGGGCGGGAGTCGGCTTCTGGCGGGGTTGGGGGCGGGCTTCCCAGTTGTGCTCTCGGAGGTGGACACTGAGGCTGAAAATGCGCCGGGAGCGCGGCAGGGGCGGGGCTAACCCTGGCGGCGCGGGGCGGGGGTCGGCTCATGGGGGGGATGGGGAGGGGTTCCCAGTTGCGCTCTCGGGGGTTGCAACTACGGCTGGGAACTCCCATTTCGTCCGCTCCTGGGTCCCCAAGGACCGCCATCCCATGGGTGCAGCGGAGGGCTGCGGACCACAGGTAAGGGAACTGGGACTGCGTGGAGCAGGGAACCAAGTATTCCGCCGTCTGTTGGCACATTCTCGGAGCTCCCCAAACTGGCGGTCGCAGAAAGGCCTTGCCTTTGGGGTCAAGGCCTTTACCGCTCCACCCCTCTGCTGAAAAATCTCCGAGTCTGCGCGGTTCTTCCAAGCAGCCTAGTGTCCGCTGGAAGTCCAAGGGACAGAACACTGAATTCTTGCCGGCTGGCCCAGCCCTGCTTCTGGCACTTTGTAAGCCAGCGGGCCCTTGAGCACCTGCTGGGATGGGAAAGGGAAGGGTCCACGAATTGCACCCTAGAAACTTAGTAGGGTGCATGGATTTCAAACCCTGGTGGCCGCCCAGGCAGCAAAGAAGGGGGGAGGGCACCTTGCTGCCCTTTCATGGCAGAATCTGTGGTTGTGCAGCTGCGTGGGCCTTTTCATGAGGACACTGTGCAATAAAAGTTTGGTGTTTTGGAACTGAATAATTAGAACATGTAAAAGCTTTAAATTATGTGGTGGTGTAATTAAAAAACAAAACAAAACAAAACCAAGCTCCAAGTGTTTTGCAAATGGAGGTTTAAATATTGAAGGACTGTATTCCTTGCACTGTGGCATTCTATCAAGAAGTGTGCAGGATTTTTTTTTTTTTAAGAAAAGTGTTCGAAGTGAGGGAAACAGGAAACCCAGAGGTGCCCCTGTATTTTGGGGAAGGCCTTAGGAGGTCACTTGGAAATGCTGCTGGCTGTGCGGGAGAGGGGCAGATGGGCTGTGCAGGCTTGTCCTTTGCATGGATGTTCTTGTGTGTGGAAACCCAGCTCGGAGCCATCTCCTGATGTGTAAGAATTTCGCAGACAAACCTTGAGCTAAGCAATGCATTTTTTTCTAAGAAAATGTTTGTCTTAAGCGACGTAAATATCCTATGTATTTCCGCTAGACTCTGGCTTCAGGTCGGTTCCCACAAAAGGCTCATAAGCGATTTGAACAAAACAGCATGTTTTCCTCCTAGCTTGTTCTCCTTATCTATGTTAAGGAAATGATATATTTGCCTGCAATACTGCCTTTCTTCAAGATTCATGTCAATCAAGTTTTGGCCCGGGATGACTCACCTGCTGCCAATGTGACCTCAAGGCATGTCGTGGGGGAGGGGCCTGGTGCCATTCCCTGAGACAGTGCCTTTCCTTCCTTAGCTGACTGCTAGTGCCTGTAGAATATCTGGCTAGAGACCAGCAGGGCGTACACCCCGCCTCAAGTCTAAGTCAGCAGCTTTCTCTATCTCATTTATACTTTAATAACAATTGATGACACAAAAGCTCTGAGCGATCAAATCATATCTAATCTTCATTTCAGATTGAAGATGCATTCCATGGTATTGCCATCTTTAGTCTTTCCATTGTTATGGAATATCTGTCCATGTATTCAGGATAGTTTTCAGCCAGGGTGTATAATTTCCAGTGTGCCAGTCTTGTCATCCTCGTTACATCCATGGCAAAGTGTTGTATTCATGTTGACATTATTGAAAGGGAATTTTTTTTAATTCCTTTTCAGATTATTATCTGCTAATATATACAGAAAAAACCGTGTAATCTTTCGTTTTTATCAGTTTGGACAGCTTGATAATTGTCTTTAATTTCTTTCCTTTCTCATACTTTAAGATTTTCCAGGCACCATACATGTACTGCCTCACCCCTAATCTCAGTCATGTGTTCAAAGAACTTCTGTCCTTTATTTGTTTACTTATTTTTTGCAACATTGAATTCGTTTTGACTATGCTGGGTCTCTGCTGCAAGATGGAAGTTGCTAGGACCTCTGGACTGCAGTCTTCCATCTCTTACTGACCTCTTGTTGACCTCTGCAGAATCCTGGTTGGTGGGAGCTTGTTAGTTCCTCGTTCCTTACCAGGACCTCCTGTGGTAAGTGTTTTTCTCTTCTCTGTTGCCTGGTAAGGGTGGATGGTCATTGGCATCCCAAAGCTAGCTAGAAGTCAATTATTTAGGCAGGCTTGTGCATAGATATGGGAGAAGGCAATGGCACCCCACTCCAGTACTCTTGCGTGGAAAATCCCATGGATGGAGGAGCCTGGTAGGCTGCAGTCCATGGGGTGGTTAAGAGTCGGACACCACTGAGCGACTTCACGTTCACTTTTCACTTTCATGCATGGGAGGAGGAAATGGCAACCTACTCCAGTGTTCTTGCCTAGAGAACCCCAGGGACTGCGGGGCCTGGTGGGCTGCCGTCTATGGGGTCGCACAGAGTCGGACACGACTGAAACGACTTAGCAGCAGCGGCGGCGGCAGCAGCAGCAGAAGCAAGGCATCGATATCAAAAGGGCTGCAAACAGTCAGGAAGGATCACATATGTCACCGTGAAACACTACTTCTCCACTTAGCCAAAGCTAACCAAAGATTTCTGTTCTAGGTCAACCTAGAAGAGATCACTTAAGAGGTAAAGAAACTTAAACTCCATTAGCAAAGGCAGTTCGACATCTCAAGAAAACTTGTGCTAGGCACAGAACTCTTTTCTGGGGGTCCACTTTCCCTACAACCTCCTTATCCCATTCTGTACCCATTCCTTTGCTTCTCCCATCCTGAAACTGCCACCTGTAAGACAGAACTACTTCGTTTTCCTTCCTCAAGTGCCATTGCATTCCACATACTTTCTTGATATAACAAGTCATACATTTCCCTTCAGCAACCAAGAACTGACTTTTATATTGGCATTGGCTATAGCCCGCCCCCCTCCCCCACCCCCAAGAACAGAACAAAACAAAACAAAACAATTGCTTTCTTACATTTAACATGTCAGGATGGTGCCAGACACTATTCATGGAGAGTCAAAAATCTCTTTTGTTTCTGTGTAAAAGGGAGGTCCTTTCAAGTCGTGAATGTTTCAGAACTTTCATTTATTTGGAAATGACCTAGCTATTCAATACACTGTCGTCACAAGGATAGAAACTCGGGTAACCAAAACACCTGGAGAAACGTTTGTTAGTTCAGTTCAGTTCAGTTGCTCAGTCGTGTCTGACTCTTTGGGACCCCGTGGACTGAAGGACGCTAGGCTTCCGTGTCCGTCACCAACTCCAGGGGCTTGCTCAAACTCATGTCCATCGAGTCAGTGATGCCATACAACCATCGTATTCTCTGTCATCCCCTTCTCCTCTGCCTTCAATCAAGACTATGAGAGGCAGATATTTTAGAGTATAATTATTGTAAAGAGTTTGTCTAAAAGCTCATATCACATTTACATTTTTTACTTTTGTTGCTGTCGTTTCCAGGTAGTTTCTTGCTGACAAGCTTGTGACAGATATAACAATAGAGCAATTTTTACCTCAAAAGAAACCTAGGCACTATGAACATGTTGTGCTTAATGTTGTTGACTCTTAGACATGTCTATAATGGAGGAGCAAAACCAAAAATACTAGATATTTAATATTGACTAGTTCCCAGTTCACGGGACTCTGACATTCATTTAGGTCAAAGTTTTCTTGTATTTCCAGCAGTTTGATTTGGAAGGGCTGCCTTGTCTTGAGACCACTGAAATCAGAACACAGAACTTGAGCAATATTATCAAAAAACACAGGGCTCACACTGACACATACCTTAATCCAAACAGACAGACAAGACATCTTCCAGGTTTCCGCCTGAGATTTAAAATATTTCTTTGAGCCAGTCTTCTGGGGAGTGGGGGGATGGGGGTGGCAGCGAGGCAGGCTTGGGTAACAAGCTAATTGTTGGTCATTGCATATGCAAAGAACCAGCTTTCCGGGTTCCAAGGAAAAAAGTTTCCTTGGTAACCAACTTTGTCTGGTTCTATAGAATATCATGGCCCTCCTAGGTCAGGTCATCTTGCCTTTCTGTAGTCCTCGTTTTATCCCTAAATCATAGACAGCTTGGATTGTCTCTGTGGGGTGTATGTATTGTCCTCATGTTTGACCTGGCGGCAGCAGCGAGGTCCGAGAGCCTCTCCTGGAACCGGGCGTGGGGACGGGGCTCACCGAGAGCCGCTGGTGAAGGTGGGCAGCGCCCCTGGAGCGCGGCAGGGGCGGGGCGAACCCGGGCGGCACAGGGCGGGTGTCGGCTCCTGGCGGGGGTAGGGGAGGGCTTCCCAGTTGTGCTCTCGGAGATGGCCACTGCGGCTGGAAACGCGCCGGGAGCGCAGCCAGGGTGGGGTAAACCTGGGCTGCACAGGTCAAGATTCCGCTCGCTGTGGGTGGGGGGTCGGTCCCTGTTGTGCTCCCGGGGGTCGCCAATGTGGCTGGGAACCCGCCGGGAGCCCAGCAGGGCCGGGGCGAAACCTGGCGGCGCGGGGCGGGGTGGGGGTCCGTTCGCAGCGGGGGTCGGCTCCTGGCGGGGGTGGGGGAGGGCTTTCCAGATGTGCTGTTGGGGGTCGCCATTGCGGATGGGAATGCCCATTTCGTGAACTCCTGGATCCCCAAGGATCGGCATCCATTGGCCACAGCGGAGGGGTGCAGAACACAGGTAAGGGAACGGGGACTGTGTGGAGCAGGGAACCATGTATTCCGCCCTGTGTTGGCACAGTCTCAGAGCTCCCCAACCTGGCGGTCGCAGGAAGGCCTCGTCTTTGGGGTCAAGGCCTTTACCACTCCACCCCTCTGCTGAAAAACCTCAGAGTCTGCGCGGTTTTCCCAAGCAGCCTAGTGTCCGCTGGAAGTCCAAGGGACAGAACCCTGAATTCTGGCCGGCTGGCCCAGCCCTGCTTCTGGCACTTTGTAGGCCAGCGGGCCCTGGAGCACCTGCTAGGATGGGAAAGGGAAGGGTACGCGAATTGCACCCTGGTGGCCGCCGAGGCAGCAAAGAAGGGGGGAGGGCACCTTACTGCCCTTTAATGGGAGACAGAATCTGTGGCTGTCCTGCTGCGTGGGCCTTTTCATGTGGACCTTGTGCAATAAAAGTTTAACCGTGACCTTAGGGAACTTCCCAGTGTGCTTCTGACAGATGAGGGATGCTGTGGAGTTGGAGGGGCCTCTCAGGACTACGCTGGGTTTGGCGCAATGGAAGAGGGCCTCATCTCCAGGGAAGGCAGGAACCTCAGGCTTCCTCTCTGTTTCGGACTCCGACCGCAGTGTCCCTGCAGAGTTGGGACAGGAGAGTCAGGAATCGTCTTGTCTGAGGAAGGGAACTCCGCTTGCCTCTCGAGGTGCTCATGGGGTCCAAGGCCCCTTGTTCAGCTGTGTGTGGAACCTGCGGGTGTTTCCGGACGATGCACGACGGTGACAGTGCCCCTTCGTGTTGTGCCTTCACCCACAGGGTTGCCTTCGAAGAGGGGTCCGGGCCTCGGGTTCTTTTCAAGAGCGGACAGGGAAATCGGGGTCTTTCGGCATGTGGGACCACCCACGGGGCTAGTCTCAAATTTCCTAGTGAGGCCGGCTACATCCTGAGGTATGCCGGGAAGGCCGGGGAGCCTTCCAGACAACTCAGGGGGATCGACTCTCCTGTCGCCATCAGGAGGGGAGAAGGGGCTCAGATGAAGTGGGGCCAGAAAACTCGGTGTTACCCTCGAGGGAACCCGGCGTGTCGAGGAACTTTTGGGGGTCGCATGAAGGCTGTCAGGGACCGTTTCGCCCTTCAGGGCGGAAGAGGGGACTTCCCTTCAGACGCCGTCGCGGGCAAGGGCGTCATCTTGCGAAGACGTGGGAACCACGTGGTTTTTCTCGAGTTGCGGCGGATTCTTGAGTTACGACGGGGATCTCAGGCTTCCTCTTGGGTTGGCCCTGCGAAGCCCAATCTTCCCCTCGAGTTGCGAGGGAAAGCTGGGGGTTGCGCTCGAATCACTGCAGGGCCCAAGACACCTCATCCAGGCGTGTGTCCGGGACCTAATATTCCTCTCCAGGGAAGGCAGGGATCTCGGGGTTGCATTTCAGGTTACCCCGGGGAGTCAGGCCTCGTCTCGAGGGGAAGCCAAGGACTCCGCTCTCCCCTTGAGTCGCGACCCGGATCTCTTGGAGCCCCCTGAGCGGCCTCAAGGGAGTCCAGCCTCCTCTTCCGTTTGGAGAGAGGACCCGGGATTGCTCTCCAGGCCATGCAGGAACAGAAGGCCCTCAGCTCGCGAGGACGGGGGCGTCTCAGGGGTTTCCTCGAGCTGCGGCGCCCGTGGGGGTTTTCTCCCGAGGCACGAGGAGGATCTCAGGTAGCCTCTCGTGCGGCGCCAGGGAAGTCAGGTCTCCATGCGCGTGGCGAAGGGGAGCACGTCATGGCTCTCGAGTCACGGGAGGGGACTAGGGCCTCGAGACGCGTTGAAGAAAGACTCTCGAGGTCTTTCTCGGGTGGCGGCAGGAAACCCTCGTTTCCCTCGCCTTCTGCCGGGGACCTTAGGGAACTTCCCAGGGTGCCTCTGAGAGGCGAGGGATCCTGTGGAGTTGTCGGGGCCTCTCGGGACTCCGCTGGGTCTGGCGCAACGGAAGAGGGCCTCACCTAGAGGGGAGGCAGGCACCTCAGGCTTCCTCTCCATTTCGGACTCCGACCGCAGGGTCCCTGCAGAGTTGGGACAGGAGAGTCAGGCCTCGTCTTGTCTGAGGAAGGAAACCCCGCTTGCGTCTCGAGTTGTTCAGGGGGACTCAGGCCCCTCGTCGAGCTGTGTGTGGAACCCGCGGGTCTTTGCGGACGATGCACGGGCATTTCAGTGCCCCTTCGTGTTGTGCCTTCACCCACAGGGTTGCCTTCGAAGAGGGGTCCGGGCCTCGGGTCCTTCTCAAGAGCGGACCGGGGAATCGGGGGCGTTCGGCATGTGGCACCACCCACGTGGCTCGTCTCGAATTTCCTCGTGAGACCGGCCTCATCCTGAGGTGCGCCGGGAGGGCCGGGAACCCCTTCCGGACCACGCAGGGGAATCGACTCTCCTGTCGTAATCAGGAGGGGAGAAGAGGCTCAGATGAAGCGGTGTCAGGACTCTCGGTGTTCCCTTCGAGGGAACCCGGGGTGTCGGGGAAATTTTGGGGTTCTCACGAAGGGTTTCAGGTACCGTTTCGCACTTCAGGGCGGAACAATGGACTTCCCTTGAGACGCCGTAGTGGGCAAGGGCCTCATCTTGCGAAGACGTTGGAACCACGTGTTTTTTCTCGAGTTGCGGCGGGATTGTCGAGTGACGACGGGGAATTCACGCTTCCTCTTCAACTGGCCCAGGGAAGTCCAGTTTTCATTCGAATTGCGAGTTAGAACTGGGGATTGCTCTCGAGACACTGCAGGGCCAAATAGACCTCATCTAGGCTTGTGTCCAGGACCTAATGTTCCTCTGCTGGGGCGACAGCGATCTCGGCATTGCATTCTCGACTCACCCGGGGAATCAGGCCTCGTCTCGAGGGGAAGCCAAGGACACCGCTCTCCTGTGAAGTTGCGACGGGTATATCTTGGAGCTCACTGTGTGGCCTAAAAAAGTCAAGCCTCCTGTGGAGTTTGGAGAGAGGACTCAGGATTGCTCTCCAGGCCATACAGCAAAAGAAGGCCCTCATCTCGTGAGGACTGGGGCGTCTCGTGGGTATTCTTGAGCTGCGGCTCCAGTGTGGTGTTGCTCACGAGGTATAATGGGGAGCTCAGGGAGCCTCTCCTGTGGCGCCAGGGAAGTCAGGTTTCTATGCGCGTGGCTAGGGGGAGCGGTCATTGCTCTCGAGTCATGGTAGGGGAATCGCACCTCAAGACGCGTTGAAGAAGGACTCTCGAGGTCTTTTACGGGTTGGGGCAGGAAACCCTTGGTTCCCTCGACTTGTGCCGGTGATCTCAGGAAGGTCTAAGGGTGCCTCTGAGAAGTCAGGGATACTGTGCAGTTGGGAGGGGCCTCTCGGGACTCCACTGGGTTTGGTGCAATGGAAGAGGGCCTCATCTCGAGTGGAGGCAGGAAACTCATGTTTCCTCTCCTGACTTCCCCTGGGCCAGATCTGACTCGGATCGCAGTTTCGCTGCAGAGTTCGAACAGGAGAGTCAGGCCTCGTCTTGTGTGGAGGAATGGAACTCTGCTTGCCTCTCCAGTTGTTCACGGGGTGACAGGTCACTTCTCGAGCTGTGTGTGGTACCTCCGGGTTTCTGCGGACAATACCCGGGGGTGTCAGTGCCCCTTCGTGTTGTGCCTTCATCAAAAGGGTTATCTTCAAAGAGGTGTCCGGGCATTGGGATCTTATCAAGAGCGGACCGGGAAATCGGGGTCTTTCGGCATGTGTCACCATCCACGAGGCTATGTCTCCAATATCCTCGTGAGACCGGCCTCATCCTGAGATGCACCGGGAAAGGCGGGAACCCCTTCAAGACAAAACAGGGGAATCGACCCTCCTGTCGGGATCAGGAGGGGAGAAGGGGCCCAGATGTAGTGGTGCTGGGAACCTCGGTGTTCACCTTGAGTCAGACTGGTGTGGCGAGGAACTTTTGAGGTCGCATCAAGGGTGCCAATACCGTTTTGCACTTCAAGACGGAACGTGGGACTTCTCTTGAGACGCTGTAGGGGGCAAGGGCCTCATCTTGCGATGACGGGGGAACCACGTGGCGTTTCTCGAGTTGTGGCGGGATTCTCGAGTTTCGACAGGGAATACAGTCTTCCACATGTGTTGGCCCAGGGAAGTCCTATCTTCCATTCGAGTTTCAAGGGAGAGCTGGGGATTGCCCTCGAGTCACTGCAGGGCAAAATAGACCTCATCTAGGCTTGTGTCCAGGACTTAATGTTCGTCCCTAGGGGCGACAGGGATCTCGGGCTTGCATACCAGACTCACCCGGGGAATCAGGCCTCATCTCAAGGGGAAGCAAAGAACTCTGCTGTCCTTTTGGGTCGCGATGGGTATCTCTTGGAGCCCACTGTGTGCCCTAAAGGGAGTCAAGCCTCCTGTGGTGTTTGGATAGAGGACTCGGGATTCCTCTCCAGGCCATGCAGGAAAAGAAGGCCCTCATCTCGCGATGACGGCGGCGTCTTGTGGGTTTTCTAGACTGCCGCGCTAGTGCCGGGTTTCTGACGAGGTACGAGAGGGAGCTCAGGGAGCCTCTCGTGTGGCGCCAGGGAAGTCAGGTCCCCATGAGATGGCTAGGGGGAGCTCGTCATTGCTCTCGAGTCTTGGTAGGGTAATCGGGCCTCAAGACGGGTTGAAGAAGGACTCTCGAGGTCTTTCTCGGGTCACTGCATAAAACCCAGGGTTCCCTTGACTTGTGCCTGCGACCTCAGGGAGCTTCTCAGAGTGCCTCTGAGAAGTCAGGGATACTGTGCAGTTTGGAGGGGCCTCTCGAGACTCCTCTGCATTTGGTGGAATGTAAGAGGGACTCATCTCGAGTGGAAGCAGGAACCTCAGTGTTCCTCTCCATTTCTGACTCAGATCGCAAGGTCCCTGCATGTTGGTACAGGAGAGTCAGGCCTCGTCTTTTCTGGAGGATGGGACTCCTCTTGCCTCTCGAGTTGTTCTCGAGGTGAAAGGCCACTTGTCCAGCTGTGTATGTAACCTGCCCGTTTTTCCGGATGATGCACAGGTGTGTTAGTGCCCCTTCGTGTTGTACCTTCATACTCAAGGCTGCCTTCCAAGAGGTGTCCGAGCATCGGATTCTTATCAAGAGCGGACCGGGAAATTGGAGTCTTTCAGCAAGTGGCACCACCCACAAAGCTACGTATCGAATTTCCCCATGAGACCGGCCTCATCCTGAGTTGTGCAGGGAAGGTCGGGCCCCCTTGCAGACAAAGCAGGGGAATCGACCAACCAGTCACGATCAGGAGGGGAGAAGGGGCTTAAATGAAGTGGTGCCGGGAACCTCGGTGTTCCCCTTGAGTGAGACCGGCGTGTTGGGGGACTTTTGGGGTCGCATCAAGAGTGCCAAGTACCGTTTCGCATTTCAAGATGGAACCTGGGACATCTTTTGAAACGCTGTAGCGGGCAAGGGCCTCATCTTACGATGACAGGAGAACCACGTGGTTTTGCTCAAGATGCGGCGGGATTCTCGAGTTATGACCGGGAATTTAGGCTTCCTCTTGTTGGCCTTGAAATCCAATCTTCCATTCGGGTTGCGAGGGGGAGCTGGGGATTGCGCTAGAGTCACTGCAGGGCAAAAGAGACCTAATCTAGGCTTGTGTCCAGGATCTAATGTTGCTCTCCAGGGGCGACAGGGATCTCGGGTTTGCATTCCAGACTCATCCGGGGAGTCAGTTCTCACCTCGAGGGTAAGCAAAGAATTCCGCTCTCGTCTCGAGTCGCGATGGGTATCTCTTGGAGCACAATGTGTGTACTAAAGGGAGTCAAGCCTCCTGTGGAGTTTGGAGAGAGGACTCGGGATTGGACTCCAGGCCATGCAGGAAAAGAAGGCCCTCATCTCGAGATGACGGTGGCATCTCGAGGGTTTTCTCGAGCTGCGGCGCCAGTGTGGGGTGTCTCATGAAGTACCACGGGGATCTTAGGGAGCCTCTTGTGTGGCGCCAGGAAAATCCAGTATTCCATTCGAGTTGCGAGTTAGAACTGGGGATTGCTCTCCAGTCACTGCAGGGCAAAATAGACATCATCTACGCTTGTGTCCAGGACCTATTGTTCCACTACTGGGCCGACAGGGACCTCAGGGTTGCATTCTCGACTCACCCGGAGAGTCAGGCCTCGTCTTCAGGGGAAAAAAAGGACTCCGCTCTCCTGTCAAGTCGCGACGGGTATCTCTTGGAGCCCACTGCGTGGCGTAAAGGGAGTGAAGCCTCCTGTGGATTTTGGAGAGATGACTCGGGATTGTTTTCCTTGCCATGCAGGAAAAAAGGCCCTCATCTTGCGATTACGGGGGCGTCTCGTGGGTTTTCTCCAGCTGTGGCGCCAGTATCAGATTTCTCACGAGGTACAACGGGGAGCTCAGAGAGCCTCTCGTGTGGTGCTAGGGACGTCAGGTCTCCGTGCGTGTGGTGAAGGGGAGTGCGTGATTGCTCTCGAGTCATAGTAGGCGAATCGGGCCTCAAGACGCATTGAAGAAGGACTCTCGAGGTCTTTCTCGGGTTGCGGCAGGGAACCCTGGGTTCCCTCGAATTGTGTCGGTGACCTCAGGCAACTTCTCAGGGTGCCTCTGAGAAGTCAGGGACACTGTGGATTTGGGAGGGGCCTTTCGTTACTCAACTGGGTTTGGTGCAAGCGAAGAGGGCCTCATCTCGAATGGAGGCAGGAACCTCAGGGGTCCTCTCCATTTCTGACTCGGGTCGCAGAGTACCTGCAGAGTATGGACAAGAGAGTCACGCCTGATCTTCTGCGGAGGAATGGATCTCCGCTTTCCTTGCTAGTTGTTCATGGAGTGACAGGCCTCTTGTTGAGCTGTGTGTGGAACCTGTGGGTTTTTCCGGATGATGCAGAGGGGTGTCAGTGCCCCTTCGTGTTGTGCCTTCATCCACAGGGTTGCCTTCAAAGAGGTGTCCGGGCATCGGGTTCTTTTCAAGAGCGTACCAGAAAATTGGGGTCTTTCAGCATGTGGTACCACCCACGAGGCTACATCCCGAATTTCCTCAGGAGACCAGCCTCATCCTGAGGTTCGCCGGGAAGGTAGGGAACCCCTTGCAGACAAAGCAGGGGAATCGACCTACCGGTCGCGATCAGAAGGGGAGAAGGGGCTCAGATGAAGTGGTGCCGGGAACTTCGGTGGTCCCCTCGAGTGAGACCGGAATGTCATGGCACTTTTGAGGTCGCATCAAGGGTGCCAAGTACAGTTTCGCACTTCAAGACGGAACGTGGGAATTCTCTGGAGATGCTCTAGCGGGCAAGGGCCTCATATTGCGATGGCGAGGGAAACACGAGGTTTTTCTCGAGTTGCGGCGGGATTCTCGAGTTATGACGGGGAATTCAGGCTTCCTCTTGTGTTGGCCCAGGAAGTCCAATCTTCCATTCAACTTGTCAGAGAGAGCTGTGGGTTGCTCTCGAGTCACTTCAGGGCAAAGAATCCTCATCTAGGCTTGGGTCCAGGACGTAGTATTGCTCTCCAGGGGCAACAGGGATATCAGGGTCGCATTCCAGTCTCACCTGGTGGGTCACGCCTCGTCTCGAGTGGAAGCAAAGGACTCCACTATCCTCTCGAGTCGCGACATGTAACTCTTGGAGCCCAATGAGTGGCCTAAAGGGAGTCAAGCGTCCTGTGCAGTTTGGACAGAAGGTTCACGCTTGATCTGCATACCATGCAGTTAAAGATGGCCCTCCTCTCGTGATGACGGGTGTGTCTCATGGGTTTTCTCGAGCTGCGGCGCCAGTGTGGGGTTTCTCACAAGATATGATGGGGAGATCAGGGAGCCTCTCGTGCAGTGCCAGAGAAGTCAGGCCTCCATGCGTGTGGCCAGGCAGATCGCGTCATTGCTCTGGAGTCATGGGAGGGACTAGGGCCTCAAGACGCATTTAAGAAGGACTCTCGAGGTCTTTATTGGGTTGGGGTGGGAAACACTCGTTTCCCTCGACCTCTACCGGGGACCTTAGTGAACTTCCCAGGTGCCTCTGAGAGGTGAGGGATACTGAGGAGTTAGAGGGGCCTCTCGGGACTCCACTAGGTTTGACGAAATGAAAGAGGGCCTCATCTCGATTGGAGGCAGGAACCTCAGCTTCCTCTCCATTTCTGACTCCGACCGCAGGGTCCCTGCAGGGTTGGGACAGGAGAGTCAGGCCTCGTCTTGTCTGAGTAATGGAACTCTGCTTGCCTCTCGAGTCGTTCAGTGGGTCTCAGGCCCCTTGTCGAGCTGTGTGTGGAACCTGCGGGTGTTTCCAGAAGATGCACGGGGGTGTCATTGCCCCTTCATTTTGTGTCTTCCCCCACAGGGTTGCCTTCAAAGAGGTGTCCGGGTATCGGGTTCATTTCAAGAGCGGACCGGGAAATCGGGGTCGTTCGGCATGTGGCACCACACACGTGGCTCATCTCGAATTTCCTCGTGAGACCAGCATCATCCTGAGGTGCGCCGGGAAGGCCGGGAACACCTTCCACACAAAGCACGGGAATCGACTCTCCTGTCGCGATCAGGAGGGGAGATGGGGCTCAGATGAAGTGGGGCCGGGACTCTAGGTGTTCCACTCGAGGAAACCCGGCGTTTCAGGGAACTTTAGGGGTCGCATCAAGGGAGCCAAGTACCGTTTCCCACTTCAGGACGGAACATGGGACTTCCCTGGAGAAGCTGTAGCGGGCAAGGGCCTCATCCTGTGAAGACGTTGGAACCACGTCGTTTTTCTCGAGTTGCGTCTGGATTCTCGAAAACGACGGGGATTTCAGGCTTCCTCTTGGGTTGGCCCTGGGAAGCCCAATCTTCCCCTGGAGTTGCGAGGGAAAGCTGGGGGTTCTGCTCGAGTCACTACAGGGCCAAAGAGACCTCATCGAGGCGTGTGTCCAGGACCTAATATTCCTCTCAAGGGAAGACAGGGATCTCGGGTTTCCATTCCAGACTCCCCTGGGGAGTCAGGCCTCGCCTCGAGGGGAAGCAGAGGACTCCGCTTTCCTCTCAAGTCGCAACACGGATCTCTTGGAGCCCAATGAGTGGACTCAAGGGTGTCGAGCCTCCTCTTCAGTTTGGAGAGAGGACTCGGGATTGCTCTCCAGGCCAGGCAGGAAAAGAAGGCCCTCAGCTCGCGAGGACGGGGGCGTCTCATGGGTTTCCTCAGGCTGCAGTGCCCATGGGGGTTTTCTCACGAGGCATGACGAGGACCTCAGGGAGCCTCTCGTGCGTCGCCAGGGAACTCATGTCTCCATGCGCATGGCGAGGGGGAGCTGGTCATCACTCTCGAGTCATGGGAAGTGACTAGGGCCTCAAGACGCGTTGAAGAAGGACTCTCGAGGTCTTTCTCTGGTGGCGGCGGAAAACACTCGTTTCCCTCGACTTCTGCAGGGGACTATAGGGAACTTCCCAGGGTGCCTCTGAGAGGTGAGGGATGCTGTGGAGTTGGCGGGGCCTCTCGGGACTCTGCTGGGTTCGTCACAATGGAAGAGGGCCTCATCTCGAGGGGAGGCAGGAACCTCAGGCTTCCTCTCCGATTCTGACTCCGACTGCACGGTCCCTGCAGAGTTGGGACAGGAGAGTCAGGCCTCGTCTTGTCTGAGGAATGGAATTCTGGTTGCCTCTCGAGTTGTTCCGGGAGTCTCAGGCCCCTTGTCGAGCTGTGAGTAGACCCTGCGGGTTTTTCCGGATGATGCACGGGGGTGTCAGTTCCCCTTCGTGTTGTGCCTTCACTCACAGGGTTTCCTTCGAAGAGGTGTCTGGGCATCGGGTTCTTATCAAGAGCGGACCGGAAAATCGGGGTCGTTCGGCACGTGGCACCTCACACATGGCTAGTCTCGAATTTCCTCCTGAGACCGGCCTCATCCTGAGGTGCACCAGGAAGGCCGGGAACCCCTTCCAGAGAAAGCAGGGGAATCGACTCTCCTGTCGCGATCAGGAGGGGAGAAGGGGCTCAGATGAAGTGGTGCCGGGACCCTCGGTGTTCCCCTCGAGGGAACCCAGCGTGTCGGCGAACTTTTGCGGTCGCATCAAGGGTGTCAATTACCGTTTTGCACTTAAGGACGGAACATGGGACTTCTCTGGAGACTCCGGGAACTTCGGTGTTCCCCTGGAGTGAGACCGGTATGTTGGGGAACTTTGGGGTCGCATCAAGGGTGCCAAGTAGCATTTCGAACTTTAAGATGGAACGTGGGACTTCTCTTGAGACTCTAGCTGGCAAGGGCCTCATATTGCGATGAAGGGGGAACCACATGGTTTTTAAGACTTGAGGCTGAATTCTCGAATTACGATGGGAAATTCAGACTTCCTCTTGTGTTGACCGTGGGAAGACCAATCTTCCATTCAAATTGTGAGGGAGAGATGGAGGTTGCTCTCGAGTCACTGTAGGGCAAAATAGACCTCATCTAGGCTTGTGTCTAGGACATAATGTTCCACTCCAGGGGCGACAGGGATCTCGGGGTTGCATTCCAAACTCACCCGGGGAGTCAGGCCTCGTCTCAAGGGAAGCAAAGGACTCCGCTCTCCTCTCGAGTCGCACCGGGTATTTCTTGGACCCAACTGAGTGGCCTAAAGGGAGTCAATCCTCCTGTGAAGTTTGGAGAGAGGACCAGGGATTGCTCTCCAGGTCAGGCAGGAAAAGAAGGCCCGCATTTCTCCTTGATGGGGGCATCTTGTGGTTTTTCTCGAACTGCGGCGCCACTGTGGGTTTTCTCACGAGGTACGATGGGGTACTCAGGGAGCCTCTTGTGTGGTACTAGGGAAGTCAGTTTTCGTGCTTGTGGCGAGGGGAGCGCGTCCTTGCTCTGGAGACATGGTAGGGGAATCGGGCATCAAGAGACGTTGAAAAAGGACTCTCCAAGTCTTTCTCGGGTTACTTCAGGAAACTCTGGGTTCCCTTGACTTGTGCCACTGACCTCAGGTAGCTTCTCAGGGAGCCTCTGAGAATTCAGGGATACTGTGGTGTTGGGAGGGGCCTCTCGGGACACCACTGAGTTTGGTTCAATGGAAGAGGGCCTCTTCTCTAGTTGAGGCAGGAACCTCAGGGTTCCTCTCCATTTCTGACTCCGATCGCAGGGTCCCTGAAGAGTTGGGCCAGGAGAGTAAGGCCTCGTCTTGTGTGAAGGAATGCAACTTCACTTGCCTCTCGAGTTCTTCACGGGGTGACAGTCCACATTTGGAGCTGTGAGTGGAATCGGCGGGTTTTTCCAGACGATGCATGGGGATGTCAGTGTCCCTTCGTGTTGTGCCTTCATCCACAGGGTTGCCTTCGAAGAGATGTCCGGGCGTCAGGTTCTTATCTAGAGTGGACCGGGAATTCGGGATCTTTCAGCATGTGGCACCAACCATGAGGCTACTTTTCGAATTTCCTCATGAGACTGGCCTCATCCGGAGGTTCGAGGGGAACGTCGGGAACCCCTTGCAGACAAAGCATGGGAATCGACCCTCCTGTCGCGATCAGGAGAGGAGAAAGGCCTCAGATGAAGTGGTGCCGGGAACTTCAGTGTCCCCTCTAGTGAGATCGGTATATAGGGGAACTTTTGGGGTCGCATCAAGGGTGCCAAGTACTGTTTTGCACTTCAAGACGGAATGTGAGACTTCTCTTGAGATGCTGTAGGGGGCAAGGGCCTCATCTTGCAATACGGGGAACCACATGATTTTTCTCGATTTGCGGCGGGTTTCTCCCATTACGACTGGAAATTCAGGCTTCCTCTTGTGTTGGCCCAGAAAGGCCAATCTTCTGTTCGAGTTGCAAGGGAAAGCTAGGGGTTGCACTTGAGTCACTGCAAGGCCAAAGAGACCTCCTCTAGGCTTTTGTCCAGGACCTAAGGTTCCTCTCCAGGGGCGACAGGGATCCAGGGTTGCATTCCAGACTCACCCTCGTAGTCAGGCCTCATCTCGAGGGGAATCAAAGGACACCGCTCTCCTCCTGAGTATCGACGAGTATCTCTTGGAGCCCACTGAGTGACCTAAAGGGAGTCAAGCCTCCTTTGGAGTTTGGAGAGAGGATTCGGGATTGCTCTTCAGGTCATGCAGGAAAGAAGGCCCTCATTTCACCATGACAGGGGCGTCTCGTGGGTTTTCTCGAGCTGCGGCGCCAGTGTGGGGTTTCTCACGAGGTACGATGGGGAGCTCAGGGAGCCTCTCATGTGGTGCCGGGGAAGTCAGATCTTCATGCGCGTGGTGAGGGGGAGCGCGTCATTTTTCTCCAGTCATGGTAGGGGAATCGGGCATCAAGACGCGTGAAGAAGGACTCTCGAGGTTTTTCTCAGGTTATGGCAGGAAACCCTGGGTTCCCTCGACTTATGCCCGTGACCTCAGGGAGCTTCTCAGGGTGCCTCTGAGAAGTCAGGGATACTGTGCAGTTGGGAGGGGCCGCTCCGAACTCCACTGGGTTTGGTGCAGTTGAAGAGGGCCTTATCTCGAGTTGAGGCAGGAACCTCAGTGTTCCTCTCCATTTCTGAATCGGATCTCAGTGTCCATGCAGAGTTGGGACAGGAGAGTCAGGCCTCGTCTTGTGTGGAGGAATTGAACTCCTCTTGCCTCTCGAGTTGTTCATGGGGTGACAAGCCACTTGTCGATCTGTATGTGGAACTTGCGGGCTTTTCCAACGATGCACGAGGGTGTCAGACCCCTTCGTTTTGTGCCTTCATCCACAGGATTGCCTTCGAAGAGGTGTCCTAGCATTGGGTTCTTATCAAGAGCAGACAGGGAAATCGGGGTCTTTCGGCGTGTGGCACCAACCACAAGGCTACGTCTCGAATTTCCTCGTGAGACCGGCCTCATCCTGAGGTGCGCCGGGAAGGTCCGGAACCCCTTCCAGACAAAGCAGGGTAATCGACCCTCCCGTCGTGATCAGGAGGGGATAAGGGGCTCAGAACAAGCGGTGCACTGAACCTTGGTGTTCCCCTCGAGTGAGACCAGGGTGTCGGGGAACTTTTGTGGTAACATCAAGGTTGCCAATTATCGTTTTAAACTTCAAGATGGAACGTGGGGCTTCTCCTGAGACGCTGTAGCTGGCAAGGGCCTCATCTTGCGATGACGGGGGAACCACGTGGTTTTTCTCGAGTTGCAGCGGGATTTTCGAATTACGACAGGGAATTCAGGTTTCCTCTTGTGTTGTCCCAGGGAAGTCCATTCTTCCATTCGAGGTGCGAGGGAGAGCAGGGGATTGCTCTCGAGTCATTCAGGGCAAATGAGACCTCATCTATGCTCGTGTCTAGGACCTAATGTTCCTCTCCAGGGGCGACAGGGATCTCGGGGTTGCATTCCAGACTCACCTGAGGAGTCAGGCCTGGTATATAGGGGAAGCAAAGAATTCCGCTCTCCTCTTGAGTCCCAACGGGTATCTCTTGAGCCCACAGAGTGGCCTAAAGGGAGTCAGGCCTCCTGTGGAGTTTGAAGAGAGGACTCGAGATGCTCTCCAGGCCATGCAGGAAAAGAAGGCCTTCATCTCGCGATGACGGAGGCGTCTCGTGGGTTTTCTGGAGCTGGGGAGCCAGTGTGGGATTTCTCACGAGGTATGACGGGGAGCTCAGGGAGCCTCTCGTGTGGCGCCAGGGAAGTCAAGTCTCCATGCGAGTGGCGAGGGGGAACGCGTCATTGCTCTTGAGTCATGGTAGGGGAATCGGGATTCAAGACGCGTTGAAGGAGGATTTTCGAGGTCTTTCTCGGGTTGCGTCAGGAAATCCTGTGTTCCCTCGACTTGTGCCGGTGACCTCAGGGAGCTTCTAAGGGTGCCTCTGAGAAGTCGGGATACTGTGGATTTGGGAGGGGCCTCTCGGGCCTCCACTATTTTTGGTGTAATGGAAGAGGGCCTCATCTCGAGTGGAGTCAGGAACCTCAGGGTTCCTCTCCATTTCGGACTCCGATCGCAGGGTCACTTCAGAGTTGGGAGAAGTGAGTCAGGCCTCATCTTGTGTGGAGGAATGGACCTCCGCTTGCCTCTCGAGTTGTTCACTGGGTGACAGGCACTTGTTGAGCAGTAAGAGTAACCTGCGGTCTTTTCTGGACGATGCACGGGGTTGTCAGTGCCCCTTCGTGTTGTGCCTTCATCCACACTATCTTCTTATAGGTGTCTGGGCATCGCGTTCTTAACAAGAGCGGATCGGGAAATCGTGGTCTTTCGGCATGTAGCACCACCATCGAGGCTACGTCTCGAATTTCCTCATGAGACAGCCTCATCTGAGGTGCGCGGAGAAGGTCGGGAACCCCTTGCAGACAAAGCAGGGGAATCGACCCTCCTTTCGCGATCAGGAGGGGAGAAGGGGCTCAGATGAAGTGGTGCCAGGAACCTCGGTGTTCCCCTCGAGTGCGACCCATATGTCGGGGAACTTTTGGGGTAGCATTAAGGGTGCCAAATATCATTTCGCACTTCAAGACAGAACGTGGGACTACTCTTGAGACGCTGGAGCAGGCAAGGGCCTCATCTTGCAATGATGGGGGAATCACGTGGTTTTTCTCGAGTTGAGGCGGAATTCTCGAATTACTACTGGGAATTCAGGCTTCCTCTTGTGTTGGCCCAGGGAGGTCCATCTTCCATTCGGGTTGCGAGGGAAAGCTGGGGAGTGCTCTCGAGTTACTGCAGGGCAAAAGCGACCTCAGCTAGCCTTGTGTTCAGGACCCAATGATCCTCTCCAAGGGCGACAGGGATCTCGGGTTTGCATTACAGACTCACCCGGGGAGTTAGGCCTCGTCTCGAGGGGAAGCAAAGGACTCGGCTCTCCTCTCGAGTTGCGACGCATATCTCTTGGAGCCCACTGAGTGGTCTAAAGGGAGTCAACCCTCCTCTTCAGTTTGGAGAGAGGACTCGGGATTGCTCTCCAGGCCATGCAGGAAAAGAAGGCCCACATCTTGAGATGACGGGGGCTTCTCGTGGGTTTTCTCGAGCTGTGGCGCCAGTGTGGGGTTTCTCACGAGGTACGACGGGGAGTTCAGGTAGCCTCTCGTGTGGCAACAGGGAAGTCAGGTCTCCATGGGCGGGGCAAGGGGGAGCGCGTCATTGCTCTCCAGTCAGGGTAGGGGAATCGGGCCTCATGACGGGTTGAAAAAGGACTCTCGATGTCTTTCTAGGGTTGCGGCAGGAAACCCTGGGTTCCCTTGACTTGTGCCGGTGACCTCAGGGAGCTTCTCAGGGTGCCTCTGAGAAATCAGGGATACTGTGGATTTGGGAGAGGCCTCTCGGGACTCCTCTGGGTTTGGTGCAATGGAAGAGAGCCTCATCTCGAGTTGAGGCAGGAACCTCAGGGTTCTGCTCCTGACTTCCTGGAGCCGGATCTGACTCAGATTGCAGGGTCCCTGCTGAGTTTGCTCAGGAGTGTCAGGTCTCGTGTTCTGCGGAGGAATGGAACTTCGCTTACATCTCAAGTTGTTCAAGGATGACACCACTTTTCGTGATGTGTGTTGAACCTGCGGGTTTTTCGCAGATGCACGGGGGTATCAGTGCTCCTTCCTGTTGTGCCTTCATCCACAGGGTTGCCTTTGAAGAGGTGTCCGGGCATCGGGTTCTCCTCAAGTGCGGACCGGGAAATCGGGGTCTTTCAGCATGTTGCACCACCCACGAGGCTACGTCTCGAATTTCCTCGTGAGACCGGCCTCATCCTGAGGCGCGCAGGAAAGTCCGGGAACCCTTTCCAGACAAAGCAGGGGAATCGACCCTCCTTTCGGGATCAGGAGGAGAGAAAGGGCTCAGATGAAGTAGTGCCGGGAACCTCGGTGCTCCCCTTGAGTGAAACTGGTAAGTCGGGTAACTTTTCAGGTTGCATCAAGGGTGCCAAGTACCGTTTCGCACTTCAAGACGGAACCTGGGTCTTCTCTTGAGATGCTGTAGTGGGCAAGGGCCTCATCTAGCGCTGACGGGGGACCCACGTGTTTTTTCTCGAGTTGCGGCAGGATTCTTGAGTTACAACGGGGAATACAGGTTTCCTCTTGTGTTGGCCCAGGGAAGTCCAATCTTCCATTCGAGTTGCAAGTGAGAGCTGGAGATTGCTCTCAAGTCACTGCAGGGCAAAATAGAGCTCATCTAGGTTTGTGTCCAGGACCGAGTTTTTCTCTCCAGGGGCGACAGGGATCTCGGGGTTGCATTCCAGACTCACCCGGGGAGTCAGGCCTTATCTCGAAGGGAATGAATGGACTCCGCTCTCCCCTCGAGTCACGACGGGTATCCCTTGGAGCCCAAGAATGGCCTAAATGGAGTTAAGCCTCCTGTGGAGTTTGGAGAGAGGACTCGGGATTGCTCTCTAGGCCATGCAGGAAAAGAAGGCCCTCATCTCGCGATGACGGGGGCATCTCGTGGGTTTTCTCAAGGTGCAGTGCCTGGTTGGGGTTTCTCACAAGATAGGACGGGGAGCTCAGGGAGACTCCTGCGGTGCCACGGAAGTCAGGTCTCCATGGACGTGGCTTGGGGGAGCGCCTCATTGCTCTCGAGTCATGGTAGGGGAATCGAGCCTCAAGACGCTTCGAAGAAGAACTCTCGAGGTCTTTCTCGGGGTGTGGCAGGAAACCCTGGGTTCCCTCGACTTGTGCCCATGACCTCAGGGAGCTTAGCGGGGTTCCTCTGAGAAGTCAGGTATACTGTGGAGTTGAGAGGGGCTTCTCGGAACTTCACAGGGACTGGTGCAATTGAAGAGGACCTAATCTCGGATTGAGGCAGTAACGTCAGGGTTCCTCTCCATTTCTGACTTGGAGAGCAGGGTCCCTGCAGAGTTGTGACAGGAGAGTCAGACCTCGTCTTGTGTGGAGTAATGGAACTCCGCTTGCCTCTCGAGTTGTTCACGGGATGACAGGCCACCTGTCGAGTTGTATGTGGAACCTGCAGTTTTGGGGGACGATGCACAGGGGTGTCAGTGCCCCTTCGTGTTGTGCCTTCATCCACAGGGTAACCTTCGAAGAGGTGACCGGGCATCGGGATCTTATCAATAGTGGACCAGGAAATCGGGGTCTTTCAGCATGTGGCACAACACACGAGGCTACGTCCCGAATTCCCTTGTGAGACTGGCCTCATCCTGAGGTTCGCTGGGAAGTCTGGGAACCCCTTCCAGACAAAGCAGGGGAATCGACCCTCCTGTCGCCATCAGGAGGGGAGAAGAGGCTCAGCTGAAGCAGTGCTGGGAACCTCCATGTTCTTCTCGAGTGAGACCGGGGTGTCAGGGAAATTTGGAGGTCGCATCAAGGGTGCCAAGTACCGTTTCACACTTCAAGACGGAACATGGGACTTCCCTGGAGACGCTATAGCTGACAGGGGCCTCATATTTCGATGACGGAGGAGCCACGTTGTTTTTCTCCAGTTGCCGCGGGATTCTCGAATTATAACGGGAAATACAGTCTTCCTCTTGTGTTGGCCCAGGGAAGTCCAATCATCCATTCGAGTTGCGAGGGAGAGCTGGGGATTGCACTTGAGTCAATGCAGGACAAAAAAGACCTCATTTAGGCTTGTGTCCAGGACCGAGTTTTCCTCTACAGTGGCGACATGGATCTCGGGATCCCATTCCAGACTCATCCAAGTAGTCAGGCCTCAGCTCGAGGGGAAGCAACGGACTCCGCTCTCCTCTAGAGTAGCGACGTGTATCTCTTGGAGGCTACTGAGTGGCCTAAAGGGAGTCAGGCCTCCAGTGGAGTTTGGAGAGTGGACTCGGGATTGCTCTCTAGGTCATGTAGGAAAAGAAGGCCCTCATCTTACGATGACGGGGGCGTCTCATGTGTTTTCTCGAGCGGAGGTGCCAGTGTGGGGTTTTCATGAGGTAGGACGGGGAGCGCAGGGAGCCTCTCGTGTGGCGCCAGGGAAGTTAGGTTTCAATGGGCGTGGCGAGGGGAATGCGTCATTGCTCTCCAGTCATGGTAGGGTATCGGGCCTCAAGACGCGGTAAAGAAGGACTCTCGAGGTCTTTCTCAGAATGCAGCAGGAAACCCTGGGTTCACTCGACTTGTGCCAGTGACCGCAGAGAGCTTCTGAGGGTGCCTCTGAGAAGTCAGGGATACTGTGGAGTTGGGAGGGGCCTCTCGGGACTCCACTGGGTATGGCGCAATGGAAGAGGGCCTCATTTCGAGTTGATGCAGGAACGTCAGGTTTCATCTACATTTCTGACTCCGATCGCACGGTCCCTGCAGAGTTGGGAAAGGAGAGTCAGGCCTTCTCTTGTGTGGAGGAACGGAACTCCACATGCTGCTCTAGTTCTTCAAGGGATGACAGGACACTTGTCGATCTGTGTTTGGAATCTGCGTGTTTTTCCATACTATGCATGGGGATGTCAGTACTCCTTCGTGTTGTGCATTCATCCACAGGTTTGCTTTCGAAGAGGTGCCCGGGCATCGTGTTCTTATTAAGAGCGGACCGGGAAATCGGGGGCGTTCGGCATGTGGCACCACCCACGTGGCTCGTCTCGAATTTCTTCGTGAGACCGGCCTCATCCTGAGGTGCGCCGGGAAGGCTGGGAACCCCTTCCAGACCACGCAGGGGAATCGACTCTCCTGTCGCGATCAGGAGGGGAGAAGGGGCTAAGATGAAGTGGTGCCGGGACCCTCGGTGTTCCCCTCGAGGGAATCTGGCGTGTCGGGGAACTTTTGGGGGTCGCAGGAAGGCTGTCAGGGACCGTTTCGCCCTTCAGGGCGGAACAGGGGACTTCCCTTGAGACGCCGTCACGGGCAAGGGCCTCATCTTGCCAAGAGGTGGGAACCACGTGGTTTTTCTCGAGTTGCGGAGGCATTCTCGAGTTACGACGGGGATCTCAGGCTTCCTCTTGGGTTGGCCCTGGGAAGCCCAATCTTCCCCTCGAATTGCGAGGGAAAGTTGGGGGTTGCGCTCGGGTCACTGCAGGGCCGAAGAGACCTCACCTAGGCGTGTGTCCGGGACCTAATATTCCTCTCCAGGGAAGGCAGGGATCTCGGGGTTGCATTCCAGGCTCCCCCGGGGAGTCAGGCCTCGTCTCGAGGGGAAGCCAAGGACTCCGCTCTCCTCTCGAGACGCGACGCGGGCCTCTTGGAACCCTCTGAGCGGCCTCAAGGGAGTCCAGCCTCCTCTTCCGTTTGGAGAGAGGACCCGGGATTGCTCTCCAGCCCATGCAGGAAAGGAAGGCCCTCAGCTCGCGAGGACGGGGGCGTCTCAGGGGTTTCCTCAAGCTGCGGCGCCCGTGGGGGTTTTCGCACGAGGCACGACGAGGATCTCATGGAGCCTCTCTTGCGGCGCCAGGGAAGTCAGGTCTCCATGCGCGTGGCGAGGGGGAGCGCGTCCTGGCTCTCGAGTCACGGGAGGGGACTAGGGCCTCGAGACACGTTGAAGAAGGACTCTCGAGGTCTTTCTCTGGGGGCGGCGGGAAACCCTCGTTTCCCTCACCTTCTGCCGGGGACCTTAGGGAACTTCCCAGGGTGCCTCTGAGAGGCGAGGGATCCTGTGGAGGTGGCGGGGCCCCTCGGGACTCCGCTGGGAATGGCGCAATGGAAGAGGGCCTCACCTCGAGGGGAGGCAGGAACCTCAGGCTTCCTCTCCGTTTCGGACTCAGACCGCAGGGTCACTGCAGAGTTGGGACAGGAGAGTCAGGCTACGTCTTTTCTGAGGAATGGAACTCCGCTTGCCTCTCGAGTTGTTCATGGGGTTTCAGGCCCCTTGTCAAACTGTGTGTGGAATCTGCAGGTTTTTCCAGACGATGCAGGGGGGTGTCAGTGACCCTTCGTTTTTGTCTTCATCCACAGGGTTGCCTTCGAAGAGGTGTCCGGGCATCGAGTTCTTATGAAGAGCGGACCGGGAAATCGGGGTCGTTCAGGATTTGGCACCACCCACGTGGCTAGTCTCGAATTTCCTTATGAAACTGGCCTCATCCTGAGTTGTGCCGCGAAGGTCATGAAACCCTTCCAGACAAAGCAGAGGAATCGACTCTCCTGTGGCGATCAGGAGGGGAGAAGTGGCTCAGATGATGTGCTGCTGGGAACCTCGGTGTTTCCCTCAAGTGAGACAGGTATGTCGGGTAACTTTTGGGGTCGCATAAACCGTTCCAAGTACCGTTTCGCTCTTCAAAATGGAACGTGGGACTTCTCTTGGGGTGCTCCAGCGGGCAAGGGCCTCATCTTGGAATGACTGGGGAACCACTTGGTTTTTCTCGAGTTGCGGTGGGATATTTGAGTTACCACAGGGAATTCATGCTTCCTCTTGTGTTGGCCCACAAAAGTCTTATCTTCCATTCGAGATTCGAGGAAGATCTGGAGGTGCGCTCTAGTCACTGAAGGCAAAAGAGACCCCACCAAGGCTTGTGTGCAGGACCTAATGTTCATGTCAAGGGGCGACAGGAATCTCGGGGTTGCATTCCAGACTCGCCTTGGAGTCAGGCCTCGTCTCGAGGGGAAGCAAAGGACTCTGCTCTCCTCTCGAGTCGGACGGGTATGTCTTGGAGCACACTGAGTGGCTTAAAGGGAGTCAAACCTCCTCTGGTGTTTGGAGGGAGGACACGGGATTGCTCTCCAGGCAATGCAGGAAATGAAGGCCCTCATCTCCAATGACTGGGGCGTCTCATAGGTTTTCTCGAGCTGTGGCGCTAGTGTGGGGTTTCTCACGAAGTAAGACTGGGAGCTCAGTGAGCCTCTCACGTGGTGCCAGGGCAGTCAGGTCTCTATGCACGTGGTGAGAGGGAGCCCGTCATTGTTCTCGAGTCATGGTAGGGGAATTGGGCCTGAAGACGTGTTAAAGAATGACTCTCGAGGTCTTTTTTGGGTTGCAGCAGGAAACCCTGGGTTCCATCGACTTGTGCCAGTGACCTCAGGAAGCTTCTCAGCGTGCCTCTGAGAAGTCAGGGTCACTGTGGAGTTGGGAGGGGCCTCTCGGAACTCCACTGGGTTTGGTGCAATGGAAGAGGGCCTCATGACAAGTTGAGGCAGGAACCACAGGGTTCCTCTCCTGGCTTCGAATGCGCCGGATCTGACTCGGATCGCAGAGTCCCTGCATAGTTGGGACAGGAGAGTCAGGCCTCATCTTGTGTGGAGGAATGGAACTCTGCTTGACTCTCGCGTTGTTCATGGGGTGACAGGCCACTTGTCAATTTGTATGTGGAACTTGCAGGTTTTTCTGGACGATGCACCGGGGTGTCACTGCCCCTTCGTGTTGTGCCTTGATCCACAGGATTGCCTTCGAGTTGGGTTCTGCCATCGGGTTTTTATCAAGAGCGGACCAGGGAATTGGGGTCTTTTGGCATGCTGCACCACCCACGAGGCTATGTCTCGAATTTCCTCGTGAGACTGGCCTCATCTTGATGTGCGCCAGGAAGGTCGGGAACGCCTTCCAGACAAAGCAGGGGAATCGAACCACCTGTCGCGATCAAGAGGGGAGAAGAGTCTCAGATGAAGTGGTGCCAGGAACCTCGGTGTTCTCCTCAAGTGAAACTGGTATGTCGGGGAACTTTTGGGGTCGCATCAAGGGTTCCAAGTAACTTTTCGCTCTTCAATACGGAACGTGGGACTTCTCTTGAGACGCTGTAGCGGGTAAGGGCCTCATCTTTCGATGACGGGGGAACCACGTGGTTTTTCTTGAGTTGGGGCGGGATTCTCGAGTTACGACGGGGAATTCAGGCTTCCTCTTCAACTGGCACAGGGAAGTCCAGTTTTCATTCGAATTGCGAGTTAGAACTGGGGATTGCTCTCGAGACACTGCAGGGCCAAATAGACCTCATCTAGGCTTGTGTCCAGGACCTAATGTTCCTCTGCTGGGGCGACAGCGATCTCGGCATTGCATTCTCGACTCACCCGGGGAGTCAGGCCTCGTCTCGAGGGGAAGCCAAGGACACCGCTCTCCTGTCAAGTCGCGACGGGTATATCTTGGAGCTCACTGTGTGGCCTAAAATGAGTCAAGCCTCCTGTGGAGTTTGGAGAGAGGACTCAGGATTGCTCTCCAGGCCATACAGCAAAAGAAGGCCCTCATCTCGTGAGGACTGGGGCGTCTCGTGGGTATTCTCGAGCTGCGGCTCCAGTGTGGTGTTGCTCACGAGGTATAATGGGGAGCTCAGGGAGCCTCTCCTGTGGCGCCAGGGAAGTCAGGTTTCTATGCGCGTGGCTAGGGGGAGCGCGTCATTGCTCTTGAGTCATGGTAGGGGAATCGCACCTCAAGACGCATTGAAGAAGGACTCTCGAGGTCTTTTACGGGTTGGGGCTGGAAACCCTTGCTTCCCTCGGCTTGTGCCGGTGATCTCAGGAAGGTATAAGTGTGCCTCTGAGAAGTCAGGGATACTGTGCAGTTGGGAGGGGCCTCTCGGGACTCCACTGGGTTCGGTGCAATGGAAGAGGGCCTCATCTCGAGTGGAGGCAGGAAACTCATGTTTCCTCTCCTGACTTCCCCTGGGCCAGATCTGACTCAGATCGCAGTTTCGCTGCAGAGTTCGAACAGGAGAGTTAGGCCTCGTCTTGTGTGGAGGAATGGAACTCTTCTTGCCTCTCCAGTTGTTCACGGGGTGCCAGGTCACTTCTCTACCTGTGTGTGGTACCTGCGGGTTTCTCCGGACGATACCCGGGGGTGTCAGTGCCCCTTCGTGTTGTGCCTTCATCAAAAGGGTTATCTTCAAATAGGTGTCCGGGCATTGGGATCTTATCAAGAGCGAACCGGGAAATCGGGGTCTTTCGGCATGTGTCACCATCCACGAGGCTATGTCTCGAATATCCTCGTGAGACCGGCCTCATCCTGAGATGCACCGGGAAAGGCGGGAACCCCTTCAAGACAAAACAGGGGAATCGACCCTCCTGTCTCGATCAGGAGGGGAGAAGGGGCCCAGATGTAGTGGTGCCGGGAACCTCGGTGTTCTCCTCGAGTGAGACCGGTGTGTCGAGGAACTTTTGTGGTCGCATCAAGGGTGCCAATACCGTTTCGCACTTCAAGACGGAACGTGGGACTTCTCTTGAGACGCTGTAGGGGGCAAGGGCCTCATCTTGCGATGACGGGGGGAACCACGTGGCGTTTCTCGAGTTGTGGCGGGATTCTCGAGTTTCGAAGGGGAATACAGTCTTCCTCATGTGTTGGCCCAGGGAAGTCCTATCTTCCATTCGAGTTTCAAGGGAGAGCTGGGGATTGCCCTCGAGTCACTGCAGGGCAAAATAGACCTCATCTAGGCTTGTGTCCAGGACTTAATGTTCATCTCTAGGGGCGACAGGGATCTCGGGCTTGCATACCAGACTCACCCGGGGAATCAGGCCTCGTCTCGAGGGGAAGCAAAGAACTCCGCTGTCCTTTTGAGTCGAGATGGGTATCTCTTGGAGCCCACTGTGTGCCCTAAAGGGAGTCAAGCCTCCTGTGGTGTTTGGATAGAGGACTCGGGATTCCTCTCCAGGCCATGCAGGAAAAGAAGGCCCTCATCTCGCGATGACGGCGGCGTCTTGTGGGTTTTCTAGACTGACGTGCTAGTTCCAGGTTTCTGACGAGGTACGAGAGGGAGCTCAGGGAGCCTCTCGTGTGGCGCCAGGGAAGTCAGGTCCCCATGAGATGGCTAGGGGGAGCTCGTCATTGCTCTCGAGTCATGGTAGGGTAATCGGGCCTCAAGACGGGTTGAAGAAGGACTCTCGAGGTCTTTCTCGGGTCACTGCATAAAACCCAGGGTTCCCTTGACTTGTGCCTGCGACCTCAGGGAGCTTCTCAGAGTGCCTCTGAGAAGTCAGGGATACTGTGCAGTTTGGAGGGGCCTCTCGAGACTCCTCCGCATTTGGTGGAATGTAAGAGGGACTCATCTCGAGTTGAAGCAGGAACCTCAGTGTTCCTCTCCATTTCTGACTCAGATCGCAAGGTCCCTGCATGTTGGTACAGGAGAGTCAGGCCTCGTCTTTTCTGGAGGATGGGACTCCTCTTGCCTCTCGAGTTGTTCTCGAGGTGACAGGCCACTTGCCGAGCTGTGTATGTAACCTGCCCATTTTTCCGGATGATGCACAGGTGTGTTAGTGCCCCTTCGTGTTGTACCTTCATACTCAAGGCTGCCTTCCAAGAGTTGTCTGAGCATCGGATTCTTATCAAGAGCGGACCGGGAAATTGCAGTCTTTCGGCAAGTGGCACCAACCACAAAGCTACGTATCGAATTTCCCCATGAGACCGGCCTCATCCTGAGTTGTGCAGGGAAGGTCGGGCCCCCTTGCAGACAAAGCAGGGGAATCGACCCACCGGTCACGATCAGGAGGGGAGAAGGGTCTTAAATGAAGTGGTGCCGGGAACCTCGGTGTTCCCCTTGAGTGAGACTGGCGTGTTGGGGGACTTTTGGGGTCGCATCAAGGGTGCCAAGTACCGTTTCGCATTTCAAGACGGAACCTGGGACATCTTTTGAAACGCTGTAGCGGGCAAGGGCCTCATCTTGCGATGACGAGAGAACCACATGGTTTTGCTCGAGTTGCAGCGGGATTCTCGAGTTATGACCGGGAATTTAGGCTTCCTCTTGTTGGCCTTGAAATCCAATCTCCCATTCGGGTTGCGAGGGGGAGCTGGGGATTGCGCTAGAGTCACTGCAGGGCAAAAGAAACCTAATCTAGGCTTGTGTCCAGGATCTAATGTTGCACTCCAGGGGCGACAGGGATCTCGGGTTTGCATTCCAGACTCATCCGGGGAGTCAGTTCTCACCTCGAGGGTAAGCAAAGAATTCCGCTCTCGTCTCAAGTCGCGATGGGTATCTCTTGGAGCCCACTGTGTGTACTAAAGGGAGTCAAGCCTCCTGTGGAGTTTGGAGAGAGGACTCGGGATTGGACTCCAGGCCATGCAGGAAAAGAAGGCCCTCATCTCGAGATGACGGTGGCGTCTCGTGGGTTTTCTCGAGCTGCGGCGCCAGTGTGGGGTGTCTCCTGAAGTACCACGGGGATCTTAGGGAGCCTCTTGTGTGGCGCCAGGAAAATCCAGTATTCCATTCGAGTTGCAAGTTAGAACTGGGGATTGCTCTCCAGTCACTGCAGGGCAAAATAGACATCATCTACGCTTGTGTCCAGGACCTAGTGTTCCACTACTGGGCCGACAGGGATCTCAGGGTTGCATTCTCGACTCACCCGGAGAGTCAGGCCTCGTCTTGAGGGGAAAAAAAGGACTCCGCTCTCCTGTCGAGTCGCGACGGGTATCTCTTGGAGCCCACTGCGTGGTGTAAAGGGAGTGAAGCCTCCTATGGAGTTTGGAGAGATGACTCGGGATTGTTTTCCTGGCCATGCAGGAAAAAAGGCCCTCATCTCGCGATGACGGGGGCGTCTCGTGGGTTTTCTCCAGCTGCAGCGCCAGTATCAGATTTCTCACGAGGTATGACGGGGAGCTCAGAGAGCCTCTCGTGTGGTGCTAGGGACGTCAGGTCTCCGTGCGTGTGGTGAAGGGGAGTGCGTGATTGCTCTCGAGTCATAGTAGGCGAATCTGGCCTCAAGACGCATTGAAGAAGGACTCTCGAGGTCTTTCTCGGGTTGCGGCAGGGAACCCTGGGTTCCCTCGACTTGTGTCGGTGACCTCAGGCAACTTCTCAGTGTGCCTCTGAGAATTCAGGGACACTGTGGATTTGGGAGGGGCCTTTCGTTACTCAACTGGGTTTGGTGCAATCGAAGAGGGCCTCATCTCGAATGGAGGCAGGAACCTCAGGGGTCCTCTCCATTTCTGACTCGGGTCGCAGGCTACCTGCCGAGTATGGACAGGAGAGTCACGCCTCGTCTTCTGAGGAGGAATGGATCTCCGATTGCCTTTCGAGTTGTTCACAGAGTGACAGGCCACTTGTTGAGCTGTGCGTGGAACCTGCGGGTTTTTCCGGACGATGCACAGGGGTGTCAGTGCCCCTTCGTGTTGTGCCTTCATCCACAGGGTTGCCTTCAAAGAGGTGTCCGGGCATCGGGTTCTTTTCAAGAGCGTACCAGAAAATTGGGGTCTTTCAGCATGTGGTACCACCCACGAGGCTACGTCTCGAATTTCCTCGGGATACCGGCCTCATCCTGAGGTGCGCCGGGAAGGTAGGGAACCCCTTGCAGACAAAGCAGGGGAATCGACCCACCGGTCGCGATCAGAAGGGGAGAAGGTGCTCAGATGAAGTGGTGCCGGGAACCTCGGTGGTCCCCTCGAGTGAGACCGGTATGTCACGGAACTTTTGAGGTCGCATCAAGGGTGCCAAGTATAGTTTCGCACTTCAAGACGGAACGTGGGAATTCTCTGGAGATGCTCTAGCGGGCAAGGGCCTCATATTGCGATGACGAGGGAACCAAGTGCTTTTTCTCGAGTTGCGGCGGGATTCTCGAGTTACGAAGGGGAATTCAGGCTTCCTCTTGTGTTGGCCCAGGAAGTCCAATCTTCCATTCAACTTGTCAGAGAGAGCTGTGGGTTGCTCTCGAGTCACTTCAGGGCAAAGAGTCCTCATCTAGGCTTGGGTCCAGGACGTAGTATTGCTCTCCAGGGGCAACAGGGATATCGGGGTCGCATTCCAGTCTCACCCGGTGGGTCACGCCTCGTCTCGAGTGGAAGCAAAGGACTCCACTATCCTCTCGAGTGCGACGTGTATCTCTTTGAGCCCAATGAGTGGCCTAAAGGGAGTCAAGCGTCCTGTGTAGCTTGGACAGAAGGTTCACGCTTGATCTGCATACCATGCAGTTAAAGATGGCCCTCCTCTCGTGATAACGGGAGCGTCTCATGGGTTTTTCTCGAGCTGCGGCGCCAGTGTGGGGTTTCTCACGAGATATGATGGGGAGATCAGGGAGCCTCTCGTGCAGCGCCAGAGAAGTCAGGCCTCCATGCGTGTGGCCAGGCAGATCGCGTCATTGCTCTGGAGTCATGGGAGGGACTAGGGCCTCAAGACGCATTTACGAAGGACTCTCGAGGTCTTTCTTGGGTTGGGGCGGGAAACACTCGTTTCCCTCGACCTCTACCGGGGACCTTAGGGAACTTCCCAGGTGCCTCTGAGAGGTGAGGGATACTGAGGAGTTAGAGGGGCCTCTCGGGACTCCACTAGGTTTGACGAAATGAAAGAGGGCCTCATCTCGATTGGAGGCAGGAACCTCAGGCTTCCTCTCCATTTCTGACTCCGACCGCAGGGTCCCTGCAGGGTTGGGACAGGAGAGTCAGGCCTCGTCTTGTCTGAGTAATGGAACTCTGCTTGCCTCTCGAGGTGTTCAGTGGGTCTCAGGCCCCTTGTCGAGCTGTGTGTGGAACCTGCGGGTGTTTCCAGAAGATGCACAGGGGTGTCATTGCCCCTTCATTTTGTGCCTTCCCCCACAGGGTTGCCTTCAAAGAGGTGTCCGAGCATCGGGTTCATTTCAAGAGCTGACCGGGAAATCGGGGTCGTTCGGCATGTGGCACCACCCACGTGGCTCATCTCGTATTTCCTCGTGAGACCAGCATCATCCTGAGGTGCGCCGGGAAGGCCGGGAACACCTTCCACACAAAGCAGGGGAATCGACTCTCCTGTCACGATCAGGAGGGGAGATGGGTCTCAGATGAAGTGGGGCCGGGACTCTAGGTGTTCCACTCGAGGGAACCCGGCGTTTCAGGGAACTTTAGGGGTCGCATCAAGGGAGCCAAGTATCGTTTCCCACTTCAGGACGGAACATGGGACTTCCCTGGAGACGCTGTAGCGGGCAAGGGCCTCATCCTGTGAAGATGTTGGAACCACGTCGTTTTTCTCGAGTTGCGTCTGGATTCTCGAAAATGACGGGGATTTCAGGCTTCCTCTTGGGTTGGCCCTGGGAAGCCCAATCTTCCCCTGGAGTTGCGAGGGAAAGCTGGGGGTTCTGCTCGAGTCACTACAGGGCCAAAGAAACCTCATCGAGGCGTGTGTCCACGACCTAACATTCCTCTCCCGGGAAGGCAGGGATCTCGGGGTTGCATTCCAGGCTCCCCCGGGGAGTCAGGCCTCGTCTCGAGGGGAAGCCAAGGACTCCGCTCTCCTCTCGAGTCGCACCGGGTATTTCTTGGACCCAACTGAGTGGCCTAAAGGGAGTCAATCCTCCTGTAAAGTTTGGAGAGAGGACCAGGGATTGCTCTCCAGGTCAGGCAGGAAAAGAAGGCCCCCATCTCTCCTTGACGGTGGCATCTTGTGGTTTTTCTCGAACTACTGCGCCACTGTGGGTTTTCTCACGAGGTATGATGGGGTACTCAGGGAGCCTCTTGTGTGTTACTAGGGAAGTCAGTTTTCCTGCTTGTGGTGAGGGGAGCGCGTCCTTGCTCTGGAGTCATGGTAGGGGAATCGGGCATCAAGAGACGTTGAAAAAGGACTCTCCAAGTCTTTCTTGGGTTACTTCAGGAAACTCTGGGTTCCCTCGACTTGTGCCAGTGACCTCAGGTAGCTTCTCAGGGAGCCTCTGAGAATTCAGGGATACTGTGGTGTTGGGAGGGGCCTCTCGGGACACCACTGAGTTTGGTTCAATGGAAGAGGGCCTCTTCTCTAGTTGAGGCAGGAACCTCAGGGTTCCTCTCCATTTCTGACTCCGATCGCAGGGTCCCTGAAGAGTTGGGACAGGAGAGTAAGGCCTCATCTTGTGTGAAGGAATGCAACTTCACTTGCCTCTCGAGTTGTTCACGGGGTGACAGTCCACATTTGGAGCTGTGAGTGGAATCGGCGGGTTTTTCCAGACGATGCATGGGGATGTCAGTGTCCCTTCGTGTTGTGCCTTCATCCACAGGGTTGCCTTCGAAGAGATGTCCGGGCGTCAGGTTCTTATCTACAGTGGACCGGGAATTCGGGATCTTTCAGCATGTGGCACCAACCATGAGGCTACTTTTCAAATTTCCTCATGAGACCGGCCTCATCCGGAGGTTCACGGTGAACGTCGGGAACCCTTGCAGAAAAAGCATGGGAATCGACCCTCCTGTCGCGATCAGGAGGGGTGAAGGGGCTCACAGGAAGTGGTACCGTGAACTTTGGTGTTTCCCTCGAGTGAGACCGGTATGTCAGGGAACTTTGGGGGTCACATCAAGGGTGCCAAGTACCGTTTTGCACTTCAGGATGGAACGTGGGACTTCTCTTGATACGCTGTAGCGGCCAAGGGCCTCATCTTGCGATGACGGGGGAGCCACGTGGTTTTTCTCGAGCTGCGGCGGATTCTCGAGTTACGACGGGGATTTCAGGCTTCCTCTTGTGTTGGGCCAGGGAAGTCCAATCATCCATTCGAGTTGCGATGGAGAGCTTGGGGTTGCGCTCGAGTCACTGCAGGACAAAGGAGACCTCATCTAGGCTTGTGTCCAGGACCTAATGTTCCTCTCCAAGGGCCACAGGGATCTCAGGTTTGCATTCCAGACTCACCCAGGGAGTCAGGCCTCGTGTCGAAGGGAAGCAAAGGACTCCGCTCTCCTCTCGAGTCGCGACGCGGGTCTCTTGGAGCCCCCTGAGCAGCCTCAAGGGAGTCCAGCCTCCTCTTCCTTTTGGAGAGAGGACCCGGGATTGCTCTCCAGGCCATGCAGGAATAGAAGGCCCTCAGCTCGCGAGGACGGGGGCGTCTCAGGGGTTTCCTCGAGCTGCGGCGCCCGTGGGGGTTTTGTCCCGAGGCACGACGAGGATCTCAGGGAGCCTCTCGTGCCGCGCCAGGGAAGTCAGGTCTCCATGCGCGTGGCGAGGGGGAGCGCGTCCTGGCTCTCGAGTCACGGGAGGGGACTAGGGCCTCGAGACGCCTTTGATGATCCTTTGATCATTATGTAGTGACCTTCTTTGTCTCTTTTCATAGCCTTTGTTTTAAAGTCTATTTTATCTGATATGAGTATCGCTACTCCTGCTTTCTTTTGGTCCCTATTTGCATGGAAAATCTTTTTCCAGCCCTTCACTTTCAGTCTGTATGTATCCCCTGTTTTGAGGTGGGTCTCTTGTAGACAACATATGTAGGGGTCTTGTTTTTGTATCCATTCAGCCAGTCTTTGTTTTTTGGTTGGAGCATTCAACCCATTTACGTTTAAGGTAATTACTGATAAGTATGATCCCATTGCCATTTACTTTATTGTTTGGGGTTCGAATTTATACACCGTTTTTGTGTTTCCTGTTTAGTATTTGTTGGAGAGCTGGTTTGGTGGTGCAGAATTCTCTCAGCTTTTGCTTGTCTGAAAAGCTTTTGATTTCTCATTCATACTTGAATGAGATCCTTGCTGGGTACAATAATCTGGGCTGTAGGTTATTTTCTTTCATCATTTTAAGTATGTCTTGCCATTCCCTCCTTGCTTGAAGAGTTTCTATTGAAAGATCAGCTGTTATCCTTATGGCAATTCCCTTGTGTGTTATTTGTTGTTTTTCCCTTGCTGCTTTTCATATTTGTTCTTTGTGTTTGATTTTTGTTAATGTGATTAATATGTGTCTTGGGGGGTTTCGCCTTGGCTTTATCCTGTTTGGGACTCTCTGGGTTTCTTGGACTTGAGTGGGTATTTCCTTCCCCATTTTAGGGAAGTTTTCAACTATTATCTCCTCAAGTATTTTCTCACGGTCTTTCTTTTTGTCTTCTTCTTCTGGGAACCCTATGATTCGAATGTTGTAGCGTTTAATATTGTCCTGGAGGTCTCTGAGATTGTGCTCATTTCTTTTAATTCGTTTTTCATTTATCCTCTCTGATTCATTTATTTCTACCATTCTATCTTCGAATTCACTAATCCTATCTTCTGCCTCTGTTATTCTACTATTTGTTGCCTCCAGAGTGTTTTTAATTTCATTTATTGCATTATTCATTATATATTGACTCTTTTATTATTTCTTCTAGGTCCTTGTTAAACCTTTCTTGCATCTTCTCAATCCTTGTCTCCAGGCTATTTATCTGTGATTCCATTTTAATTTCAAGATTTTAGATCCATTTCACTATCCTTACTAGGAATTCTTTATCAGGTAGATTCCCTATCTCTTCCTCTTTTGTTTGGTTTGGTGGGCATTTATCCTGTTCCTTTATCTGCTGGGTATTCCTCTGTCTCATCTTGTTTAAATTGCTGAGTTTGGGGTGTCCTTTCTGTATTCTGGCAGTTTGTGGAGTTCTTTAATGTGGCATTTCCTCGCTGTGTGTGGGTTTGTACAGGTGTCTTGTCAAGGTTTCCTGGTTAGGGAAGCTTGTGTCCATGTTCTGGTGGGTGGAGCTGTATTTCTTCTCTCTGGAGTGCAATGAAGTGTCCAGTAATGAGTTATGAGATGTTTGTGGTTTTGGGGTGACTTTGGGCAGCCTGTATCTTGAAGCTCAGGGCTGCGTTCCTTTGTTGCTGGAGAATTTGCTTGGTATGTCTTGCCCTGGAACTTGTTGGCCCTTGTGTGGTGCTTGATTTCAGTGTCGGTATGGAGGCATTTGATGAGCTCCTGTCAATTAATGTTCCTTGGAGTCAGGAGTTCCCTGGAGGCAGGGTTTGGACTTAAGCCTCCTGCTTCCAGTTATCTGTCTTACTTTTACAGTAGTTTCAAAACTTCTCCTTCTATACAGCACCATTGATAAAACATCTACGTTAAAGAAGAAAAGTTTCTCTACTGTGAGGGCCACTCAGAAAGGTTCACAGCGTTACCTGGAGAAGAGAAGAGGGAGGAGGGAGTTAGAGGTGACCCAAATGAGATGAGGTGGAATCAATAGTGGAGAGAGTGGGCTGGCCAGTAGTCACTTCCTTATGTGCACTCCACAACTGGACCGCTCAGAGATGTTCACAGAGTTATACAGAGACGAGAAGAAGGAGGAAGGAGACAGAGGTGGCCAGAAGGATAAAAGGGGGGAATGAAAAGGAGGGAGACAGATCCAGCCAGTAATCAGTTCCCTAAGTGTTCTCCACCGTCTGGAATACACAGAAATTCACAGAGTTGGGTAGAGTAGAGAGGGGTTAGGGAGGAGACACAGGAGACCTGGTGGAGAAAAAGGAGAGTCCAAAGGGAGAGACAGCAGTCAAGCCAGTAATCTTGCTCCCTAGTGAAAAATGGGTACTGAAGATTGGGTTCTTAAAGGTACAAAATTGGTAACAAATACATAAAAGCAAAAATTAAAAATCTAGAGTAGAGTTTGGAATTTCAAAAATACGATGTTAAAGAAAAGAAGAAGGAAAAGAAAGAGAGAAAAAACGAACAAAGAAAAACAAACAAGGTCACAAAAATTATCAAGAAAATACAGGTACAAAATTGATAACTAATACCAAAAAGCAAAAATTAAAAATCTAGAGTAGAGTTTGGAATTTCAAAAATACAATGTTAAAAAAACGGAAGAAGAAAACTAAAGAGAAAACAAACAAAAAAAAACAAGCAGTGTCGCAAAAATTATAAAGAAACTACAGGTACAAAATTGATATCAAATACCAAAAAGCATAAATTAAAAATCTAGAGTAGGTTTTGGAATTTCAAAAATACAATGATAAAGAAAAGAAGAAAAAAAAAGCAAAACAAAAAAACACGGTCAAAAAATTATTATATATATATATATATATATATATATATATATATATATATATATGAAGTTTGCTGAAGAAGAAAAAAATAGGGTCTTTTTTTTGCAAAGTAATAGGTTATAAAAGTGAAAATTAAAGGAACAATAGAGGACTTAAAATTAAAAAAAATTAAAAAAAGAATGAATGATCATAAAAATATATCTAGGACTTTCTCTGGTTTTGTTGTGAGTATCGTGGGTTCAGTTCATTTTTGGCTAGTTCCTTGGTCTGACTTATATTTCTCAAGATCTATAGGCGCCTTGCTATGTAGTCCTAGTAACCACAGGGTTTTAATCTATTGCCTGTAGCTTCCAAGGTGATTCCCTCTGTTATAGATTCTTTTGTTTGCTGGTCTCTTCAGTGTCTGGTTTACGCCCTGACACAAAGGGGACGGTGGAGCACACTTTTTTTTTTTAGGCTCACTTGTTCAGTTGCACTGTGGGGAGGGAGGGAGGGATGCTGCAAACAAATAACACTGGCGTGCGCTCGCAGTGCCTCAGCCACACTGGGTCTGCCCCCGCTCACGGCACGTGTAGCCTCCCTGCCCACACTGCTCGGGCTCTAGGTTGTTCCACCGGGAACAATCCGAGGCTGGCCCTGGGCTGCATGCACCTCCCAGGTCCAAGGCGCTCAGGTTCAGGCACTCGGGTAGTCCTCAGAGGCACAGACTCGGTTGGGCCTGCGTTTTGTGCTCTTCCCAGGTCCGAGCAGCTCAGGTGATGAGGTGTTTGGCGAGCTCCAATGTTGTGACTTATCGCCTCCCCGCCACTCGGTTATCTGGGTGTAAAACAGGCGCACCTTCTCAGGCAGATGTTGACCGTCCAGATCCCCAAGAAGTTTTAGTTAGCAAAGAAGCCTGCTTACAGTTTTATAGATAATGTCTCTCTGGGGCTGCGATTGCCCCCTTCCGGCTCTGGCTGCCTGTCACCAGAGGGGGAAGGTCTGCAGCCGGCTATCTCTGTTCAGTCCTTTGTTCCATGCGCGGGCCTGGCGGTGTCTTAGGTTAGGGCTGGCTTTTTGCGTGGTAGATATCCCAGAGTCTGGTTTGCTAGCCCAAGTTATTTCGTTCAGATAGCGCTCAGGGTATTCAGGCCAGATTCTGACTCTAAGCGATGCAGCCCGCGCCGCGCCTCCCTGCCCAGCCCCTGCTTGCTAATGGTGTGAGCAGGCGTCTGCACTGCTTCGCGGCTGGGGGAGTTACCGTAGGGCTTGCAATCTGCGAGTTTTAATTGTTTATTTATTTTTATCCCCCTTATGTTGCCCTTTGTGCTTCCAAAGCTTGGCAAAGATTTGGCAGTGAAAAGCTTTCCTGGTGTTTGGAAACTTTTCTCTTTTTAAGACTATCTTCCCGGGACAGAAATCCCTCCCTCCCTCTTTTGTCTCTTTTTTTGTCTTTTATACTTTTTCCTACCTACTTTCCAAGAGTTGGGTTGCTTTTCTGGGTGCCTGATGTCCTCTGGCAGCATTCATAAGTTGTATTGTGGAATTTGCTTGACGTTTAAATGCTCTTTTGATGAAATTGTTTGGGGGGGAAAGAGTTCTCCCCGTCCTACTCCTCAGCAATCTTGGCTCCTCTCTTGTGGAGTTTGGAGAGAGCACGCGGGATTGCTCTCCAGGCCATGCAGGAAAAGAAGGCCCTCATCTCGCGATGTCGGGGGAGTCTCGTGGTTTTTCTGGAGCTGCGGTGCCAGTGTGGGGTTTCTCACAAGGTACGACCGGGAGCTCAGGGAGCCTCTCGTGTGGTGTCAGGGAAGTCAAGTCTCCATACGAGTGGCGAGGGGGCGCACGTCATTGCTCTCGAGTCATGGTAGTGGAATCAGGGCTCAACACAATGAAAAAGGACGCTCGAGGTCTTTCTCGGGTTGCGGCAGGAAACCCTGGGTTCCCTCGACTTGTGCCTGTGACCTCAGGTAGCTTCTCAGGGTGCCTCTGAGAAGTCAGGGATACTATGGAGCTGGGAGAGGCCTCTCGGGACTCCACTGGGTTTGCTGCAATGGAAGAGGGCCTAATCTCGAGATCAGGAAGGAACCTCAGGGTTCCTCTCCATTTCTGACTCAGATCGCAGGGTCCCTGCAGAGTTGGGACAGGAGAGTCAGGCCTCGTCTTGTGTGGAGGAATGGAACTCCGCTTGCCTCTCGAGTTGTTCAAGGAGTGACAGGCCACTTGGCGAGCTGTGTGTGGGACCTGCGGTTTTTTCCAGACAATGCACGGCGGTATCAGTGCCCCTACGTGATGTGCTTTCATCCACAGGGTTGCCTTCGAAGTGGTGTGCGGGCATCGGGTTCTTATCAAGAGCGGACTGGGAAATCGGGGTCTTTTGGAATGCGGCACCACACACGAGGCTACGTCTCGAATTTCCTCGTGAGACGGGCCTCATGCTGAGGTGCCCCTGGAAGGTGGGGAAAGCCTTCCAGACAAAGCAGGTTAATCGACCCTCCTGTCGCGATCAGGAGGGGAGAAGGGGCTCAGATGAAGTGGTGCCGGGAACCTCGGTGTTCCCCTCGAGTGAGACCAGTATGTCAGGGAACTTTTGGGGTCACATGAAGCTTGCCAAATACTGTTTCAAACTTCAAGACGAAACGTGGGACTTCTCTTGAGACGCTGTGGCGGGCAAGGGCCTCATCTTGTGATGAAGGGGAAACCACGTGGTTTTTCTCGAGTTGCGATGGGATTGTTGACTTACGACGGGGAATTCAGGCTTCCTCTTGTGTTGGCCCAGGGAAGTCCATTCTTCCATTCGAGTTGCCAGGGAGAGCTGGGTGGGAATTGCTCTCGAGTCACGGCAGGTCAAAATAGACCTCATCTAGGCTTGAGTCCAGGACCTAATGTTCCTCTCCAGGGGCGATAGGGATCACGGGGACGCATTCCAGACTCACCCAGTGAGTCAGGCCTCGGCTTGAGGGGAAGCAAAGGATTCTGATATCCTCCTGGGTCGCGATAGGTATCTCTTGGAGCCCACTGAGTGGCCTCCAGGGAGTCAAGCCTCCTGTGGAGTTGGAGAGAGGACTCGGGATTGCTCTCCAGGCCATACAGGAAGAGAAGGCCCTCAGCTCGGAATGACGGGGGCGTCTTGTGGGTTTTCTCGAGTTGGGGCGCAAGTATGAGTTTTCTCACGAGGTACGACGGGGAGCTCAGGGAGCCTCTCGTGTGGCGCCAGGAAAGTCAGGTCTCTATGCGTGTGATGAGGGGGAGCCCATAAATGCTCTCGAGTCATGGTAGGGAAATCGGGACTCAAGACGCATTGAAGAAGGAGTCTCGAGGTCTTTCTCAGGTTGCGGCAGGAAACCCTGGGTTCCCTCAACTTGAACCGGTGACTTCAGGGAGCTTCTCAGGGTGCCTCTGAGAAGTCAGGCATACTGTGGACTTGGGAGGGGCTCTCAGAACTCCACTGGGTTTGGTGCAATGGCAAAGGTTCTCATCTCGAGTTGAGGCAGGAACCTAAGGGTTCCTCTCCATTTCAAACTCCGACCACAGGGTCCCTGAAGAGTTGGGACAGGAGAGTCAGGCCTCGTCTTGTGTGGAGGAATGGAACTCCGCTTGCCTCTCGAGTTGTTCACAGGATAACAGACCATTTGTCGAGCTGTGAGTGGAACCTTCGGTTTTTTCCGTAAGATGCATGAGGGGGTCAGTGCCCCTTCGTGTTGTGCCTTCATCCACAGGGTTGCCTTCAAAGAGGTGTCCGGATATCGGGTTCTTATCAAAAGCGGAGCAGGAAATCGGGGTCTTTCAGAACGTGGCACCATCCATGAGGCTACGTCTCGAATTTCTTCGTTAGACTGGTGTCATCCTGAGGTGCGCCATGAAGATCGGGAACCCCTTCCAGACAAAGCAGGGGAATCGACCATCTTGTCGCGACCAGGAGGAGTGAAAGGGCTCAGTTGAAGTCGTGCCGGGAACCTCGGTGTTCCCCTCGAGTGGGACCGGTGTGTCGGGAAACTTTTGGGGTCGCTTCAAGGGTGCCAAGTACCGTTTTGCACTTCAATACGGACTTGGGGCTTCACTTGACATGCTGTAGAGGGCAAGGGCCTCATCTTGGGATGACGGGGGAATCACGTGGTTTTCCTCAAGGTGCGGAGGGATTCTCGAGTTACGACGGGGAATTCAGGCTTCCTCTTGTGTTGGCCCAGGGAAGTCCAATCTTCCATTCGAGTTTCGAGGGAGAGCTGGGGTTTGCTCTTGAGTCACTGCAGGGCAAAAGAGACCTCATCTAGGCTTGTGTCCAGGACCTAATATTCCTCTCCAGGGCCGCCAGCGATCTCGGGGTTGCATTCCAGATGCATCCTGGGAGTCAGAGCTCGACTCGAGGGGAAGCAAAGGACCCCGCTCTCCTCTTGAGTCGCCACAGGTGTCTCTTGGAGCCCACTGATTGGCCTAAAGGGAGTCAAGCCCCCTGTGGAGTTTGGAGAGCGGACTCAGGATTGCTCTCCAGGCCATGCAGGAAAAGAAGGCCTTCATCTCTCGATGACGGAGGCGTATCGTGGGTTTTCTCGAGCTGGGGAGCCAGTGTGGGATTTCTCACGAGGTATGACGGGGAGTTCAGGTAGCCTCTCGTGTGGCGCCAGGGAAGTCAGGTCTCCATGGGCGGGGCAAGGGGGAGCGCGTCATTGCTCTCCAGTCAGGGTAGGGGAATCGGGCCTCATGACGGGTTGAAAAAGAACTCTCGATGTCTTTCTAGGGTTGCGGCAGGAAACCCTGGGTTCCCTTGACTTGTGCCGGTGACCTCAGGGAGCTTCTCAGGGTGCCTCTGAGAAGTCAGGGATACTGTGGATTTGGGAGAGGCCTCTCGGGACTCCTCTGGGTTTGGTGCAATGGAAGAGGGCCTCATCTCGAGTTGAGGCAGGAACCTCAGGGTTCTGCTCCTGACTACCTGGAGCCGGATCTGACTCAGATAGCAGGGTCCCTGCTGAGTTTGCTCAGGAGTCAGGTCTCGTGTTCTGCGGAGGAATGGAACTCCGCTTACATCTCAAGTTGTTCAAGGATGACACCACTTTTCGTGATGTGTGTGGAACCTGCGGGTTTTTCGGAGATGCACGGGGGCGTCAGTGCTCCTTCCTGTTGTGCCTTCATCCACAGGGTTGCCTTCGAAGAGGTGTCCGGGCATCGGGTTCTCCTCAAGTGCGGACCGGGAAATCGGGGTCTTTCAGCATGTTGCACCACCCACTAGGCTACGTCTCGAATTTCCTCATGAGATCGGCCTCATCCTGAGGTGCGCAGGAAAGTCTGGGAACCCTTTCCAGACAAAGCAGGGGAATCGACCCTCCTTTCGGGATCAGGAGAAGAGAAAGGGCTCAGATGAAGTAGTGCCGGGAACCTCGGTGCTCCCCTTGAGTGAAACTGGTAAGTCGGGTAACTTTTCGGGTTGCATCAAGGGTGCCAAGTACCGTTTCGCACTTCAAGATGGAACCTGGGACTTCTCTTGAGACGCAGTAGTGGGCAAGGGCCTCATCTAGCGCTGACGGGGGACCCACGTGTTTTTTCTCGAGTTGCGGCCGGATTCTTGAGTTACGACGGGGAATACAGGTTTCCTCTTGTGTTGGCCCAGGGAAGTCCAATCTTCCATTCGAGTTGCAAGTGAGAGCTGGAGATTGCTCTTGAGTCACTGCAGGGCAAAATAGAGCTCATCTAGGTTTGTGTCCAGGACCGAGTTTTTCTCTCCAGGGGCGACAGGGATCTTGGGGTTGCATTCCAGACTCACCCGGGGAGTCAGGCCTCGTCTCGAAGGGAATGAATGGACTCCGCTCTCCTCTCGAGTCGTGACGGGTATCCCTTGGAGCCCAAGAGTGCCCTAAATGGAGTTAAGCCTCCTGTGGAGTTTGGAGAGAGGACTCGGGATTGCTCTCTAGGCCATGCAGGAAAAGAAGGCCCTCATCTCGCGATGACGAGGGCGTCTCGTGGGTTTTCTCAAGGTGCAGTGCCTGGTTGGGGTTTCTCACGAGATAGGACGGGGAGCTCAGGGAGACTCCTGTGGTGCCACGGAAGTCAGGTCTCCATGGACGTGGCGAGGGGGAGCGCCTCATTGCTCTCAAGTCATGGTAGGGGAATCGAGCCTCAAGACGCTTCGAAGAAGAACTCTCGAGGTCTTTCTCGGGGTGTGGCAGGAAATCCTGGGTTCCCTCGACTTGTGCCCATAACCTCAGGGAGCTTAGCGGGGTTCCTCTGAGAAGTCAGGGATACTGTGGAATTGAGAGGGGCTTCTCGGGACTTCACAGGGACTGGTGCAATTGAAGAGGACCTAATCTCGGATTGAGGCAGTAATGTCAGGGTTCCTCTCCATTTCTGACTCGGATAGCAGGGTCCCTGCAGAGTTGGGACAGGAGAGTCAGACCTCGTCTTGTGTGGAGTAATGGAACTCCGCTTGCCTCTCGAGTTGTTCACGGGATGACAGGCCACCTGTCGAGTTGTATGTGGAACCTGCGGTTTTGGGGGACGATGCACAGGGGTGTCAGTGCCCTTTCGTGTTGTGCCTTCATGCACAGGGTTACCTTCGAAGAGGTGACCGGGCATCGGGATCTTATCAATAGCGGACCAGGAAATCGGGGTCTTTCGGCATGTGGCACAACACATGAGGCTACGTCTCGAATTCCCTCGTGAGACTGGCCTCATCCTGAGGTTCGCCGGGAAGTCTTGGAACCCCTTCCAGACAAAGCAGGGGAATCGACCCTCCTGTCGCCATCAGGAGGGGAGAAGAGGCTCAGCTGAAGCGGTGCTGGGAACCTCCGTGTTCTCCTCGAGTGAGACCGGGGTGTCAGGGAAATTTGGGGGTCGCATCAAGGGTGCCAAGTACCGTTTCACACTTCAAGACGGAACATGGGACTTCCCTGGAGACGCTATAGCTGACAGGGGCCTCAAATTTCGATGACGGAGGAACCACGTTGTTTTTCTCCAGTTGCCGCGGGATTCTCAAATTACAATGGGAATACAGGCTTCCTCTTGTGTTGGCCCAGGGAAGTCCAATCATCCATTCGAGTTGCGAGGGAGAGCTGGGGATTGCACTTGAGTCAATGCAGGACAAAAAAGGCCTCATTTAGGCTTGTGTCCAGGACCGAGTTTTCCTCTACAGGGGCGACACGGATCTCGGGATCCCATTCCAGACTCACCCAAGTAGTCAGGCCTCGGCTCGAGGGGAAGCAACGGACTCCGCTCTCCTCTAGAGTAGCGACGTGTATCTCTTGGAGGCTACTGAGTGGCCTAAAGGGAGACAGGCCTCCAGTGGAGTTTGGAGAGTGGACTCGGGATTGCTCTCTAGGTCATGTAGGAAAAGAAGGCCCTCATCTTACGATGACGGGGGCATCTCGTGAGTTTTCTTGAGCGGCGGTGCCAGTGTGGGGTTTTCATGAGGTAGGACGGGGAGCGCAGGGAGCCTCTCGTGTGGCGCCAGGGAAGTTAGGTTTCAATGGGCGTGGCGAGGGGAATGCGTCATTGCTCTCCAGTCATGGTAGGGTATCGGGCCTCAAGACGCGGTAAAGAAGGACTCTCGAGGTCTTTCTCAGAATGCAGCAGGAAACCCTGGGTTCACTCGACTTGTGCCAGTGACCGCAGAGAGCTTCTGAGGGTGCCTCTGAGAAGTCAGGGATACTGTGGAGTTGGGAGGGGCCTCTCGGGACTCCACTGGGTATGGCGCAATGGAAGAGGGCCTCATTTCGAGTTGATGCAGGAACGTCAGGTTTCATCTACATTTCTGACTCCGATCGCACGGTCCCTGCAGAGTTGGGAAAGGAGAGTCAGGCCTTCTCTTGTGTGCAGGGACGGAACTCCGCATGCCTCTCTAGTTCTTCAAGGGATGACAGGACACTTGTCAATCTGTGTTTGGAATCTGCGTGTTTTTCCGTACTATGCATGGGGATGTCAGTACCCCTTCGTGTTGTGCATTCATCCACAGGTTTGCTTTCGAAGAGGTGCCCGGGCATCGGGTTCTTATTAAGAGCGCACCGGGAAATCGGGGTCTTTCCGCATGTGGCACCACCCACCAGGCTACGTCTCGAATTTCCTAGTGAGACCGGCCTCATCCTGAGGTGCGCCAGGAAGGTCGGAACCCCTTGCAGACAAAGCAGGGGAATCGACCCTCCTGTCTCGATCAGGAGGGGAGAAGGGGCACAGATGAGGTGATGCCGGGAACCTCGGTGTTCCCCTCCAGTGAGACCAGTGTGTTGGAGAACTTTTGGTGTCGCATCAAAGGTGCCAAGTACCGTATCACACTTCAAGATGGAACGTAAGACTTCTTTTGAGACGCTGTAGCGGCAATGGCCGCATCTTGCGATGAAGAGGGAACGATGTGGTTTTTCTCGAGTTGTGGCGGGATTCTTGAGTTTCAACGGGAAATTCAGGCTTCCTCTTCTGTTGGCCAAGGAAGTCCAGTCTTCCATTCGAGTTTCGAGGGAGAGTTGGGGATTGCTCTAGAGTCACTGCAGGAAAAAAGAGACCTCATCTAGGCTTGTGTCCAGGACCTAATGTTTCTCTCCAGGGGCGACAGGGATCTCCGGTTCGCATATCAGACTCACCCGAGGAGTCAGGCCTCGCCTCGAGGGGAAGGAAAAGACTCCGCTCTCCTCTCGAGTCGCGACGGGTATGTCTTGGAGTCCACTGAGTGACCAAAATGGAGTCAAGCCTACTGTGGAGTTTGGAGAGAGGACTCGGGATTGCTCTCCAGGCCGTGCTAGAAAAGAAGGCCGTCATGTCGCGAAAACGGGGGCGTCTCGTGGGTTTTCTCTATCTGCGGCGCCAGTGTGGGGTTTCTCACGAGGTATGATGGGGAGCTCAGGGAGCCTCTCGTGTGGCGCCAGGGAAGTCAGGGCTTCATGAGTGTAGCAGAGGGAGTGCGTCATTGCCCTCGAGTCATGGTAGGGGAATCAGGCCTCAAAGCGTGTTGAAGAAGGACTCTTGAGTTCTTTCTATGGTGGCGGCAATAAACCCTGGGTTCACTCGAATTGTGCTGGTGACCTCAGGGAGCTTCTCAGGGTGCCTCTGAGAAGTCAGGGATACTGTGGAGCTGGGACGCGTCTCTTGGGACTCCACTGGGTTTCGTGCAATGGAAGAGGTCCTAATCTCGAGTGGAGGCAGGAACCTCAGCGTTCCTCTCGTGACTTCACTGGCGCTGATCTGATTCGGAGCACAAAGTCCCTGCAGAGTTGGGACAGGAGAGTCAGGCCTCGTCTTGTGTAGAGGAATGAAACCCCACTTGCCTCTCGAGTTCTTCAGGGGTGACAAGCCACTTGTTGAGCTGTATGTAGAACCTGCGGGTTTTTCCAGATGATGCACGAGGGTGTCAGTGCCTCTTTGTGTTGTGCCTTCATCCACAGGGTTGCCTTCGAAGAGGTGTCCAGGCATCGGGTTCTTATCAAGAGCATACCGGGAAATCATAGTCTTTTGGCATGTGGCACCACCCGCGAGCTACGTCTCGAATTTCCTCGTGAGACCGGCCTCATCCTGAAGTGCCCCATGATGGTCGGGAACCCCTTACAAACAAAGCAGGGGAAGTGACCCTCCTATCTCGAACAGGAGGGGAGAAGGGGCTCAGATAAACTGGTGCCGGGAACCTCGGTGTTCACCTCGAGTGAGACTGATATTTCGGGGAACTTTTGGGGTCACATCAAGGGTGTCAAGTATCGTTTCGCACTTCAAGATGGAACGTGGGACTTTTCTTGAGAAGCTGTAGCGGGCAAGGGCCTCATCTTGCGATGACAAGGGAACCAAGTGCTTTTTCTCGAGTTGCGGCGGGATTCTCGAGTTACGAAGGGGAATTCAGGCTTCCTCTTGTGTTGGCCCAGGGAAGTCCAATCTTCCATTCGAGTTGTTAGGGAGAGCGGGGGATTGCTCTCGAGTTACAGAAGGGCAAAAGAGACCTCATCTAGGCTTGTTTCCAGGACCTAATGTTCCTCTCCAGGGGAGATAGGGATCTCGGACCCACCTGGTGAGTCAGGCCTTGTCTCGAGGGGAAGCAAAGGACTCCATTCTCCTCTCGAGTCGCGATGGGTATCTCTTGGAGCCCACTAAGTGGCCTAAAGGGAGTCAAGCCTCCTGTGGAGTTTGGAAAGAGGATTCGGGATTCCTCTCCAGGCCATGCAGGAAAAGAAGGCCCTCATCTCGCGATGACAGGGGCGTATGGTGGGTTTTCTCGAGCTGCGGCGTCAGTGTGGGGTTTCTCACGAGGTACGACAGGGAGCTCAGGGAGCCTCTCTTATGGCGCCAGGGAAGTCAGGTCTCCATGTGTGTGGCGAGAGGGTGCGTGTCATTTCTATAGAGCCATGGAAGCAGATTCGGGCTTCAAGACACGTTGAAGTAGGACTCTCGAGGTCTTTTTCGCATTGTGGCAGGAAACCCTGGGTTCCCTCGACATGTGCCAGTGACCTCATGGAGCTTCTCCGGGTGCCTCTGAGAAGTCAGGGGTACTGTGGAGTTGGGAGGGGCCTCTCTGGACTCCACTGGGTTTGGTGCAATGGATGAGAGCCTCATCTCGAGTGGAGGCAGGAACCTCATGTTTCCTCTCCTGGGTTTCCTGTCGCTGGTACTGACTCAGATCGCAGTTTCCCTGCAGAGTTGGTACAGAAAATCAGGTCTCGTCTTGTGTGGAGGCATGGAACTCCACTTGCCTCTCGAGTTGTTCACGGGCTGACAGACCACTTGTCGAACTGTGTTTGTAACCTGCGGGTTTTTCTGGACGATGCACGGGGGTGTCAGTGCCCCTTCGTGTTGTGCTTTCATCCACAGGTTTTCCTTCGTAAAGGTGTCAGGGCTTCACGTTCTTATCAAGAGCAGACCGGGAAATCGGGGTCTTTCGGCTTGTGGCACCACCCACGAGGCTATGTCTCAAATTTCCTCGTGAGACCTGCCTCATCCTTAGGCGCGCTGGAAAGGTCGGGAACCCCTTCCAGACATAGCAGGTGAATCGACACTCCTGTCGCGATCACGAGGGGAGAAGGAGCTCAAATGAAGTGGTTCCGGGAACCTCGGTGTTCCTTTCGAGTGAGACCGGTATGTCGGGGAATTTTGAGATTGCATCAAGGGTGCCAAATACCGTTTCGCACTTCAAGACAGAACGTGGGACTTCTCTTGAGTCGCTGTAGCGGGCAAGTGCCTCATCTAGCGCTGATGGGGGAACCACGTGGATTTTCTCGAGTTTCGGTGGGATTCTCGAGTTACGGTGTCGAATTCAGGCTTCCAATTGTATTGGCCCAGGGAAGTCCAATCTTCCATTCGATTTGCGAGGGAGAGCTGGCGATTGCTCTCTAGTAACTGCAGTGCAAAATAGACCTCATCTAGGCTTGTGTCCAGGACCGAGTTTTCCTCTCCAGGTGCGACAGGAACTCGGGGTTGCATTCCAGACTCACGGGGAGTCAGGCCTCGTCTCGAGGGGAAGCAAAGGACTCCGCTCTCCCTTCAAGTCCTGACAGGTATCTCTTGGAGCCAACTGAGAGGCCTAAAGAGAGTCAAGCCTCCTGTGGAGTCTGGAGAGAGGACTCAGTTTTGCTCTCCATGCCAGGCAGGAAAGAAATCTCTCATCTCGTGATGACGGGGCCGTATCGTGGGTTTTCTCGAGCTGCGGTGCCTGAATGGGGTTTCCGAAGAGGTACGACGGGGAGCTCAGGGAGACTCTCTTCAGGCGTCAGGGAAGTCAGGTCTCCATGCGCATGGCGATGGGGAGCGGGTCGTTGCTCTCGAGTCATGGTAGGGGAATCGGGCCTCAAGACGCGCCGAAGGACTCTCAAGGTCTTTCTCGGGTCGCAGCAGGAAACCCTGTGTTCCCTCGACTTGTGCCGGTGACCTCAGGTAGATTCTCAAGGTGCCTCTGAGAATTCAGGGATACTGTGGAGTTGGGAGGGGCCTCTCGCGACTCATCTGGGTTTGGTGCAATGGAAGAGGGCCTCATCTCGAGTTGAGGCAGGAACCTCAGGTTTCCTCTCCATTTCTGACTCGGATGGCAGGGTCCCTGAAGAGTTGGGACAGGAGAGTCAGGCCTCGTCTTGTGTGGAGGAAACGAACTCTGCTTGCCTATCGAGTTGTTCATGGGGTGACATTCCACTTGTCGAGCTGTGTGTAGAACCTGCGTGTTTTTCTGTACGATGCACGGGAGTTTTAGTAACCCTTCTGTTGTGCCTTCATCCACAGGGTTGCCTTCGAAGTGGTGTCCGGGCATCGGGTTCTTATCCAGAGTGGACCGAACAATCGGGGTCTTTTGGCATGTGGCACCACCCACGAGGCTACGTCTCGAATTTCCTCCTGAGAAAGGCCTCATCCTTAGGTGCGCCGGGATGGGCGGGAACTCCTTCCAGGCAAAGCAGGGGAATTTACCCTCCTGTCGTGATCAGGAGGGGAGAAAGTGATCAGATGAAGTGGTGCAGGGAACTTCGGTGTTAACCTCGGTGAGAACGGTGTGTCGGGGAACTTTTGGGGTTACATCAAGGGTGAAAAGTAGCATTTCGGACTTCAAGACGGAACGTGGGACTTCACTTGAGACGCTGTAGCGGGCCAGGGCCTCATCTTGGGATGACGAGTGAACCACGTGGTTTTTCTCGCATTGCGGCGGGAGTCTCGAGTTTCGACGGGGGATTCAGATTTCCTCCTGTGTTGGCCCATGGAAGTCCAATCTTTCATTCGAGTTTCGAGGGTGAGCTGGGATCCCACTCGAGTCACTGCGGGGCAAAATAGACCATATCTAGGCTTGTGTCCAGGACCGAATATTCCTCTCCAGGGGTGACAGGGATCTCGGGGTGGCATTCCAGACTCACCCGGGAAGTCCGGCCTTGTTTCTAGGGGAAGCAAAGTACTCCTGTTTCCTCTCGAGTCGCGACGGGTACCTATTGAGCGCACTGAGTAGCCTTAGTGAGTCAAGCCTCCCGTGGAGTTTGGAGAGACGACTCGGGATTGCCCTCCAGGCCATGCAGTTAATGATGGCCCTCATCTCACTATAACGGGGGCGTCTCGTGGGTTTTCTCGAGCTGCGGCGCCAGTGTGGGGTTTCTCACGAGGTACGACGGGGACCTCAGGGAGCCTCTCGTGAGGTGCAAGGGAAGTTAAGTTTCCATGCGCATGGGTACTGGGAGCGCTTCATTGCTCTTGAGACATGGTAGGGGAATCGGGCCTCAAGATGCATCAAAGAAGGACTATCCAATCTTTCTCGGGTTGCGGCAGGAAACCCTGGGTTCCATCAACTTGTGCCAGAGATCTCAGGGAGCTTGTCAGGGTGCCTCTGAGAAGTCAGGGACACTGTGGGTTGGAGGGAGCTCTCGGGACTCCAGTGGTTTTGGTGCTATGGAAGAGGGCCTCATCTTGAGTTGAGGCAGGAACCTCAGGGTTCCTCTCCATTTCTGATTCGGATTGAAGGGTCCCAGCAGATTTGGGACAGGAGAGTCAGGCCTCGTCCTGTGTGGAGAATGGAACTCAGCTTGCCTCTCGAGTTGTGCACGGGGTGACAGACCACGTGTCGAGCTGTGTGTGGAACCTGTAGGTTTTTCCAGACGGTGCACAGGTGTGTCTGTGCCCCTTCGTGTTGTGCCTTCATCCACAGGTTTGCCTTCTAAGGGGTGTCCAGGCATCGGGTTCTTATCAACAGCGGGCCGGGCAATCGGAGTCTTTCGGCATGTGGCACCACCCACGAGGCTACGTCTCGAACTTCCTCGTGAGACCGGCATCATCCTGAGGTGCGCCGTTAAGGTCGGGAAACCCTTGCAGACAAAGCAGGGGAATCGACCCTCCTGTCGTGATCAGGAGGGGAGAAGGCGCTCAAAAGAAATGGTGCCGGGAACTTCGGTGTTCCCCTCAAGTGAGACCGGTATGTTGGGGAACTTTTGGGGTCGCATCAAGGGTGCCAAGTACTGTTTCGCACTTCAAGATGGAACGTGGGACTACTCTTGAGACGCTGTAGCGGGAAAGTGCCTCATATTGCGATGATGGGGCAACCACTTGGTTTTTCTCGAGATACGGCGGGATTCTCGAGTTACGACGGGGATTTCAGGCTTCCTCTTGTGTTGTCCCAGGGAAGTCCAATCTTCAATTCGAGTTGCGAGGGAGAGCTGGGGATTGCGCACGAGTCACTGTAGGGAAAAAGAGACCTCATCTTGGCTTGTGTCCAGGATCTAATGTTCCTCTCCAGGGGCGACAGGGATCTCGGGGTTGCATTCCAGACTCACCCGGGGAGTCAGGCCTCGTCTCGAGGGGAAGCAAATGACTCCACTCTCCTCTCGAGTCGCGACGGATATCTCTTGGAGCCCACTGAGTGGCCTACAGGGAGCCAAGCTTCCTGTGGATTTTGGAGAGAGGACTCGGTATTGCTCTCCAGGCCATGCAGAAAAAGAAGGCCCTCATCTCGCGATGACAGGGGCATCTCGTGGGTTTTCTCGAGCTGAGGCACAAGTGTGGTGTTTCCCACGTGGTAAGGCTGGGAGCTCAGGGAGCATCTTGTGCGGCGCCAGGGAAGTCAGGTCTCCATGCGCTTGGCGAGGGGGAGTGCGTCATTGCTCTCTTGTCATGATAGGGGATTTGGACCTCAAGACGCATTGAAGAAGGACTCTCAAGGTCTTTCTCAGGTTGTGGCAGGAAACCATGGGTTCCCTCGACTCATGCATGTTACGTCAAGGAGCTTCTCAGGTGCCTCTGTGAAATCAGGGATACTGTGGAGTTGGGAGTGACCTCTCGGAACTCCACTGGGTTTGGTGAAATGGAAAAAGGCATCATCTTTAGATAAAGCAGGAACATCAGGTTTCCTCTTCATTTCTGCCTCAGATCGCATGTTCCTGCAGAGTTGGGAGAGGAGAGTCAGGACTCATCTTGTGTGGAGGAATGGAAATCCGCTTGCATCTCGAGTTGTTCACGGGGTGACAGGCCTCTTGTAGAGCTGTATGTGGAACCTGTGGGTTTTTCTGGACGATGCACAGGGGTGTCAGTGCCCCTTTTGTTGTACCTTCATCCACAGGGTTGTCTTCAAAGAGGTGTCTGGTCATCGGGTTCTTCTCAAGAGTGTACTGGGAAATCGGGGTCTTTCGGCATGTGGCACCCCCCACGAGGCCATGTCTCGAAATTTCCCATGAGTCCGGCTTCATCCTGAGGTGCGCCGTGAATGTCGGGAACCCCTTTAAGTCAAAGCAGGGGAATCGACCCTCTTGTCGCTATCAGGAGGGGAGAAGGGGCTCAAAAGAAGTGGTGCCGGGAACCTCGGTGTTCCCCTCAAATGAAACCGGTGTGTCGGGGAACATTTGGGGTCGCATTAAGGGTGCCAAGTAACGTTTCGCACTTCAACACGGAACGTGGGACTTCTCTTGAGACGCTGTAGTGAGCACGGGCCCCATCTTGTGATGACGGGGGAACCACGTGGTTTTTCTCGAGTTGCGGCAGGGAATTCAGGCTTCCTCTTGTGTTGGCCCAGGGAAGTCCAAATTTCCATACGAGTTGAGAGCTAGAGCTGGGGGTTGGTTCGAGTTATTGCAGGGCAAAAGAGACCTCATCTAGGCTTGTGTCTAGGACCTAATGTTCCTTTCAAGGGGCAACAGGGATCTCGGAGTTGCATTCCAGATCCTCCCGAGGAGTCAGGCCTCTTCAAGAGGGTAATGAATGGACTCCCCTCTCCTCTTGAGTTGCGACGGGTACCTCTTAGAGCCCATTGTGTGGCCTAAAGGGAGTCAAGCTTCCTGTGGAGATTGGAGAGAGGACTCGGGATTGCTCTCCAGGCCATGCAGGAAAAGAAGGCTCTCATATCGTGATGACAGGGGCGTCTTGTGCATTTTCTCGAGGTGCGGTGCCAGGATGGGGTTTCTCACAAGATACGATGGGGAGCTCAGGGAGTCTCTCGTGTGGTGACAGGAAAGTCAGGTCTCCATGCACGTGTGGAGGGGGAGCGCGTCATTGCTCTCGAGTCATGGTAGGGGAATCGGGCCTCAAGAGGCGTTGAAGAACGACTCTCAAGGTCTTTCTCCGGTTGCGGCAGGAAACCCTGGTTTTTCTCGACTTGTGCCGGTGACCTCAGGGAGCTTAACATGGTGCCTCTGAGAAGTCAGGGATTCTGTGGAGTTGGGAGGGGCCACTCGGGACACCACTGGGTGTGGTATAATGCAAGAGGGCCTCATCTCGTGTTGAGGAAGGAACCTCAGGGTTCCTCTCCATTTCAGACTCTGATCTCAGGATTCCTGCAGAGTTGGGACAGGAGAGTCAGGCCTCGTATTCTGTGGAGAAATGAAACTTAGCTTGCCTCTCGAGTTGTCCACGAGGTAACAGATCACTTGTCGAGCTGTATGTGGAACCTGCAGAATTTTCCAAAAGATGCATGGGTGTGCAGGGCCCCTCCTTATTGTGCCTTCATCCAACGGGATGCATTCGAAGAAGTGTACGAGCATCGGGTTCTTATTAATAGCGGACCAGGAAATGGGGTCTTTCCGCATGTGGCACCACCCACGAGGCTACATCTCCAAATTCCTCGTGAGACCGGCCTCATTCTGAGGTGCGCTGGGAAGATCGGTAACACCTTCCAGACAAAGCAGGAGAATCGACACTCCTGTTGCAATCAGGAGGGGAGAAGGGGCTCAAATAATGTGGTGTTGGGAACATGGGTGTTCCCCTCGAGTGAGGTATGTACGTTGGGGAACTTTGCGGGTGCCATCATTGGTGCAGAGTACCATTTTGCACTTCAGTAGGTACGTGGGACTTCTTTTGAGACGCTGTGGCGGGCAAGGGGCTCATGCTGCGAAGACGATGGAACCACGTGGTTTTTCTCGAGTTGCGGCGGGATTCTCGAGTTACGACGTGGATTTCAGGCTTCCTCTTGTGTTGGCCCTGGGAAGCCCAAACTTCCCTTCGAGTTGCGAGCGAAAGCTGTGGGTTGTGCTCGAGTCACTGCAGGGCCAAAGAGACCTCATCTAGGCGTGTGTCCAGGACCTAATAGTCCTCTCCAGGGAAGGCAGGGATCTCGGGGTTGCATTCCAGGCTCCCCCGGGGAGTCAGGCCTCATCTCGAGGGGAAGCCAAGGACTCCGCTCTCCTCTCAAGACGCGACGCGGGTCTCTTGGAGCCCCCTGAGCGGCCTCAAGGGAGTCCAGCCTCCTCTTCCGTTTGGAGAGAGGACCCGGGATTGCTCTCCAGGCCATGCAGGAAAAGAAGGCCCTCAGCTCGCGAGGACGGGGGCGTCTCAGGGGTATCCTCGAGCTGCGGCGCCTGTGGGGGTTTTCTCCCGAGGCACGACGAGGATCTCAGGGAGCCTCTGGTGCGGCGCCAGGGAAGTCAGGTCTCCATGCGCGTGGCGAGGGGGAGCGCGTCATGGCTCTCGAGTCACGGTAGGGGACTAGGGCCTCGAGACGCGTTGAAGAAGGACTCTCGAGGTCTTTGTCGGGGGGCAGCGGGAAACCCTCGTTTCCCTCGCCTTCTGCCGGGGACCTTAGGGAACTTCCCAGGGTGCCTCTGAGAGGCGAGGGATCCTGTGGAGGTGGCGGGGCACCTCGGGACTCCGCTGGGTCTGGCGCAACGGAAGAGGGCCTCACCTCGAGGGGAGGCAGGAACCTCAGGCTTCCTCTCCGTTTCGGACTCCGACCGCAGGGTCCCTGCAGAGTTGGCACAGGAGAGTCAGGCCGCGTCTTGTCTGAGGAAGGGAACCCCGCTGGCCTCTCGAGTTGCTCAGGGGGTCTCAGGCCCCTCGGCGAGCTGTGTGTGGAACCCGCGGGTCTTTGCGGACGATGCACGGGGGTGGCAGTGCCCCTTCGTGTTGTGCCTTCACCCACAGGGTTGCCTTCGAAGAGGGGTCCGGGCCTCGGGTCCTTCTCAAGAGCGGACCGGGGAATCGGGGGCGTTCGGCATGTGGCACCACCCACGTGGCTCGTCTCGACTTTCCTCGTGAGACCGGCCTCATCCTGAGGTGCGCCGGGAAGGCCGGGAACCCGTTCCAGACCACGCAGGGGAATCGCCTCTCCTGTCGCGATCAGGAGGGGATAAGGGGCTCAGAGGAAGCGGTGCCGGGACCCTCGGTGTTCCCCTCGGGGGAACCCGGCGTGTCGGGGGACTTTTGGGGGTCGCAGGAAGGCTGTCAGGGACCGTTTCGCCCTTCAGGGCAGAACAGGGGACTTCCCTTGAGACGCCGTCGCGGGCAAGGGCCTCATCTTGCCAAGAGGTGGGAACCACGTGGTTTTTCTCGAATTGCGGCGGCATTCTCGAGTTACGACGGGGATCTCAGCCTTCCCCTTGGGTTGGCCCTGGTAAGCCCAATCTTGCCCTCGGGTTGCGAGGGAAAGCTGGGGGTTGCGCTCGAGTCACTGCAGGCAGAAGAGGCGTCACCTAGGCGTGTGTCCGGGACCTAATATTCCTCTCCAGGGAAGGCAGAGATCTCGGGGTTGCATTCCAGGCTCCCCCGGGGAGTCAGGCCTCGTCTCGACGGGAAGCCAAGGACTCCGCTCTCCTCTCGATTCGCGACGCGGGTCTCTTGGAGCCCCCTGAGCGGCCTCAAGGGAGTCCAGCCTCCTCTTCCGTTTGGAGAGAGGACCCGGGATTGCTCTCCAGGCCATGCAGTAAAAGAAGGCCCTCAGCTCGCGAGGACGGGGGCGTCTCAGGGGTTTCCTCGAGGTGCGGCGCCCGTGGGGGTTTTCTCCCGAGGCACGACGAGGATCTCAGGGAGCCTCTCGAGCGGCGCCAGGGAAGTCAGGTCTCCATGCGCGTGGCGAGGGGGAGCGCGTCCTGGCTCTCGACACACGGGAGGGGACTAGGGCCTCGAGACGCGTTGAAGAAGGACTCTCGAGGTCTTTCTCGGGGGGCGGCGGGAAACCCTCGTTTCCCTCGCCTTCTGCCGGGGACCTTAGGGAACTTCCCAGGGTGCCTCTGAGAGGCGAGGGATCCTGTGGAGGTGGCGGGGCCCCTCGGGACTCCGCTGGGTCTGGCACAACGGAAGAGGGCCTCACCTCGAGGGTAGGCAGGAACCTCAGGCTTCCTCTCCATTTCGGACTCCGACCGCAGGGTCCCTGCAGAGTTGGCACAGGAGAGTCAGGCCTCGTCTTGTCTGAGGAAGGGAACCCCGCTGGCCTCTCGAGTTGCTCAGGGGGTCTCAGGCCCCTCGTCGACCTGTGTGTGGAACCCGCGGGTCTTTGCGGACAATGCACGGGGGTGGCAGTGCCCCTTCGTGTTGTGCCTTCACCCACAGGGTTGCCTTCGAAGAGGGGTCCGGGCCTCGGGTCCTTCTCAAGAGCGGACCGGGGAATCGGGGGCGTTCGGCATGTGGCACCACCCACGTGGCTCGTCTTGACTTTCCTCGTGAGACCGGCCTCATCCTGAGGTGCGCCGGGAAGGCCGGGAACCCGTTCCAGACCACGCAGGGGAATCGCCTCTCCTGTCACGATCTGGAGGGGAGAAGGGGCTCAGAGGAAGCGGTGCCGGGACCCTCGGTGTGCCCCTCGGGGGAACCCGGCGTGTCCGGGGACTTTAGGGGTCGCAGGAAGGCTGTCAGGGACCGTTTCGCCCTTCAGGGCGGAACAGGGGACTTCCCTTGAGACGCCGTCGCGGGCAAGGGCCTCATCTTGCCAAGAGGTGGGAACCACGTGGTTTTTCTCGAGTTGCGGCGGCATTCTCGAGTTACGACGGGGATCTCAGCCTTCCCCTTGGGTTGGCCCTGGGAAGCCCAATCTTCCCCTCGGGTTGCGAGGGAAAGCTGGGGGTTGCGCTCGAATCACTGCAGGGCCGAAGAGACCTCACCTAGGCGTGTGTCCGGGACCTAATATTCCTCTCCAGGGAAGGCAGGGATCTCGGGGTTGCATTCCAGGCTCCCCCGGGGAGTCAGGCCTCATCTCGAGGGGAAGCCAAGGACTCCGCTCTCCTCTCGAGTCGCGACGCGGGTCTCTTGGAGCCCCCTGAGCGGCCTAAAGGGAGTCCAGCCTCCTCTTCCGTTTGGAGAGAGGACCCGGGATTGCTCTCCAGGCCATGCAGGAAAAGAAGGCCCTCAGCTCGCGAGGACGGGGGCGTCTCAGGGGTTTCCTCGAGCTGCGGTGCCCGTGGGTGTTTTCCCCCGAGGCACGACGAGGATCTCAGGGAGCCTCTCGAGCAGCACCAGGGAAGTCAGGTCTCCATGCGCGTGGCGAGGGGGAACGCGTCATGGCTCTCGAGTCACGGGAGGGGACTAGGGCCTCGAGACGCGTTGAAGAAGGACTCTCGAGGTCTTTCTCGGAGGGCGGCGGGAAACCCTCGTTTCCCTCGCCTTCTGCCGGGGACCTTAGGGAACTTCCCAGGGTGCCTCTGAGAACCGAGGGATCCTGTGGAGGTGGCGGGGCCCCTCGGGACTCCGCTGGGTCTGGCGCAACGGAAGAGGGCCTCACCTCGAGGGGAGGCAGGAACCTCAGGCTTCCTCTCCGTTTCGGACTCCGACCGCAGGGTCCCTGCAGAGTTGGGACAGGAGGGTCAGGCCTCCTCTTGTCTGAGGAAGGGAACCCCGCTGGCCTCTCGAGTTGCTCAGGGGGTCTCAGGCCCCTCGTCGAGCTGTGTGTGGAACCCGCGGGTCTTTGCGGACGATGCACGGGGGTGGCAGTGCCCCTTCGTGTTGTGCCTTCACCCGCAGGGTTGCCTTCGAAGAGCGGTCCGGGCCTCGGGTCCTTCTCAAGAGCGGACCGGGGAATCGGGGGCGTTCGGCATGTGGCACCACCCACGTGGCTCGTCTCGAATTTGCTCGTGAGACCGGCCTCATCCTGAGGTGCGCCGGGAAGGCCGGGAACCCCTTCCAGACCACGCAGGGGAATCGACTCTCCTGTCGCGATCAGGAGGGGAGAAGGGGCTCAGATGAAGCGGTGCCGGGACCGTCAGTGTTCCCCTCGAGGGTACCCCGCGTGTTGGGGAACTTTTGGGGGTCGCAGGAAGGCTGTCAGGGACCGTTTCGCCTTCAGGGCGTAACAGGGGACTTCCCTTGAGACGCCGTCGCGGGGAAGGGCCTCATCTTGCCAAGAGGTGGGAACCACGTGGTTTTTCTCGAGTTGCGTCAGGATTCTCGAGTTACTACAGGTATCTCAGGCTTCCCCTTGGGTTGGCCCTGGGAAGCACAATCTTCCCCTCGAGTTGCGAGGGAAAGCTGGGGGTTGCGCTCGGGTCACTGCAGGGCCGAAGAGACCTCACCTAGGCGTGTGTCCGGGACCTAATATTCCTCTCCAGGGAAGGCAGGGATCTCGGGGTTGCATTCCAGGCTCCCCCGGGGAGTCAGGCCTCGTCTCGAGGGGAAGCCAAAGACTCCGCTCTCCTCTCGAATCGTGACGCGGGTCTCTTGGAGCCCCCTGAGCGGCTTCAAGGGAGTCCAGCCTCCTCTTCAGTTTGGAGAGGGGACTCGTGATTGGTCTCCAGGCCATGCAGGAAAATAAGGCCTTCATATCGCGATGACCGGGGTGTCTCATGTGTTTCCTCGAGCTGCCGCGCCAGTGTGGGTTTCCTCACGAGGTACGATGAGGAACTCATGGAGCCTCTCGTGCAGTGCCAGTTTAGTCAGGTCTCCATGCGCGTGGCGAGGGGGAGCGTGTCATGGCTCTCGAGTCATGGTAGGGGAATCGCGACTCAACACATTTTGAAGCACTCTCGAGGTCTTTCTCGAGTCACGGCAGAAAACCCAGGGTTCCCTCTACTTGTGCCTGTGACCTCAGGGAGCTTCTCATTGTGCCTCTGAGAACTCAGGGATACTGTGGAGTTGGTAGGGGCCTCTCGGGACTCCACTGTTTGTGGTGCAATGGAAGAGGGCTTCATCTCGAGTGGACGCAGGAACCTCAGGCTTCCTCTCCGTTTCTGACTCGGATCCCATGGTCCCTGCAGAGTAGGGACAAGAGAGTCACACCTAGTCTTCTGTTGAGGAATGGACCTTCGTTTGACTTTCGAGTTGTTTACAGGGTGACAGGCCACTTGTCGAAATGTCTGTGGGACCTGCGGGTTTTCCTGGACGATGCACGCGGGTGTCAGTGCCCCTTCGTGTTGTGCCTTCATCCACAGGTTTTCCTTCAAAGAGGTGTGCTGGCATCGGGTTCTTTTCAAGAGTGGACCGTGAAATTGGGGTCTTTCGGCATGTGGCACCACCCACGAGGCTACGTCTCGAACTTCCTCATGAGACCGGCCTCATCCTGAGGTGCGCCCGGAAGGTCGGGAACCCCTTGCAGACAGAGAAGGGGAGTTGACCCTCCTGTCGCAATCAGGAGAGGAGAAGGGGCTCAGATGAAGTGGTGCCGGGAACCTCGGTGTTCCCCTTGAGTGAGTCTGGTTTGTCGCGGAACTTTTGGGGTCGCATCAAGGGTGCCAAGTACCGTTTCGCACTTCAGGATGGAACGTGGGACTTCTCTTGAGATGCTGTAGCGGACAAAGGGCCTCATCTTGCGATGACGAGGGAAGCACGTGGTTTTTCTCGAGTTGCGGTGGGATTCTCGAGTTACGACGGGGAATTCAGGCTTCCTCTTGTGTTGGCCCAGGAAGTCTAATCTTCCATTCGAGTTGCCAGGGAGAGCTGGGGATTGGGCTCCATTCACTGAAGGGCAAACTAGACCTCATCTAGGCTTGCATCCAGGACTTAATGTTCCTCTCCATAGGCGACAGGGATTTGGGGTTGCATTCCATACTCACCCGGGGAGTCAGGCCTCATCTCGAGGGGAAGCAAAGGACTCCACTCTCTTCTCGAGTCGCGACAGGTATCTCTTGGAGCCCACTGAGTGGTCTTTGCTCTGTAGGAGAGCTCTAGTGTTCATAAGCCTGTACGTAAGTGAACACAGACATTCTGTGTGCATGTTGCTGCATACCCAAAATAGGGCCACAAGGAGCCTCATGCTCTCCATGCGGCACGGAAGCTGTGCAGCCACGCAGCAGCTGAAGAATCCAACCAATTGCTCTTTTCTTACCTCTGACAGAGCTCACATTGCTGTAGCCCTTGGCAGTTTGAAAACACTGGACCCTAACCCCTCTCAAAGTAGGCCTGGGTTCTAGTTCGAATAGAAAGTCAATAGCGGAGCTGAGGACAGGAACGCGGCAGTCATTTATCACACGCTCCTGCAGCCTGCTACTACAGGGACACTAACGCTAGAAGCTAGGAATGTCTTTGCAAGGTGCGCAAAGGACAAGGGAGAACCTCGACCCTGACTCTAGTATTTCAGTCCCCTGAGTAGATCTTAGGGTCTCCCGCTGTAGAAGCTAACACATTCCTTTCAAATACAGGCTTCCTAACACAGGGCCAGTTGGCTGCTTCCTCTTCCACGAAGCAGGCTTCCTTAACTTGCAAACTGCGAATTCCGCTTAACAGCCTGGAGGAAAATCGCTTCTTGGAAGATTTTTTTCAGAGGCTGTATCCCCGGAGCTGGGGCCAAGCTAGGGGACCCATACTGGCAAGGGAAGGCAAAACCACATCCAATGTCTTTGCTCTGGAGGACAGCTTTGGTGAGCCTAAGTCTTTCAGGAATATTTCTGGCTCCAACAGAGTCAAATTCTGTGTGTGAAGCTGCACAGCCAAAATAGGGGAACAGAGAGCCTGATTCTCTCTGTGTAGCTTTGAAGCTGTCATTCAAACAACAGCTTGAGAATCCATACAATGCTCTCCCTTACTGCCAAGAGAATTCTCATTGCTGTCGTCCTTGACAGTTTGTAGAAATCCGCACCCTAACCCTTCTCCAAGTAGGCCTGGGTCCTAGCTCGGAACAACAGGCAACGGCGGAGCTGAGGCCAGTAAGGCACAAGGGAGGTCTCACACACTCTTGCAGCCTGATCGTCCAGGAGCAGTAAGGCCTCTTTTTCCCTGCAGGAGGCTCGCTTGCCTTGCCTCCTGTGAACTGCATTTCCCAGCCTGGGCGCAAAGCTGTTCCTGGAGATTTTTTCTCAGGGGCTGTTTCCCTGGAGCTGGGTCGGACCTCGGGGGCCCAACTCACAGGGGAAGACAAAACCACATGGACAGGTCTATGCTCTGTAGGAGAGCTCTAGTGAACCTCATCTCTCAGGAACATTCTTGGCTTCTACAGAGACACCTCTGTGCATGAAGCTACACACCCAACATAGTGGCAAAGGGAGTCTGATTCTCTCCGTGGGTGCTGATGCTTTGTGGCAAAGCACCTGCTAAGAATCCATCCGCATAGGCTTCCCTCACCTTGACAGAGGTCTCATTGCTGTAGTCCTTGGCAGTTTGGAAAGAAGCAGACCCTTACCCTTCACCAAGTAGGCCCTTGTCCTTGTTTGAATGGAAAGGCAGTAGCTGAGCTGAGGCCAGTAAGGCGCCAGTCAAGTCTGACATATTCCCGATGCCTGCTCCTTCATGGAAAATAACGTTAGAATCTGGGAATGTCTTTGCAAGGCTGGCAAAGGGCAGTCAGGAACCTCGACCCTGCCTCTGGAATTTCTATCTTCTCAGCACATCTGGTGGTCTCGGTCAGGAGAAACTAACACATTCCTTGCAAATATAGGCTTCCAAACACAGGCCGGTTGGCTGTCTCTTCTTGCCGAAGGAAGCTTGCTTATCCCACCTCCTGTGAACTCCACTTCCCAGCCTGGGTGATAAGAGGTTCTTGGAGATCTTTTCTCAGAGGCTGTTTCCAAGGAGCAGGGGCTGATCCCAGAGACCCACACGCACAGGGGAAGGGAAAACCGCATGGATAAGTCTTTGCTCTCTAGGAGTTCTCTAGTGAACCTCAGTCTATGGGGAATGTTCTTGGCTCCAACGGGGACATCTCTGTGTGGGAAGCTGCATTGCCAACATAGAGACACAGAGACCTGATTCTCTCTGTGCAGCTTTGACGCTGTCGTTCAAACAACAAATTGAGAATCCACACAATGCTCTCCCTTACCACTGAGAGAGTTATCATTGCTGTAGCCCTTCGCAGTTTCTGGAAATCGGCACACAAACACTTCTCCAAGTAGGCCTGGGGTCAAGTTCAGATGAACATGCAACAGCGGAGCTGAGGCCAGTAAGGCACCAGTCAGGTGTCACACACTCTGGCAGCCTGCTCCTCCAGGGACAGTAAGGCCTCTATTTCCCTTCAGGAGGCTCGCTTGCCTTACTTCCTGTGAACAGCGTTTCCCAGCCTGGGCGGAAAGCAGTTCCTGGAGATCTTTTCTCAGGGGCTGTTTCCCCGGAGTTGGGGCGGACCTCGGGGACCCAACTCACAGGGGAAGGCAAAACCAAATGGACAGGTCTATGCTCTGTAGGAGATCTCTAGTGAACTGCCGGGGTCCAGCCCCAGCTGATCCAGGGTATTCGAAGCAGAGATGGCGTAGGTGAGGGTCAGGGAACAACTGCTTAATTAAACGTTAATTAAGGATATAAAGAGTAATAAAATGAGGATAGCTCAGTAGGAAAATTCAGTGGAGAAAAGAGGCTGAGTAGCTTGGTTTACGCGGGGGACCAATAAAACTTCAAGACAAGAAGCTTGCACCACTTACGTAGGCCGCAGGCGTCCTTCCGTTCTCCCGAAGGAGAGGAGACACTGAGGCCTCCCTGGTCGGATCTTAGAAGCCCAGGCAAAATTAGTAAGCTTGGTGGGTTCCGCGCTCCAGATGGAGACTCAACCAGAGTGAGAGAGAGAGAGAGAGACATGGGGAGACCAGTATTTCGAGAAACTGATCCCAATTCTTTATTTTCCATGGTCTACTTTTATACACTGAGATGTTATGCAAAAGTCACGTGGGGTCAGCAGTCCTGACTTTTATCAAAGTCAGGTGCTTCATACAAAAGTATACAGAGGTCTTAGGGGTGTTACATCATCTTCTGGCCGGGGGGCCTGCTGACAATTTACGACCCTCTCCTTGTGACAGCGGTCAGTCAACCAGGACACTTATTTCTCCAGGGGTGATTATTCTTAAAACAGACGCCACCCAAATAAAGTTACATTCCTAGAGGGTGAGGGTGTAGTGGGTTTTAGTTAAGGAAAGAATTTACTTAGCCTAAGGTCTAACGTGATTTATATCAAAGGTTAATACTTATTTCTTCTATATATTCATTAATGTGTATAAGGGCAGGGGATGTGGAGACTTAGCAGTAAACATCAGCTCAACAAATGAAAAACCCTTCACCAATATGATTTCTAATCAGCCCATTATACTTATACTAATACTTTTCTAACTTTTCTAAGGAACCTGTTTTTAGAAGGTTTAAAGCATCTCGTGCCTCTCATGGTTGGGAGGCTGTGAGCAATCACATGTGGCCGGACAAGCCTGTCAGGCAGGCTAGAGAACCTTCAGAGGAGTTTGTAGGTTAAAACACTCTTGTCACACCCAGGGGTTTTTATCAACTGGAGCTCTAGGTTAACTCCTTCTCCGAAAGAGGTGGTGGGGGACAGCCCCCCGTAAAGTCAGAGGTGTAGGTGAGAGCACAAAGTAGTAAGGTAGGCAGGCTCTGGTTATGGGGGTAGATGCTCGAGGATTTCCAGGGGGACTCCTGAGGCTCGATCCCGCCTTTGCGTATGTCGAGCCTCCTTCCTCATGACCTTTGCCATGGGCGGAGTGCCTCACTCTGGCCCCCAACAGTGAACCTCCTCTCTCAGGAACATTCTTGGCTCCTATCGAGACACCTCTGTGTGTGTAGCTACACACGCAACGTAGGGGCAAAGGGAGCCAGATTCTTTCCGTGGGGTGCTGATGCTTTGTGGCAAAGCACCTGCTTGAGAATCCATCAGCTTACGCTTCCTTCGCCTTGACAGAGGTCTCATTGCTGTAGCCCTTGGCAGTTTGGAAAGAAGAGGACCCTTACCTTTCATAAAGTGGGCCCTTGTCCTAGTTTGAAAGGAAAGGCAAGAGCTGAGCTGAGGCCAATAAGGCGCCAGTCAAGTCTGACATATTCCCGAAGCCTGCTCCTTCATGGAAAATAACGCTGTAATCTAGGAATGTCTCTGCAAGGCTGGCAAAGGGCAGTCAGGAGCCTGCACCCTGCCTCTGGAATTACCGACTTCTGAACAGATCTGGAGGTCTCCTTTAGGGGAAGCTAACCCATTCTTTCAAATAGAGGGTTCCAAACGCAGGCCGCTTGGCTGCCTCTTGCTCTCTGAAGGAGGCCTGCTTTTCCCGCCTCCTATGAACCCCACATCCCAGCCTCTGGGAAAAGCGGATCTTGAAGATCTTTTCTCAGGGGTTGTTTCCACGGGGCTGGGGCCGAGCCTGGAGCCCCAAACGCACAGGGGAAGAAAAACCACATGGACAAGTCTTTGCTCTCTAGGAGAGCTCTAGTGAACTTCACTCTGTCAGGAACGTTCTTGTTTCCTATGGAGACACCCCTGTCTGTGAAGCTGTGTACCGAACATGGAGACACAGAGTCTGATTCTCTCTGTGCAGCTTTGAAGCTGTCGTTCAAACAACAGCTTGAAAATCCATACAATGCTCTTCCTTACCCGTGACACAGTTCTCATTGCTATACCCCTTGGCAGTATTTAGAAATCCATACCCAAACCCTTCTCCTAGTAGGCCTGGGTCCTAGTTCAGAGAAACATGCAATGGCGGAGCTGAGGCCAGTAAGGCACCAGTCAGGTCTCACACACTCTGGCAGCCTGATCGTCCAGGGAGACTAAGGCCTGTTGTGCCTTGCAGGAGGCTCGCTTGTGTTACCTCCTGTGAACTGCGTTTGCCAGTCTGGGGGAATAGCGGTCCCTGGAGATCTTTTCTCAGGGGCTCCTTCCCCTGAGCTGGGGCAGACCTCAGGGACCCAACTCAAAGGGCAAGGCAAAACCATATGGACAGGTCTATGCTCTGTAGCAGACTTCTAGTGAACCTCATCTCTCAGGAACATTCTTGGCTCCTATAGAGACACTTCTGTGTGTGAAGCTGCGTACCTAACATAGGGGCACAGAGAGCCTGATTCTCTCAGTTCATTTTGACCCTGTCGTTCAGAAAACAGCTTGAGAATCCATAAAATGCTCTCCCTTACCGCTGAGAGAATTCTCACTGCTGTAGCCCTTGGCACTTTGTAGAAATCCACACCCAAACGCTTCTCCAAATAGGCCTGGGTCCTAGTTCGGAGGAACAGGCAATGGTGGAACTGAGGCCAGTAAGGCAACAGTCAGTTTTCACACACTCTGGCAGCCTGCTCCTCCAGGGACAGTAAGGCCTCTTTTTCTCTGCAGGAGATTCGCTTGCCTTACTTCCTGTGAACAGCGTTTCCCAGCCTCAGCGAAGCGGTTCCTGGAGATCTTTTCTCAGGGACAGTTTCCCCGGAGGTGTGGCGGTCCTCGGGGACCCAACTCACAGGGGAAGGCAAAACCACATGGACAGGTCTATGCTCTGTAGGAGAGGTTTAGTGAACCTAATCTCTCAGGAACATTCTTGGCTCCTATAGAGACAACTCTGTGTGTGAAGCTACACCCCAACATTGGGGAACAGGGATCTTGGTTCTCTCCGTGGGGTGCTGATGCTTTGTAGTAAAGCACCTGCTTGAGAATCCATCCTCTTAGGCTTCCCTCGCCTTGACAGAGGTCTCATTGCTGTAGCCCTTGGCAGTTTCAAAGAAGAAGACCCTTACCCTTCATAAAGTAGGCCCTTGTCCTAGTTTGAATGGAAAGGCAATAGCTGAGCTGAGGCCAATAAGGAGCCAGTCCCCTCTGACACATTCCCGAAGCCTGCCCTTTCATGGAATATAACTCTAGAATGTTGGAATGTCTGTGAAAGGCTGGCAAAGGGCAGTCAGGAACCAGCACCCTGCCTCTGGAATTACCGACTTCTGAGCAGATCTGGAGGTCTCCTTTAGGAGAAGCTAACCCATTCCTTCCAAATAGAGGCTTCAAAACACAGGGAGGTTGGCTGCCTTTCGTGCCCGAAGGAGGCTTGCTTTTCTCTCCTCCTATGAACCCCAGTTCCCAGCCTCTGGGAAAAGGGTATCTTGAAGATATTTTCTCAGGGGTTCTTTCCACGGAGCTGGGGCCGAGCCCGGGGCCCAAAGGCACAGGGGAAGGCAAGACCACATGGACAGGTCTATGCTCTGTAGCAGTCCTCTAGTGAACCTCATCTCTCAGGAGCATTCTTGGCTCCTACAGAGACACCTCTGTGTGTGAAGCTGCGTACCTAACATAGGGGCAGAGAGAGCCTGATTCTCTCTGTTCATTTTGACGCTGTCATTCAGAAAACAGCTTGAGAATCCATAAAATTCTCTCCCTTACCACCGAGAGAATTCTCACTGCTGTAGCCCTTGGCACTTTGTAGAAATCTGCACCCAAACGCTTTTCCAAGTAGGCCTGGGTGCTAGCTCAGATGAACAGGCAATGGTAGAGCTGAGGCCAGTAAGGCAACAGTCAGGTTTCACACATTCTGGCAGCCTGCCCCTCCAGGGACTGTAAGGCCTCTTTTACTCTCCAGGAGATTCGCTTGCCTTACTTCATGTGAACAGCATTTCCCAGCCTCGGCGAAGCGGTTCCTGGAGATCTTTTCTCAGGGACAGTTTCCCCGGAGGTGTGGCGGACCTCGAGGACCCAACTCACAGGGGAAGGAAAAACCACATGGAGAGGTCTATGCTCTGTAGGAGAGGTTTAGTGAACTTAATCTCTCAGGAACATTCTTGGCTCCTATAGAGACAACTCTGTGTGTGAAGCTACACTCCCAACATTGGTGCACAGGGAGCTTGATTCTCTCCGTGGGGTGCTGATGCTTTGTGGCAAAGCACCTGCTTGAGAATCCATCCTCTTAGGCTTCCCTCACCTTGACAGAGGTCTCATTGCTGTAGCCCTTGGCAGTTTGCAAAGAAGAAGACCCTTACCCTTCATAAAGTAGGGCCTTGTCCTAGTTTGAATGGAAAGGCAATAGCTGAGCTGAGGTCAATAAGGAGCCAGTCCCTTCTGACACATTCCCAAAGCCTGCTCCTTCATGGAAAATAACTCTAGAATCTAGGAATATCTTTGCAAGGCTAGCAAAGGGCAGTCAGGAACCAGTACCCTGCCTCTGGAATTACCGACTTCTGAGCAGATCTGGAGGTCTCCTTTAGGAGAAGCTAACCCATTCCTTCCAAATAGAGGCTTCAAAACACAGGCAGGTGGACTGCCTTTTCGTTCCCTATGGAGGCGTGCTTTTCTCTCCTCCTACGAACCCCGGTTCCCAGACACTGGGAAAAGTGGATCTTGAAGATATTTTCTCAGGGGTTGTTTCCACGGAGCTGGGACCGAGCCTGGAGACCCAAAGGCACAGGGGAAGGCAAGAGCACATGGACAAGCCTTTGCTCTTTAGTATAGCTCTAATGAACCTCACTCTGTCAGGATCTTTCTTGATTCCTACGGAGACACACCTGTGTGTGAAGCTGCGGGCACAGAGAGCCTGATTACCCCTGTGCAGCGCTGAGTCTGGGCGGCTAAACAACAGCTTGGGAATGCAGCCTGGGGCGCTTCCCTTCCCTCGGACAGAGCTCTCCTTGCGGTAGGCCTTGGTAGTTTGCATACAATGGGGCCCTAAGCCCTCTGCAAGTTGGCCTGGCTCCTAGGTCCAAAGGGCAGGCCAGAGCGGAGCTGAGGCTGTCAGGCTCCAGACACATCTCCCATACTCCTACATCCTGCTCCTACCCGGGCGTGAACGCTAGAAGCTGGGAAGGTACCTGGACCGTGCAGGGGCGGGGCGAACGCGGGCAGCGTTGGGCGGGGGTCGGCTTCTGGCGGGGGTGGGGGCGGGCTTCCCAGTTGTGCTCTCGGAGGTGGACACTGAGGCTGAAAACACGCCGGGAGCGCACCCGGGACTGGGTAAACCCGGGCTGCGCGGGTCGAGATTCCAATGGCTTTGGGTGGGGGTCGGTCCCAGTTGTGCTCCCGGGGGTCGCCACTGCGGCTGGGAACGCGCGGGAGCGCGGCAGGGGCGGGGCTAACCCTGGGGGCGCGGGGCGGGGGTCGGCTCATGGGGGGGATGGGGAGGGGTTCCCAGTTGCGCTCTCGGGGGTTGCAACTGCGGCTGGGAACGCCCATTTCGTCCGCTCCTGGGTCCCCAAGGATCGCCATCCCGTGGGTGCAGTGGAGGGCTGCGGACCACAGGTAAGGGCACTGGGACTGCGTGGAGCAGGGAACCAAGTATTCCGCCGTCTGTTGGCACATTCTCGGAGCTCCCCAACCTGGCGGTCGCAGAAAGGCCTTGCCTTTGGGGTCAAGGCCTTTACCGCTCCACCCCTCTGCTGAAAAATCTCAGAGTCTGCGCGGTTCTTCCAAGCAGCCTAGTGTCCGCTGGAAGTCCAAGGGACAGAACCCTGAACTCTGGCCAGCTGGCCCAGCCCTGCTTCTGGCACTTTGTAAGCCAGCGGGCCCTTGAGCACCTGCTGGGATGGGAAAGGGAAGGGTCCACGGATTGCACCCTAGAAACTTAGTACGGTGCATGGATTTCAAACCCTGGTGGCCGCCCAGGCAGCAAAGAAGGGGGTGGGCACCTTGCTGCCCTTTCATGGCAGAATCTGTGGTTGTCCAGCTGCGTGGGCCTTTTCATGAGGACCCTGTGCAATAAAAGTTTGGTGTTTTGGAACTGAATAATTAGAACGTGTAAAAGCTTTAAATTATGTGGTGGTGTAATTAAAAAACAAAACAAAACAAAACCAAGCTCCAAGTGTTTTGCAAATGGAGGTTTAAATATTGAAGGACTGTATTCCTTGCACTGTGGCATTCTATCAAGAAGTGGGCAGGATTTTTTTTTTTTTTAAGAAAAGTGTTCGAAGTGAGGGAAACAGGAAACCCAGAGGTGCCCCTGTATTTTGGGGAAGGCCTTAGGAGGTCACTTGGAAATGCTGCTGGCTGTGCGGGAGGGCGGCAGATGGGCTGTGCAGGCTTGTCCTTTGCATGGATGTTCTTGTGTGTGGAAACCCAGCTCGGAGCCATCTCCTGATGTGTAAGAATTTCGCAGACAAACCTTGAGCTAAGCAATGCATTTTTTCCTAAGAAAATGTTTGTCTTAAGCGATGTAAATATCCTATGTATTTCCGCTAGACTCTGGCTTCAGGTCGGTTCCCCCAAAAGGCTCAGAAGCGATTTGAACAAAACAGCATGTTTTCCTCCTAGCTTGTTCTCCTTATCTATGTTAAGGAAATGATATATTTGCCTGCAATACTGCCTTTCTTCAAGATTCATGTCAATCAAGTTTTGGCCCGGGATGACTCACCTGCTGCCAATATTATCTCAATGCATGTCGTGGGGGAGGGGCCTGGTGCCATTCCCTGAAACAGTTCCTTTCTTTCCTTAGCTGACTGCTAGTGCCTGTAGAATATCTGGCTAAAGACGAGCAGGGGGTACTCTTACTACCCCCCCACCCCGCCTCGAGTCTAAGTCAGCAGCTTTCTCTATCTCTTTAATACTTTAATAACACTTGATGACACAAAAGCTCTGAGCGATCAAATCATATCAAATCTTCATTTCAGATTGAAGATGCATTCCATGGTATTGCCATCTTAAGTCTTTCCATCGTTATGGAATATCTGTCCATGTATTCAGGATAGTTTTCAGCCAGGGTGTGTAATTTCCAGTGTGCCAGTCTTGTCATCCTCGTTACATCCATGGCAAAGTGTTTTATTCATGTTGATATTATTGAAAGGGAATTTTTTAAAATTCCTTTTCAGATTATTATCTGCTAATGTATACAGATAAAACTGTGTAATCATTCATTTTTATCAGTTTGGACAGCTTGATAGTTGTCTTTAATTTCTTTACTTTCTGACACTTTAAGATTATCCTGGGACACATATGTAATGCCTCACCCCTAAATTCAGACATGTGTTCAAAGAACTTCTGTCCTTTTATTTATTTATTTATTTATTTATTTATTTATTCTTTAACATTGAAATCGTTTTGACTATGCTGGGTGTTTGTTGCTAGATGGAAGTAGCTAGGACCTCTGGACTGCAGTCTCTCATCTCTTGCTGACCTCTTGCTGACCTCTGCAGATTCCTGGTAGGTGGGAGCTTGTTAGTTCCTTGTTCCTTATCAGAACCTCCTGTGGTAAGTGTTTTTCTCTTCTCTGTTGCCTGGTAAGGGTGGGTGGTCATGGGCATCCCAAAGTTGGCTAGAAGTCAATTATTTAGGCAGGCTTGTGCATAGATATGGGAGAAGGCAATGGCACCCCACTCCTGGAAAATCCCAAGGACGGAGGAGCCTGGTAGGCTGCAGTCCATGGGGTGGCTAAGAGTCGGACACCACTGAGCGACTTCATTTTCACTTTTCACTTTCATGCATAGGAGGAGGAAATGGCAACCCACTCCAGTGTTCTTGCCTAGAGAACCCCAGGGACTGCGGGGCCTGGTGGGCTGCCATCTATGGCGTGGCACAGGGTCGGCCTCAAGTGAACCACTTAGCAGCTGCAGCAGCAGCAGCAGCAGTGCATAGATATCAAAGGGGATGAGAACAGTCAGGTAGGATCACATATGTCACCGTGAAACAATACTTCTCCTCTTAGCCAAAGCTAACAAAAGATTTCTGTTCTAGGTCAACCTAGAAGAGATCACTTAAGAGGTAAAGAAACTTAAACTCCATTAGCAAAGGCAGTTCAACATCTCAAGAAAACTTGTGCTAGGCACAAAACTCTTTTCTGGGGGCCTACTTTCCCTACAACCTCCTTATCCCATTCTGTACCCATTCCTTTGCTTCTCCCATCCTGAAAATGCCACCTGTAAGACAGAACTACTTCGTTTTCCTTCTTAAAGTGTGATTGCATTCCATACATTCTTGTAATAACAAGTCATACATTTCCCTTCAGCAACCAAGAACTCACTCTTATATTGGCATTTGATAGATTGGTGAGCATACCTATCAGTGATAATAGCGCCCACCCCGCTTCCTGCAAGAACAGAACAAAACAAAACAAAACAAAAAAATTGCTTTCTTACATTTAATATGTTCGGATGGTGCCAGTCACTATTCATGCAGAGTCAAAAATCTCTTTTGTTTCTGTGTAAAAGGGAGGTCCTTTCAAGTCGTGAATGTTTAAGAAGTTTCATTTATTTGGAAGTGACCTAGCTATTCAATACACTGTCGTCACTTAGTTTAGCACCAGGATAGAAACTCAGGTAACCAAAACACCTGGAGGAACGATTGTAAGTTCAGTTCAGTTCAGTTGCTCAGTCGAGTCTGACTCTTTGGGACCCCGTGGCCTGCAGGACGCCAGGCTTCCGTGTCCATCACCAACTCCAGGGGCTTGCTCAAACTCATGTCCAACGAGTCAGTGATGCCATCCAACCATCTTATCCTCTGTCATCCCCTTCTCCTCTGCCTTCAATCAAGACTATGAGAGGCAGATATTTTAGAGTATAATTATTGTTAAGAGTTTATCTAAAAGCTCATATCACATTTACATTTTTTACATTGGTTGTTGCTGTTTCCAGGTACTTTCTTGCTGACAAGCTTGTGACACATATAACAATAGAGCAATTTTTACCTCAAAAGAAACCTAGGCACTATGAACATGTTGTGCTTAATGTTGTTGACTCTTAGACATGTCTATAGTGGAGGAGCAAAACCAAAAATACTAGATATTTAATATTGACTAGTTCCCAGTTCACGGGACTCTGACATTCATTTAGGTCAATGTTTTCTTGTATTTCCAGCAGTTTGATTTGGAAGGGCTGCCTTGTCTTGAGACCATTGAAATCAGAACTCAGAACTTGAGCAATATTATCAAAAAACACAAGGCTCACACTGACATATACCTTAATCCAGACAGACAGACAAGACATCTTCCAGTTTTCCGCCTGAGATTTAAAATATTTCTTTGAGCCGTTTTCCTGGGAAGTGGGGGGGGGGGGGTGGCAGCGAGGCAGGCTTGGGTAACAAGCTAATTGTTGGTCATTGCATATGCAAAGAACCAGCTTTCCGGGTTCCAAGGAAAAAAGTTTCCTTGGTACCCAATTTTGTTTGGATCTATAGACTCTCATGGCCCTCCTAGGTCAGGACATCTTTCCTTTCTGTAGTCCTCGTTTTATCCCTAAATCATAGACAGCTTGGATTGTCTCTGTGGGGTGGATGTATTGTCCTCGTGTTTGACCTGGCGGCAGTAGCGAGGTCCGAGAGCCTCTCCTGGAACTGGGCGTGGTGACGGGGCTCACCAGGAGCCCCTGGTGGAAGTGGGCAACTCCCCGGGAGCGCGGCAGTGGCGGGGCGATTCCGGGCGGCGCGGGTCGGGGTTCTGGTCGGGAGGGGGTGGGGGGCGGTAACAGTTGTGCTCTCGGGGGTCCCCACTGCAGCTGGAAACGCGCTGGGAGTGCGGCAGGGGCGGGGTGAACCCGGGTGGCGCGGGGCGGGGTTCGGCTCCTGGCGGGGGTGGGGGAGGGCTTCCCAGTTGTGCTGTCGGTGGTGGCCACTGAGGCTGGAAACGCGCTGGGAGTGCACCCGGCGCGGGGTAAACCTGGGCTGCGCGGGTCGAGAATTAGATGGCTGTGGGTGGGGGTTCGGTCGCAGTTGTGCTCTCGGGGGTCGCCACTGCGGCTAGGAACGCCCATTTCCTACGCTCCTGTGTCCCCAAGGATCCACATCTAGTGGCTGCAGTGGAGGGCTGCGGGCCACAGGTCAGGGAACTGGGACTGCTTGGAGCAGGGAACCAAGTATTCCGCCCTCTGTTGGCACATTCTCGGAGCTCCCCAACCTGGCGGTTGCAGAAAGGCCTCGCCCTTGGTGTCAAGGCCTTTACCGCTCCACCCCTTTGCTGAAAAATCTCAGTCTGCACGGTTTTCCCAAGCATCCTAGTGTCCCCTGGAAGTCCAAGGGACAGAACACTGAACTCTGGCCGGCTGGCCCAGCCCTGCTTCTGGCACTTTGTAAGCCAGCGGGCCCTTGAGCACCTGCTGGGATGGGAAAGGGAAGGGTCCACGGATTGCACCCTAGAAACTTAGTAGGGTGCATGGATTTCAAACCCTGGTGGCCGCCGAGGCAGCAAAGAAGGGGGAGGGCACCTTGCTGCCCTTTCATGGCAGAATCTGTGGCTGTCCTGATGCGTGGGCCTTTTCATGGGGACCTTGTGCAATAAAAGTTTGGTGTTTTGGTACTGAATAATTAGAAATTGTAAAAAATTTAAATTATGTGGTGGTGTAATTAAAAAACAAAACAAAACAAAACCAAGCCCCAAGTGTTTGGCACAGGGAGGTTTAAGTATTGAAGGCCTGTTTCCCTTGCACTGTGGCATTCTATCAAGAAGTGTGCAGGATTTTTTTTTTTTTTTAAGAAAAGTGTTCGAAGTGCTTGAAACAGGAAACCCAGAGGTGCCCCTGTATTTTGGGGAAGGCCTTAGGAGGTCACTTGGAAATGCTGCTGGCTGTGGGGGAGGGGGGCAGATGGGCTGTGCAGGCTTGTCCTTTGCATTCATGTTCTTGTGTGTAGAAACCCAGCTCAGAGCCATCTCCTGATGTGTAAGAATTTCGCAGACAAACCTTGAGCTAAGCAATGCATTTGTTCCTGAGGAAATGTTTGTCTTAAGCGATGTAAATATCCTATGTATATCTGCTGGACTCTGGCTTCAGGTCGGTTCCCCCAATAGGCTCAGAAGCGACTTGAACAAAACAGTATGTTTTCCTCGTACCTTGTCCTCCTAATCTATGTTAAGGAAATGATATATTTGCCTGGAATACTGCCTTTCTTCAAGATTCATGTCAATCAGTTTTTGGCCCAGGATGACTCACCTGCTGCCAATGTGACCTCAAGGCATGTCGTTGGGGAGGGGCCTGGTGCCATTCCCTGAGACAGTGCCTTTATTTCCTTAGCTGACTGCTAGTGCCTGTAGAATATCTGGCTAGAGACCAGCAGGGCGCACACCCCGCCTCAAGTCTAAGTCAGCAGCTTTCTCTATCTCATTTATACTTTAATAACAATTGATGACACAAAAGCTCTGAGCGATCAAATCATATCAAATCTTCATTTCAGATTGAAGATGCATTCCATGGTATTGCCATCTTAAGTCTTTCCATTGTTATGGAATACCTGTCCATGTATTCAGGATAGTTTTCAGCCAGGGTGTATAAGTTCCAGTGTGCCAGTCTTGTTATCCTCGTTACATCCATGGCAAAGTGTTGTATTCATGTTGACATTATTGAAAGGGAATTTTTTTTAATTCCTTTTCAGATTATTATCTGGTAATATATACAGAAAAAACTGTGTAATCTTTCGTTTTTATCAGGTTGGACAGCTTGATAGTTGTCTTTAATTTCTTTCCTTTCTCATACTTTAAGATTTCCCGGGCACCGTACATGTACTGCCTCACCCCTAATCTCAGTCATGTGTTCAAAGAACTTCTGTCCTTTATTTGTTTACTTATTTTTTGCAACATTGAATTCGTTTTGACTATGCTGGGTCTCTGCTGCAAGATGGAAGTTGCTAGGACCTCTGGACTGCAGTCTTCCATCTCTTACTGACCTCTTGTTGACCTCTGCAGAATCCTGGTTGGCGGGAGCTTTTTAGTTCCTCGTTCCTTACCAGGACCTCCTGTGGTAAGTGTTTTTCTCTTCTCTGTTGCCTTGTAAGGGTGGATGGTCATTGGCATCCCAAAGCTAGCTAGAAGTCAATTATTTAGGCAGGCTTGTGCATAGATATGGGAGAAGGCAATGGCACCCCACTCCAGTACTCTTGCGTGGAAAATCCCATGGATGGAGGAGCCTGGTAGTCTGCAGTCCATGGGGTCGCTAAGAGTCGGACACCACTGAGCGACTTCACGTTCACTTTTCACTTTCATGCATGGGAGGAGGAAATGGCAACCCACTCCAGTGTTCTTGCCTAGAGAACCCCAGGGACTGCGGGGCCTGGTGGGCTGCCGTCTATGGGGTCGCACAGAGTTGGACACGACTGAAACGACTTAGCAGCAGCAGCGGCGGCAGCAGCAGCAGAAGCAGTGCATCGATATCAAAAGGGCTGCAAACAGTCAGGAAGGATCACATATGTCACCGTGAAACACTACTTCTCCACTTAGCCAAAGCTAACCAAAGATTTCTGTTCTAGGTCAACCTAGAAGAGATCACTTAAGAGGTAAAGAAACTTAAACTCCATTAGCAAAGGCAGTTCGACATCTCAAGAAAACTTGTTCTAGGCACAGAACTTTTTCTGGGGGTCCACTTTCCCTACAACCTCCTTATCCCATTCTGTACCCATTCCTTTGCTTCTCCCATCCTGAAACTGCCACCTGTAAGACAGAACTACTTTGTTTTCCTTCCTCAAGTGCCATTGCATTCCACATACTTTCTTGTAATAACAAGTCATACATTTCCCTTCAGCAACCAAGAACTGACTTTTATATTGGCATTCGTTATAGCCCGCCCCCCTCCCCCCACACCCAAGAACAGAACAGAACAAAACAAAACAATTGCTTTCTTACATTTAACATGTCAGGATGGTGCCAGACACTATTCATGGAGAGTCAAAAATCTCTTTTGTTTCTGTGTAAAAGGGAGGTCCTTTCAAGTCGTGAATGTTTCAGAACTTTCATTTATTTGGAAATGACCTAGCTATTCAATACACTGTCGTCACAAGGGTAGAAACGCGGGTAACCAAAACACCTGGAGAAACGTTTGTTAGTTCAGTTCAGTTCAGTTGCTCAGTCGTGTCTGACTCTTTGGGACCCCGTGGCCTGAAGGACTCCAGGCTTCCGTGTCCGTCACCAGCTCCAGGGGCTTGCTCAAACTCATGTCCATCGAGTCAGTGATGCCATCCAACCATCTTATCCTCTGTCATCCCCTTCTCCTCTGCCTTCAATCAAGACTATGAGAGGCAGATATTTTAGAGTATAATTATTGTAAAGAGTTTGTCTAAAAGCTCATATCACATTTACATTTTTTACTTTTGTTGTTGTCGTTTCCAGGTAGTTTCTTGCTGACAAGCTTGTGACAGATATAACAATAGAGCAATTTTTACCTCAAAAGAAACCTAGGCACTATGAACATGTTGTGCTTAATGTTGTTGACTCTTAGACATGTCTATAATGGAGGAGCAAAACCAAAAATACTAGATATTTAATATTGACTAGTTCCCAGTTCACGGGACTCTGACATTCATTTAGGTCAATGTTTTCTTGTATTTCCAGCAGTTTGATTTGGAAGGGCTGCCTTGTCTTGAGACCATTGAAATCAGAACTCAGAACTTGAGCAATATTATCAAAAAACACAGGGCTCACACTGACACATACCTTAATCCAAACAGACAGACAAGACATCTTCCAGGTTTCCGCCTGAGATTTAAAATATTTCTTTGAGCCAGTCTTCTGGGGAGTGGGGGGGTGGGGGTGGCAGCGAGGCAGGCTTGGGTAACAAGCTAATTGTTGGTCATTGCATATGCAAAGAACCAGCTTTCCGGGTTCCAAGGAAAAAAGTTTCCTTGGTAACCAACTTTGTCTGGTTCTATAGAATATCATGGCCCTCCTAGGTCAGGTCATCTTGCCTTTCTGTAGTCCTCGTTTTATCCCTAAATCATAGACAGCTTGGATTGTCTCTGTGGGGTGTATGTATTGTCCTCATGTTTGACCTGGCGGCAGCAGCGAGGTCCGAGAGCCTCTCCTGGAACCGGGCGTGGGGACGGGGCTCAGCGTGAGCCACTGGTGAAGGTGGGCAGCGCCCCTGGAGCGCGGCAGGGGCGGGGCGAACCCGGGCGGCGCAGGGCGTGTTTCGGCTCCTGGCGGGGGTAGGGGAGGGCTTCCCAGTTGTGCTCTCGGAGATGGCCACTGCAGCTGGAAACGCACTGGGAGCGCAGCCAGGGTGGGGTAAACCTGGGCTGCACAGGTCGAGATTCCGCTCGCTGTGGGTGGGGGGCCGGTCCCTGTTGTGCTCCCGGGGGTCGCCAATATGGCTGGGATCCCGCCGGGAGCCCGGCAGGGCCGGGGCAAAACCTGGCGGCGTGGGGCGGGGTGGGGTTCCGTTCGCAGTGGGGGTCGGCTCCTGGCGGGGGTGGGGGAGGGCTTTCCAGATGTGCTGTTGGGGGTCGCCATTGCGGCTGGGAATGCCCATTTCGTGAACTCCTGGATCCCCAAGGATCGGCATCCATTGGCCCCAGCGGAGGGGTGCGGAACACAGGTAAGGGAACGGGGACTGCGTGGAGCAGGGAACCATGTATTCCGCCCTGTGTTGGCACAGTCTCAGAGCTCCCCAACCTGGCGGTCGCAGAAAGGCCTCGTCTTTGGGGTCAAGGCCTTTACCGCTCCACCCCTCTGCTGAAAAACCTCAGAGTCTGCGCGGTTTTCCCAAGCAGCCTAGTGTCCGCTGGAAGTCCAAGGGACAGAACCCTGAATTCTGGCCGGCTGGCCCAGCCCTGCTTCTGGCACTTTGTAGGCCAGCAGGCCCTGGAGCACCTGCTAGGATGGGAAAGGGAAGGGTACGCGAATTGCACCCTGGTGGCCGCCGAGGCAGCAAAGAAGGGGGGAGGGCACCTTACTGCCCTTTAATGGCAGACAGAATCTGTGGCTGTCCTGCTGCGTTGGCCTTTTCATGGGGACCTTGTGCAATAAAAGTTTACCGGTGACCTTAGGGAACTTCCCAGTGTGCTTCTGACAGATGAGAGATGCTGTGGAGTTGGCGGGGCCTCTCAGGACTCCGATGGGTTTGGCGCAATGGAAGAGGGCCTCATCTCCAGGGAAGGCAGGAACCTCAGGCTTCCTCTCCGTTTCGGACTCCGACCGCAGGGTCCCTGCAGAGTTGGGACAGGAGAGTCAGGAATCGTCTTGTCTGAGGAAGGGAACTCCGCTTGCCTCTCGAGGTGCTCAGGGGGTCTCAGGCCCCTTGTTGAGCTGTGTGTGGAACCTGCGGGTGTTTCCGGAAATGCACGACGGTGACAGTGCCCCTTCGTGTTTGGGTTGACTTCGAAGAGGTGTCCGGGCCTCGGGTTCTTTTCAAGAGCGGACAGGGAAATCGGGGTCTTTCGGCATGTGGGACCACCCACGGGGCTAGTCTCAAATTTCCTAGTGAGGCCGGCTTCATCCTGAGGTGTGCTGGGAAGGCCGGGGACCCTTCCAGACAACGCAGGGGGATCGACTCTCCTGTCACCATCAGGAGGGGAGAAGGGGCTCAGATGAAGTGGGGACGGAACCCTCGGTGTTACCCTCGAGGGAAACCGGCGTGTGGGGGACTTTTGGGGGTTGCATGAAAGGAGTCAGGTACCGTTTCGCACTTCAGGACAGAACCTGGGACTTCCCTTGAGACGCCGTAGCGGGCAAGGGCCTCATCTTGCGAAGACGTTGGGACCATGTGGATTTTCTCGAGTTGCGGCGGGATTCTAGAGTTACGACGGGGATTTCAGGCTTCCTCTTGTGTTGGCCCCGGGAAGCCTAATCTTCCATTCGAGTTGCGAGGGAAAGCTGAGGGTTGCACTCGAGTCACTGAAGGGCCAAAGAGACCTCATCTAGGCCTGTGTCCGGGACTTAACGTTCCTCTCAAGGGAAGACAGGGATCTCAGGGTGGCGTTCCAGACTCCCCCGGGGAGTCAGGCCTCGCCTCGAGGGCAAGCCAAGGATGCCGCTCTCCTCTCAAGTCGCGACGCAGATCTCTTGGAGCCCACTGAGTGGCCTCAAGGGAGTTAGGCCTTCTCTTCAGTTTGGAGAGAGGACTCGGGATTGTGCTCTGGGTCAGGCAGGAAAAGAAGGCCCTCACCTCGCGAGGATGGGGGCTTCTCAGGGGTCTCCTCGAGCTGCGGCGCCCGTGGGGGTTTTCTCACGAGGCACGACGAGGATCTCAGGGAGCCTCTCGTGCGGTGCCAGGGAAGTCAGGTCTCTGTGCACGTGGTGAGGGGGAGCGCGTCATGGCTCTCCAGTCATGGGAGAGGACTAGGGCCTCCAGACGCGTTGAAGAAGGACACTCGAGGTCTTTCTGGGGTTGCGGCGAAAAAGTCTCGTTTCCCTCGACTTCTGCCGGGTACCTGAGGGAACTTCCCATGGTGCCTCTGATAGGTGAGGGATGCTGTGGAGTTGGCGGGGCCTCTCGGGACTCCGCTGGGCTTGGCGCAATGGAAGAGGGCCTCATCTCGAGGGGAGACAGGAAACTTAGGCTTCCTCTCCTTTTCGGACTCCAACCACAGGGTCCCTGCAGAGTTGGGACAGGAGAGTCAGGCCTCGTCTTGTCTGAGGAAGGGAACTCCGCTTGCCTCTCGAATTGCTCAGGGTGTCTCACGCACCTCGTCGAGCTGTGTGTGGAAACCGGGGGTTTTTCCGGACGACGCACGGGGGTGTCAGTGCCCCTTCGAATGGTAACTTCACCCACAGGGTTGCCTTTGAAGAGGTGTCCGGGCATCGGGTTCTTATCCAGAGTGGACTGGGAAATCGGGGTCGTTCGGCATGTGGGACAACCCACGGGGCTCATCTCGAATTTCCTCAGGAGGCCGGCCTCATCCTGAGGTGTGCCGGGAAAGCCGGGAACCCCTTCCAGAATACGCAGGGGAATCGACTCTCCTTTCGTGATGAGGAGGGGAGAAGGGGTCAGATGAAGGGGTGCCAGGACCCTCGGTGTTCCCCTCGAGGGAACCCGGCGTGTCTGGGAAATTTTGGAGGTCGCATGAAGGGTGTCAGGTACTGTTTCGCAACTCAGGACGGAACGTGAGACTTCCCTTGAGACGCCATAGCGGGCAAGGGCCCCATCTTGCGAAGACGTTTGGACCACGTGGTTTTTCTCGAGTTGCAGCAGGATTCTCGAGTTACGACGGGGATTTCAGGCTTCCTCTTGGGTTGGCCCTGGGAAGCCCCATCTTCCATTCGAGTTGCGAGGGAAAGCTGGGGGTTGCGCTCGAGTCACTGCAGAGCCCAAGAGACCTCATCTAGGCGTGTGTCCAGGACCTAGTGGTACTCTCAAGGGAAGACAGGGATCCCGGGGTTGCACTCCAGAGTCCCCCGTGGAGTCAGGCCTCGCCTCGAGGGGAAGCAAAGGACTCCGCTCTTCTCTTGAGCCACGACGCGGATCTCTTGGAGCCCTCTGAGTGGCCTCAAGGGAGTCAGTCCTAATCTTCAGTTTGGAGAGAGGACTCGGGATTGCTCTCCAGGAAAGGCAAGAAAAGAAGGCCCTCACCTCGCGAGGACGGGGGCTTCTCAGGGGTTTCCTTGAGCTGCGGCGTCCGTGGGGCTTTTCTCACGAGGCACGACGAGGTTCTCAGGGAGCCTCTCGTGTGGCGCCAGGGAAGTCAGGTCTCCATGAGCGATGCGAGGGGGAGCGCGTCATTGTTCTCGAGTCCTGGGAGGGGACTAGGGCATCAAGGCGTGTAGAAGAAGGACTCTTGAGGTCTTTCTCGGCTTGCGGCGGGAAACCCTCGTTTCCCTCGACTTCTCCCGGTGACCTGAGGGAACTTCCCAGGGTTCCTCTTAGAGGTGAGGGATGCTGTGGAGTTGGTGGGCCATCTCGGGACTCCTCTGGGTTTGGCGCAATCGAAGAGGGCCTCATCTCGAGGGGAGACAGGACCTCAGGCTTCCTCTCCGTTTCGTACTCCGACAGCAGTGTCCCTGCAGCGTTGGGGCAGGAGAGTCAGGCCTCGTCTTGTCTGAGGAAGGGAACTCCGCTTGCCTCTCGAGTTGCTCAGGGAGTCTCAGTCCCCTCGTGGAGCTGTGTGTGGAAACCGCGGGTGTTTCCGGACGATGCACGGGAGTGTCAGTGCCCCTTCGTGTTGTTCCATCACTCACAGGGTGGCCTTCGAAGAGGTGTCCGGGCATCGGGTTCTCCTCAACTGCGGACCGGGAAATCAGGGTCGTTCAACATGGGGCACCAGCCACGGGGCTTGTCTCGAATTTCCTCGCGAGGCCGGCCTCATCCTGAGGGGCGCCGTGCAGGTCGGGAACACCTTCCAGACCACGCAGGGGAATCAACTCTCCTGTCGCGAACAGGAGAGGACTAGGAGCTCAGAGGAAGTGGTGCCGCGACTCTCGGTGTTCCCCTCAAGGGAACCCGGCATGTCGGGGAACTTTTGGATGTCGCATGAAGGGTGTCAGGTACCGTGTCTCACTTCACGATGGAACATGGGACTTCCCTTGAGACGCCGTACCGGGCAAGGGCCTCATCTTGCGAAGACGTTGAAACCACGTGGTTTTTCTCGAGTTGCGGCAGGATACTCGAGTTTCGACGAGGATATCAGGCTTCCTCTTGGGTTGGCCTTGGGAAGCCCCATCTCCCATTTTAGTAGCGAGGGAAATCTGGGGGTAGCGCTCGAGTCACTGCAGGGCCAAATAGACCTCATCAAGGCGTGTGTCCGGGAACTAATATTCCTCTCCAGGGAAGGCAGGGATCTCGGGGTTGCATTTCAGGCTCCCTCGGGGAGTCAGGCCTCGTCTAGAGGGGAAGCCAAGGACTCCGCTCTCCTCTCGAGTGGCAACGCGGATCTCTTGGAGCCCAATGAGTGGCCTCAAGGGAGTCCAGCCTCCTCTTCCGTTTGGAGAGAGGACCCGGGATTGCTCTCCAGGCCATGCAGGAATAAAAGGCCCTCAGCTCGCGAGGACGGGGGCGTCTCAGGGGTTTCCTCGAGCTGCGGCGCCCGTGGGGGTTTTCTCCCGAGGCACGACGAGGATCTCAGGGAGCCTCTCGTGCGGCGCCAGGGAAGTCAGGTCTCCATGCGCGTGGCGAGGGGGAGCGCGTCCTGGCTTTCCAGTCACGGGAGGGGACTAGGGCCTCAAGACGCGTTGAAGAAGGACTCTCGAGGTCTTTCTCGGGTGGCGGCGGGAAACCCTCGTTTCCCTCGCCTTCTGCCGGGGATCTTAGCGAACTTCCCAGGGTGCCTCTGAGAGGCGAGGGATCCTGTGGAGTTGGCGGGGACTCTCGGGACTCCGCTGGGTCTGGCGCAACGGAAGAGGGCCTCACCTCGAGGGGAGGCAGGAACCTCAGGCTTCCTCTCCGTTTCGGCTCCAATCACAGGGTCCCTGCAGAGTTGGGACAGGAGAGTCATGCCTCGTCTTGTCTGAGGAAGGGAACCCCGCTTGCCTCTTGAGTTGTCAGGGGTTTTCAGGCCCCTCGTCGAGCTGTGTGTGGAACCCGCGGGTCTTTCCGGATGATGCACGGGGGTGTCAGTGCCCCTTCGTGTTGTGCCTTCACCCAAAGGGTTGCCTTCGAAGAGGGGTCCGGGCCTCGGGTCCTTCTCAAAAGCGGACCGGGGAATTGGGGCATTTGGCATGTGGCACCACCCACGTGGCTCGTCTCGAATTTCCCTGTGAGACCGGCCTCATCCTGAGGTGCACCGGGAAGGCCGGGAACCCCTTCTGAACCACGCAGGGGAATCGACTCTCCTGTCGTGATCAGGAGGGGAGAACGGGCTCAGATGAAGCTGTGCCGGGACTCTCGGTGTTCCCTCGAGGGTACCCGGCGTGTCGGGGAGCTTTTGGGGGTCGCATGAAGGGTGTCAAGTACTGTTTCGCACTTCAGGGAGGAACATGGGACTTCCCCTGAGACGCTGTAGTGGGCAAGGGCCTCATCTTGCGAAGACGTTGGAACCACGTGTTTTTTTTCGAGTTGCGGCGGGATTCTCGAGTGACGATGGGGATTACAGGCTTCCCTCTCTGTTGGCCCTGGGAAGCCCAGTCTTCCATTCGATTGGCGAGGGAAAGCTGGGGGTTGCCCTCGAGTCATTGCAGGGCCAAAGAGACCTCATCTAGGCTTGTGTCCAGGACCTAATGTTCCTCTCCAGGGAAGGCAGGGATCTCGGGGTTGCATTCCAGGATCCCCCTGGGTGTCAGGCCTCGTCTCGAGGGGAAGCAAAGGACTCCGCTGTCCTCCCGAGTCGCGACGCGGATATCTTGGAGCCCCCTAGTGGCGTCAATGGAGTCAAGCCTCCTCTTCATTTTGGAGAGAGGGCTCGGGATTGTTCTCCAGGCCATGCAGGAAAAGAAGGCCCTTCACCTCGCGAGGATGGGGGCGTCTCAGGGGTTTCCTCGAGCTGCGGCGCCCGTGGGGGTTTTCTCGCGAGGCACGGCGAGGATCTCAGGGAGCCTCTCGTGCGGCGCCAGGGAAGTCAGGTCTCCCTGCGCGTAGCGAGGAGGAGCGCGTTGTGGCTCTCGAGTAATGGGAGGGGACTAGGGCCTCAAGACGCGTTGAAGAGCGACTCTCGAGGTCTTTCTCGGGCTGTGGCGGGAAAAAGTCATTTCCCTCGCCTTCTGCCGGGAACCTTAGGGAACTTCCCAGGGTGTCTCTGAGAGTTGAGGGATACTGTGGAGTTGGCGGTGCCTCTCGGGACTCCGCTGGGTTTGTCGCAATGGAAGAGGGGCTCATCTCGAGGGGAGGCAGGAACCTCAGACTTCCTCTCTGTTTCGGACTCCGACATCAGGGTCCCTGCAGAGTTGGGACAGGAGAGTCAGGCTACGTCTTTTCTGAGGAATGGAACTCCGCTTGCCTCTCGAGTTGTTCATGGGGTTTCAGACCCCTTGTCAAACTGTGTGTTGAATCTGCAGGTTTTTCCAGACGATGCACGGGGGTGTCAGTGACCCTTCGTTTTTTGTCTTCATCCACAGGGTTGCCTTCGAAGAGGTGTCCGGGCATCGGGTTCTTATGAAGAGCGGACCGGGATATCGGGGTCGTTCAGCATTTGGCACCACCCACGTGGGTTGTCTCGAATTTCCTCATGAAACCGGCCTCATCCTGAAGTGTGCCGCGAAGGTCATGAAACTCTTCCAGACAAAGCAGAGGAATCGACTCTCCTGTGGCGATCAGGAGGGGAGAAGTGGCTCAGATGAAGTGCTGCTGGGAACCTCGGTGTTTCCCTCAAGTGAGACAGGTATGTCGGGTAACTTTTGGGGTCGCATAAATCGTTCCAAGTACCGTTTCGCTCTTCAAAATGGAACGTTGGACTTCTCTTGGGGTGCTCCAGCGGGCAAGGGCCTCATCTTGGAATGACTGCGGAACCACTTGGTTTTTCTCGAGTTGCGGTGGGATATTTGAGTTACCACAGGGAATTCATGCTTCCTCTTGTGTTGGCCCACAAAAGTCTTATCTTCCATTCGAGATTCGAGGAAGAGCTGGAGGTGCGCTCTAGTCACTGAAGGCAAAAGAGACCCCCCCAAGGCTTGTGTGCAGGACCTAATGTTCATGTCAAGGCTCGACAGAAATCTCGGGGTTGCATTCCAGACTCACCTTGGAGTCAGGCCTCGTCTCGAGGGGAATCAAAGGACTCTGCTCTCCTCTCGAGTCGGACGGGTATGTCTTGGAGCCCACTGAGTGGCTTAAAGGGAGTCAAACCTCCTCTGGTGTTTGGAGGGAGGACACGGGATTGCTCTCCAGGCAATGCATGAAATGAAGGCCCTCATCTCCCAATGACTGGAGTGTCTCGTAGGTTTTCTCGAACTGTGGCGCTAGTGTGGGGTTTCTCACGAAGTAAGACTGGGAGCTCAGTGAGCCTCTCACGTGGTGCCAGGGCAGTCAGGTCTCTATGCACGTGGTGAGAGGGAGCCTGTCATTGTTCTCGAGTCATGGTAGGGGAATTGGGCCTGAAGACGTGTTAAAGAAGGACTCTCGAGGTCTTTCCTGGGTTGCAGCAGGAAACCCTGGGTTCCATCGACTTGTGCCAGTGACCTCAGGAAGCTTCTCAGCGTGCCTCTGAGAAGTCAGGGTCACTGTGGAGTTGGGAGGGGCCTCTCGGAACTCCACTGGGTTTGGTGCAATGGAAGAGGGCCTCATGACAAGTTGAGGCAGGAACCTCAGGGTTCCTCTCCTGGCTTCGAATGCGCCGGATCTGACTCGGATCGCAGAGTCCCTGCAGAGTTGGGACAGGAGAGTCAGGCCTCGTCTTGTGTGGAGAAATGGAACTCTGCTTGACTCTCGCGTTGTTCATGGGGTGACAGGCCACTTGTCGATTTGTATGTGGAACTTGCGGGTTTTTCTGGACGATGCACCGGGGTGTCACTGCCCCTTCGTGTTGTGCCTTGATCCACAGGATTGCCTTCGAGTTGGGTTCTGCCGTAGTGTTCTTATCAAGAGCGGACCAGGGAATTGGGGTCTTTCGGCATGCCGCACCACCCACGAGGCTATGTCTCAAATTTCCTCGTGAGACTGGCCTCATCTTGATGTGCGCCAGGAAGGTCGGGAATGCCTTCCAGACAAAGCAGGGGAATCGAACCTCCTGTCGCGATCAAGAGGGGAGAAGAGTCTCAGATGAAGTGGTGCCGGGAACCTCGGTGTTCCCCTCAAGTGAGACTGGTATGTCGGGGAACTTTTGGGGTCGCATCAAGGGTTCCAAGTAACTTTTCGCTCTTCAATACGGAACGTGGGACTTCTCTGGAGACGCTGTAGCGGGCAAGGGCCTCATCTTTCGATGACGGGGGAACCACGTGGTTTTTCTTGAGTTGCGGCGGGATTCTCGAGTTACGACGGGGAATTCAGGCTTCCTGTTCAACTGGCCCAGGGAAGTCCAGTTTTCATTCGAATTGCGAGTTAGAACTGGGGATTGCTCTCGAGACACTGCAGGGCCAAATAGACCTCATCTAGGCTTGTGTCCAGGACCTAATGTTCCTCTGCTGGGGCGACAGCGATCTCGGCATTGCATTCTCGACTCACCCGGGGAGTCAGGCCTCGTCTCGAGGGGAAGCCAAGGACACCGCTCTCCTGTCAAGTCGCGACGGGTATATCTTGGAGCTCACTGTGTGGCCTAAAATGAGTCAAGCCTCCTGTGGAGTTTGAAGAGAGGACTCAGGATTGCTCTCCAGGCCATACAGCAAAAGAAGGCCCTCATCTCGTGAGGACTGGGGCGTCTCGTGGGTATTCTCGAGCTGCGGCTCCAGTGTGGTGTTGCTCACGAGGTATAATGGGTAGCTCAGGGAGCCTCTCCTGTGGCGCCAGGGAAGTCAGGTTTCTATGCGCGTGGCTAGGGGGAGCGCGTCATTGCTCTCGAGTCATGGTAGGGGAATCGCACCTCAAGACGCGTTGAAGAAGGACTCTCGAGGTCTTTTACGGGTTGGGGCAGGAAACCCTTGGTTCCCTCGACTTGTGCCGGTGATCTCAGGAAGGTCTAAGGGTGCCTCTGAGAAGTCAGGGATACTGTGCAGTTGGGAGGGGCCTCTCGGGACTCCACTGGGTTCGGTGCAATGGAAGAGGGCCTCATCTCGAGTGGAGGCAGGAAACTCATGTTTCCTCTCCTGACTTCCCCTGGGTCAGATCTGACTCAGATCGCAGTTTCGCTGCAGAGTTCGAACAGGAGAGTCAGGCCTCGTCTTGTGTGGAGGAATGGAACTCTGCTTGCCTCTCCAGTTGTTCACGGGGTGACAGGTCACTTCTCGAGCTGTGTGTGGTACCTGCGGGTTTCTCCGGACGATACCCGGGGGTGTCAGTGCCCCTTCGTGTTGTGCCTTCATCAAAAGGGTTATCTTCAAATAGGTGTCCGGGCATTGGGATCTTATCAAGAGCGAACCGGGAAATCGGGGTCTTTCGGCATGTGTCACCATCCACGAGGCTATGTCTCGAATATCCTCGTGAGACCGGCCTCATCCTGAGATGCACCGGGAAAGGCGGGAACCCCTTCAAGACAAAACAGGGGAATCGACCCTCCTGTCGCGATCAGGAGGGGAGAAGGGGCCCAGATGTAGTGGTGCCAGGAACCTCGGTGTTCTCCTCGAGTCAGACCAGTGTGTCGAGGAACTTTTGAGGTCGCATCAAGGGTGCCAATACCGTTTCGCACTTCAAGACGGAACGTGGGACTTCTCTTGAGACGCTGTAGGGGGCAAGGGCCTCTTCTTGCGATGACGGGGGAACCACGTAGCGTTTCTCGAGTTGTGGCGGGATTCTCGAGTTTCGACGGGGAATACAGTCTTCCTCATGTGTTGGCCCAGGGAAGTCCTATCTTCCATTCGAGTTTCAAGGGAGAGCTGGGGATTGCCCTCGAGTCACTGCAGGGCAAAATAGACCTCATCTAGGCTTGTGTCCAGGACTTAATGTTCATCCCTAGGGGCGACAGGGATCTCGGGCTTGCATACCAGACTCACCCGGGGAATCAGGCCTCGTGTCGAGGGGAAGCAAAGAACTCCGCTGTCCTTTTGAGTCGCGATGGGTATCTCTTGGAGCCCACTGTGTGCCCTAAAGGGAGTCAAGCCTCCTGTGGTGTTTGGATAGAGGACTCGGGATTCCTCTCCAGGCCATGCAGGAAAAGAAGGCCCTCGTCTCGCGATGACGGCGGCGTCTTGTGGGTTTTCTAGACTGCCGCGCTAGTGCCGGGTTTCTGACGAGGTACGAGAAGGAGCTCAGGGAGCCTCTCGTGTGGCGCCAGGGAAGTCAGGTCCCCATGAGATGGCTAGGGGGAGTTCGTCATTGCTCTCGAGTCATGGTAGGGTAATCGGGCCTCAAGACGGGTTGAAGAAGGACTCTCGAGGTCTTTGTCGGGTGGCGGCGGGAAACCCTCGTTTCCCTCGACTTCTGCAGGGGACTATAGGGAACTTCCCAGGGTGCCTCTGAGAGGTGAGGGATGCTGTGGAGTTGGCAGGGCCTCTCGGGACTCTGCTGGGTTCAGCGCAATGGAAGAGGGCCTCATCTCGAGGGGAGGCAGGAACCTCAGGCTTCCTCTCCGATTCTGACTCCGACTGCACGGTCCGTGCAGTGTTTGGACAGGAGAGTCATGCCACGTCTTGTCTGAGGAATGGAATTCTGGTTGCCTCTCGAGTTGTTCCGGGAGTCTCAGTCCCCTTGTCGAGCTGTGTGTAGACCCTGCGGGTTTTTCCGGATGATGCACGGGGGTGTCAGTGCCCCTTCGTGTTGTGCCTTCACTCACAGGGTTGCCTTTGAAGAGGTGTCCGGGCATCGGGTTCTTATCAAGAGCGGACCGGAAAATCAGGGTCGTTCGGCACGTGGCACCTCACACGTGGCTAGTCAAGAATTTCCTCCTGAGACCGGCCTCATCCTGAGGTGCACCAGGAAGGCCGGGAACCCCTTCCAGAGAAAGCAGGGGAATCGACTCTGCTGTCACGATCAGGAGGGGAGAAGGGGCGCAGATGAAGTGGTGCCTGGACCCTCGGTGTTCCCCTCGAGGGAACCCAGCGTGTCGCGGAACTTTTGCGGTCGCATCAAGGGTGTCAAGTACCGTTTCGCCCTTAAGGACGGAACATGGGACTTCCCTGGAGACGCCCGGAACTTCGGTCTTCCCCTGGAGTGAGACCGGTATGTTGGGGAACTTTGGGGTCGCATCAAGGGTGCCAAGTAGCATTTCGAACTTTAAGATGGAACGTGGGACTTCTCTTGAGACTCTAGCTGGCAAGGGCCTCATATTGCGATGAAGGGGGAACCACATGGTGTTTAAGACTTGAGGCTGAATTCTCGAATTACGATGGGAAATTCAGACTTCCTCTTGTGTTGACCGTGGGAAGACCAATCTTCCATTCAAATTGTGAGGGAGAGATGGAGGTTGCTCTCGAGTCACTGTAGGGCAAAATAGACCTCATCTAGGCTTGTGTCTAGGACATAATGTTCCACTCCAGGGGCGACAGGGATCTCGGGGTTGCATTCCAAACTCACCCGGGGAGTCAGGCCTCGTCTCAAGGGAAGCAAAGGACTCCGCTCTCCTCTCGAGTCGCACCGGGTATTTCTTGGACCCAACTGAGTGGCCTAAAGGGAGTCAATCCTCCTGTGAAGTTTGGAGAGAGGACCAGGGATTGCTCTCCAGGTCAGGCAGGAAAAGAAGGCCCCCATCTCTCCTTGACGGGGGCATCTTGTGGTTTTTCTCGAACTGCGGCGCCACTGTGTGTTTTCTCACGAGGTACGATGGGGTACTCAGGGAGCCTCTTGTGTGGTACTAGGGAAGTCAGTTTTCCTGCTTGTGGCGAGGGGAGCGTGTCCTTGCTCTGGAGTCATGGTAGGGGAATCGGGCATCAAGAGACGTTGAAAAAGGACTCTCCAAGTCATTCTCGGGTTACTTCAGGAAACTCTGGGTTCCCTCGACTTGTGCCAGTGACCTCAGGTAGCTTCTCAGGGAGCCTCTGAGAATTCAGGGATACTGTGGTGTTGGGAGGGGCCTCTCGGGACACCACTGAGTTTGGTTCAATGGAAGAGGGCCTCTTCTCTAGTTGAGGCAGGAACCTCAGGGTTCCTCTCCATTTCTGACTCCGATCGCAGGGTCCCTGAAGAGTTGGGACAGGAGAGTAAGGCCTCATCTTGTGTGAAGGAATGCAACTTCACTTGCCTCTCGAGTTGTTCACGGGGTGACAGTCCACATTTGGAGCTGTGAGTGGAATCGGCGGGTTTTTCCAGACGATGCATGTGGATGTCAGTGTCCCTTCGTGTTGTGCCTTCATCCAAAGGGTTGCCTTCGAAGAGATGTCCGGGCGTCAGATTCTTATCTAGAGTGGACCGGGAATTCGGGATCTTTCAGCATGTGGCACCAACCATGAGGCTACTTTTCGAATTTCCTCATGAGACCGGCCTCATCCGCAGGTTCACGGGGAACGTCGGGAACCCTTGCAGAAAAAGCATGGGAATCGACCCTCCTGTCGCGATCAGGAGGGGTGAAGGGGCTCACAGGAAGTGGTGCCGTGAACTTTGGTGTTTCCCTCGAGTGAGACCGGTATGTCAGGGAACTTTGGGGGTCGCATCAAGGGTGCCAAGTACCGTTTTGTACTTCAGGATGGAACGTGGGACTTCTCTTGATACGCTGTAGCGGCCAAGGGCCTCATCTTGCGATGACAGGGGAGCCACGTGGTTTTTCTCGAGCTGCGGCGGGATTCTCGAGTTACAATGGGGAATTCAGGCTTCCTCTTGTGTTGGCCCAGGGAAGTCCAATCTTCCATTCGATTTGCAAGGGAGAGCTGGCGATTGCTCTCTAGTAACTGCAGTGCAAAATAGACCTCATCTAGGCTTCCGTCCAGGACCGAGTTTTCCTCTCCAGGTGCGACAGGAACTCGGGGTTGCATTCCAGACTCACACGGGGAGTCAGGCCTCGTCTCGAGGGGAAGCAAAGGACTCCGCTCTCCCTTCAAGTCCTGACAGGTATCTCTTGGAGCCAACTGAGAGGCCTAAAGAGAGTCAAGCCTCCTGTGCAGTCTGGAGAGAGGACTCGGTTTTGCTCTCCATGCCAGGCAGGAAAGAAGTCCCTCATCTCGTGATGACGGGGGCGTATCGTGGGTTTTCTCGAGCTGCGGTGCCTGAATGGGGTTTCCAAAGACATACGACGGGGAGCTCAGGGAGACTCTCTTCAGGCGTCAGGGAAGTCAGGTCTCCATGCACATGGCGATGGGGAGCGGGTCTTTGCTCTCGAGTCATGGTAGGGGAATCGGGCCTCAAGACGCGCCGAAGGACTCTCAAGGTCTTTCTCGGGTCGCAGCAGGAAACCCTGGGTTCCCTCGACTCGTGCCGGTGACCTCAGGTAGATTCTCAAGGTGCCTCTGAGAATTCAGGGATACTGTGGAGTTGGGAGGGGCCTCTCGCGACTCATCTGGGTTTGGTGCAATGGAAGAGGGCCTCATCTCGAGTTGAGGCAGGAACCTCAGGTTTCCTCTCCATTTCTGACTCGGATGGCAGGGTCCCTGAAGAGTTGGGACAGGAGAGTCAGGCCTCGTCTTGTGTGGAGGAAACGAACTCTGCTTGCCTATCGAGTTGTTCACGGGGTGACATTCCACTTGTCGAGCAGTGTGTAGAAACTGCGGGTTTTTCTGGACGATGCACGGGAGTTTTAGTAACCCTTCTGTGGTGCCTTCATCCACAGGGTTGCCTTCGAAGTGGTGTCCGGGCATCGGGTTCTTATATAGAGCGGACCACACAATCGGGGTCTTTCGGCATGTGGCACCACCCACGAGGCTACGTCTCGAATTTCCTCCTGAGAAAGGCCTCATCCTTAGGTGTGCCGGGATGGGCGGGAACTCCTTCCAGACAAAGCAGGGGAATTTACCCTCCTGTCGTGATCAGGAGGGGAGAAAGTGATCAGATGAAGTGGTGCCGGGAACTTCGGTGTTCCCCTCGGTGAGAACGGTGTGTCGGGGAACTTTTGGGGTTACATCAAGGGTGAAAAGTAGCATTTCGCACTTCAAGACGGAACGTGGGACTTCACTTGAGACGCTGTAGCGGGCCAGGGCCTCATCTTGGGATGACGAGTGAACCACGTGGTTTTTCTCGCATTGCGGCGGGAGTCTCGAGTTTCGACGGGGAATTCAGATTTCCTCCTGTGTTGGCCCATGGAAGTCCAATCTTTCATTCGAGTTGCGAGGGTGAGCTGGGATCCCACTCGAGTCACTGCAGGGCAAAATAGACCATATCTAGGCTTGTGTCCAGGACCGAATATTCCTCTCCAGGGGTGACAGGGATCTCGGGGTGGCATTCCAGACTCACCCGGGAAGTCCGGCCTTGTTTCTAGGGGAAGCAAAGTACTCCGCTTTCCTCTCGAGTCGCGACGGGTACCTATTGAGCGCACTGAGTAGCCTTAGTGAGTCAAGCCTCCCATGGAGTTTGGAGAGACGACTCCAGGCCATGCAGTTAATGATGGCCCTCATCTCACGATAACGGGGGCGTCTCGTGGGTTTTCTCGAGCTGCGGCGCCAGTGTGGGGTTTCTCACGAGGTACGACGGGGACCTCAGGGAGCCTCTCGTGAGGTGCAAGGGAAGTTAAGTCTCCATGCGCATGGGTACTGGGAGTGCTTCATTGCTCTTGAGACATGGTAGGGGAATCGGGCCTCAAGACGCATCAAAGAAGGACTGTCCAATCTTTCTCGGGTTGCGGCAGGAAACCCTGGGTTCCATCGACTTGTGCCGGAGATCTCAGGGAGCTTGTCAGGGTGCCTCTGAGAAGTCAGGGACACTGTGGGTTGGAGGGACCTCTCGGGACTCCAGTGGTTTTGGTGCTATGGAAGAGGGCCTCATCTTGAGTTGAGGCAGGAACCTCAGGGTTCCTCTCCATTTCTGATTCGGATTGCAGGGTCCCAGCAGATTTGGGACAGGAGAGTCAGGCCTCGTCCTGTGTGGAGAATGGAACTCAGCTTGCCTCTCGAGTTGTGCACGGGGTGACAGACCACGTGTCGAGCTGTGTGTGGAACCTGTAGGTTTTTCCAGACGATGCACGGGTGTGTCTGTGCCCCTTCGTGTTGTGCCTTCATCCACAGGGTTGCCTTCTAAGGGGTGTCCAGGCATCAGGTTCTTATCAAGAGCGGACCGGGCAATCGGAGTCTTTCGGCATGTGGCACCACCCACGAGGCTACGTCTCGAACTTCCTCGTGAGACCGGCATCATCCTGAGGTGCGCCGTTAAGGTCGGGAAACCCTTGCAGACAAAGCAGGGGAATCGACCCTCCTGTCGTGATCAGGAGGGGAGAAGGCGCTCAAAAGAAATGGTGCCGGGAACTTCGGTGTTCCCCTCAAGTGAGACCGGTATGTTGGGGAACTTTTGGGGTCGCATCAAGGGTGCCAAGTACTGTTTCGCACTTCAAGATGGAACGTGGGACTACTCTTGAGACGCTGTAGCGGGAAAGTGCCTCATATTGCGATGATGGGGCAACCACTTGGTTTTTCTCCAGTTACGGCGGGATTCTCGAGTTACGACGGGGATTTCAGGCTTCCTTTTGTGTTGGCCCAGGGAAGTCCAATCTTCAATTCGAGTTGCGAGGGAGAGCTGGGGATTGCGCACAAGTCACTGTAGGGAAAAAGAGACCTCATCTTGGCTTGTGTCCAGGATCTAATGTTCCTCTCCAGGGGCGACAGGGATCTCGGGGTTGCATTCCAGACTCACCCGGGGAGTCAGGCCTCGTCTCGAGGGGAAGCAAATGACTCCACTCTCCTCTCGAGTCGCGACGGATATCTCTTGGAGCCCACTGAGTGGCCTACAGGGAGCCAAGCTTCCTGTGGATTTTGGAGAGAGGACTCGGTATTGCTCTCCAGGCCATGCAGAAAAAGAAGGCCCTCATCTCGCGATGACAGGGGCATCTCGTGGGTTTTCTCGAGCTGAGGCACAAGTGTGGTGTTTCCCACGTGGTAAGGCTGGGAGCTCAGGGAGCATCTTGTGAGGCGCCAGGGAAGTCAGGTCTCCATGCGCGTGGCGAGGGGGAGTGCGTCATTGCTCTCTTGTCATGATAGGGGATTTGGACCTCAAGACGCATTGAAGAAGGACTCTCAAGGTCTTTCTCAGGTTGTGGCAGGAAACCATGGGTTCCCTCGACTCATGCATGTTACGTCAGGGAGCTTCTCAGGTGCCTCTGTGAAATCAGGGATACTGTGGAGTTGGGAGTGACCTCTCGGAACTCCACTGGGTTTGGTGAAATGGAAAAAGGCATCATCTTTAGATAAAGCAGGAACATCAGGTTTCCTCTTCATTTCTGCCTTGGATCGCATGTTCCTGCAGAGTTGGGAGAGGAGAGTCAGGACTCATCTTGTGTGGAGGAATGGAAATCCGCTTGCATCTCGAGTTGTTCACGGGGTGACAGGCCTCTTGTAGAGCTGTATGTGGAACCTGCGGGTTTTTCTGGACGATGCACAGGGGTGTCAGTGCCCCTTTTGTTGTACCTTCATCCACAGGGTTGTCTTCAAAGAGGTGTCTGGTCATCGGGTTCTTCTCAAGAGTGTACTGGGAAATCGGGGTCTTTCGGCATGTGGCACCCCCCACGAGGCCATGTCTCGAAATTTCCCATGAGTCCGGCTTCATCCTGAGGTGCGCCGTGAATGTCGGGAACCCCTTTAAGTCAAAGCAGGGGAATCGACCCTCTTGTCGCGATCAGGAGGGGAGAAGGGGCTCAAAAGAAGTGGTGCCGGGAACCTCGGTGTTCCCCTCAAATGAAACCAGTGTGTCGGGGAACATTTGGGGTCGCATTAAGGGTGCCAAGTAACGTTTCGCACTTCAACACGGAACGTGGGACTTCTCTTGAGACGCTGTAGTGAGCACGGGCCCCATCTTGTGATGACGGGGGAACCACGTGGTTTTTCTCGAGTTGCGGCAGGGAATTCAGGCTTCCTCTTGTGTTGGCCCAGGGAAGTCCAAATTTCCATACGAGTTGAGAGCTAGAGCTGGGGGTTGGCTCGAGTTACTGCAGGGCAATAGAGACCTCATCTAGGCTTGTGTCTAGGACCTAATGTTCCTTTCAAGGGGCAACAGGGATCTCGGAGTTGCATTCCAGATCCTCCCGAGGAGTCAGGCCTCTTCAAGAGGGTAATAAATGGACTCCCCTCTCCTCTTGAGTCGCGACGGGTATCTCTTAGAGCCCATTGTGTGTCCTAAAGGGAGTCAAGCCTCCTGTGGAGATTGGAGAGAGGACTCGGGATTGCTCTCCAGGCCATGCAGGAAAAGAAGGCCCTCATATCGTGATGACGGGGGCGTCTTGTGCATTTTCTCGAGGTGCGGTGCCAGGATGGGGTTTCTCACAAGATACAATGGGGAGCTCAGGGAGTCTCTCGTGTGGTGACAGGAAAGTCAGGTCTCCATGCACGTGTGGAGGGGGAGCGCGTCATTGCTCTCGAGTCATGGTAGGGGAATCGGGCCTCAAGAGGCGTTGAAGAACGACGCTCAAGGTCTTTCTCCGGTTGCGGCAGGAAACCCTGGTTTTTCTCGACTTGTGCTGGTGACCTCAGGGAGCTTAACATGGTGCCTCTGAGAAGTCAGGGATTCTGTGGAGTTGGGAGGGGCCTCTAGGGACTCCACTGGGTGTGGTATAATGCAAGAGGGCCTCATCTCGTGTTGAGGAAGGAACCTCAGGGTTCCTCTCCATTTCAGACTCCGATCTCAGGATTCCTGCAGAGTTGGGACAGGAGAGTCAGGCCTCGTATTCTGTGGAGAAATGAAACTTAGCTTGCCTCTCGAGTTGTTCACGAGGTAACAGGTCACTTGTCGAGCTGTATGTGGAACCTGCAGAATTTTCCAAAAGATGCACGGGTGTGCAGGGCCCCTCCTTGTTGTGCCTTCATCCAACAGGATGCATTCGAAGAAGTGTACGGGCATCGGGTTCTTATTAATAGCGGACCAGGAAATGGGGTCTTTCCGCATGTGGCACCACCCACGAGGCTACATCTCCAATTTCCTCGTGAGATCGGCCTCATCCTGAGGTGCGCTGGGAAGATCGGTAACGCCTTCCAGACAAAGCAGGAGAATCGACACTCCTGTTGCAATCAGGAGGGGAGAAGGGGCTCAAATGATGTGGTGTGGGGAACATGGGTTTTCCGCTCGAGTGAGGCATGTATGTTGGGGAACTTTGGTGGTGCCATCATGGGTGCCAAGTACTGTTTTGCACTTCAGTGGGAACGTGGACATCTTTAGAGACGCTGTGGAGGGCAAGGGGCTCATGCTGCGAAGACGATGGAACCACGTGGTTTTTCTCGAGTTGCGGCGGGATTCTCGAGTTATGATGGGGATTTCAGGCTTCCTCTCGTGTTGGCCCTGGGAAGCCCAAACTTCCCTTCGAGTTGTGAGCGAAAGCTGGGGGTTGTGCTCGAGTCACTGCAGGGCCAAAGAGACCTCATCTAGGCGTGTGTCCAGGACCTAATAGTCCTCTCATGGGAAGACAAGGATCTCGGGGTCGCACTCCAGACTCCCCCGGGGAGTCAGGCCTCGCCTCGAGGGGAAGCAAAGGACTGCGCTCTCCTCTCGAGCCACGACGCGGATCTCTTGGAGCCCACTGAGTGGCCTCAAGGGAGTCAAGCCTCCTCTTCAGTTTGGAGAGAGGACTCGGGATTGCTATCCAGGCCAGGCAGGAAAAGAAGGCCCACACCTCGAGAGGACGGGGGCGTCTCAGGGGTTTCCTCGAGCTGCGGCGCCCGTGGGGGTTTTCTCACAAGGCACGACGAGGATCTCAGGAGCCTCTCGTGCGGCGCTAGGGAAGCCAGGTCTCCATGGGGGAGGGGAGGGGGAGCGCGTCTTTGCTTTCTAGTCCAGGGAGGGGACTAGGGCCTCGAGACGCGTTGAAGAAGGACTCTCGAGGTCTTTCTCGGGGGGCGGCGGGAAACCCTCGTTTCCCTCGACTTCTGCCGGAGACCTGAGGGAACTTCCCAGGGAGCCTCTGAGAGGTGAGGGATGCTGTGGAGTTGCCGGGGCCTCTCGGGACTAAGCTGGGTTTAGCGCACTGGAAGAGGGCCTCATCTCGAGGGGAGGCAGGAACCTCAGGCTTCCTCTCCGTTTCGGACTCTGACCGCAGGGTCCCTGCAGAGTTGGGACAGGAGAGTCAGGCCTCGTCTTGTCTGAGGAAGGGAACCCCGCTTGCCTCTTGAGTTGCTCAGGGGGTCTCAGGCCGCTCGTCGAGCTGTGTGTGGAACCCGCGGGTGATTGCAGACGATGCACGGGGGTGGCAGTGCCCCTTCGTGTTGTGCCTTCACCCACAGGGTTGCCTTCGAAGAGGGGTCCGGGCCTCGGGTCCTTCTCACGGGCGGACCGGGGAATCGGGGGCATTCGGCATGTGGCACCACCCACGTGGCTCGTCTCGAATTTCCTCGTGAGACCGGCCTCATCCTGAGGTGCGCCGGGAAGGCCGGGAACCCCTTCCAGACCAAGCAGGGGAATCGCCTCTCCTGTCGCGATCAGGAGGGGAGAAGGGGCTCAGAGGAAGCAGTGCCGGGACCCTCGGTGTTCCCCTCGAGGGAACCCGGCGTGTCGGGGGACTTTTGGGGGTCGCAGGAAGGCTGTCAGGGACCATTTCGCCCTTCAGGGCGGAACAGGGGACTTCCCTTGAGACGCCGTGGCGGGCAAGGGCCTCATCTTGCCAAGAGGTGGGAACCACGTGGTTTTTCTCGAGTTGCGGCGGCATTCTCGAGTTACGACGGGGATCTCAGCCTTCCCCTGGGGTTGGCCCTGGGAAGCCCAATCTTCCCCTCGGGTTGCGAGGGAAAGCTGGGGGTTGCGCTCGAGTCACTGGAGGGCCGAAGAGACCTCACCTAGGCGTGTGTCCGGGACCCAATATTCATCTCCAGGGAAGGCAGGGATCTCGGGGTTGCACTCCAGGCTCCCCCGGGGAGTCATGCCTCGTCTCGAGGGGAAGCCAAGGACTCCGCTCTCCTCTCGAGTCGCGACGCGGATCTCTTGGAGCCCCCTGAGCGGCCTCAAGGGAGTCCAGCCTCCTCTTCCATTTGGAGAGAGGACCCGGGATTGCTCTCCAGGCCATGCAGGAAAAGAAGGCCCTCAGCTCTCGAGGACGGGGCCGTCTCAGGGCTTTCCTCGAGCTGCGGCGCCCGTGGGGGTTTTCTCCCGAGGCACGACGAGGATCTCAGGGAGCCTCTCGTGCGGCGCCAGGGAAGTCAGGTCTCCATGCGCGTGGCGAGGGGGAGCGCGTCCTGGCTCTCGAGTCACGGGAGGGGACTAGGGCCTCGAGACGCGTTGAAGAAGGACTCTCGATGGCTTTCTCGGGGGGCGGCAGGAAACCCTCGTTTCCCTCGCCTTCTGCCGGGGACCTTAGGGAACTTCCCAGGGTGCCTCTGAGAGGCGAGGGATCCTGTGGAGGTGGCGGGGCCCCTCGGGATTCCGCTGGGTCGGGCGCAACGGAAGAGGGCCTCACCTCGAGGGGAGGCAGGAACCTCAGGCTTCCTCTCCGTTTCGGACTCAGACCGCAGGGTCCCTGCAGAGATGGGACAGGAGAGTCAGGCCTCGTCTTGTCTGAGGAAGGGAACCCCGCTGGCCTCTCGAGTTGCTCAGGGGGTCCCAGGCCCCTCGTCGAGCTGTGTGTGGAACCCGCGGGTCTTTGCGGACGATGCACGGGGGTGGCAGTGCCCCTTCGTGTTGTGCCTTCACCCACAGGGTTGCCTTCGAAGAGGGGTCCGGGCCTCGGGTCCTTCTCAAGGGCGGACCGGGGAACCGGGGGCGTTCGGCATGTGGCACCACCCACGTGGCTCGTCTCGAATTTCCTCGTGAGACCGGCCTCATCCTGAGGTGCGCCGGGAAGGCCGGGAACCCCTTCCAGACCACGCAGGGTAATCGCCTCTCCTGTCGCGATCAGGAGGGGAGAAGGGGCTCAGAGGAAGCGGTGCCGGGACCCTCGGTGTTCCCCTCGGGGGACCCCGGCGTGTCGGGGGACTTTTGGGGGTCGCAGGAAGGCTGTCAGGGACCGTTTCGCCCATCAGGGAGGAACAGGGGACTTCCCTTGAGACGCCGTCGCGGGCAAGGGCCTCATCTTGCCAAGAGGTGGGAACCACGTGGTGTTTCTCGAGTTGCGGCGGGATTCTCGAGTTACGACGGGGATCTCAGCCTTCCCCTTGGGTTGGCCCTGGGAAGCCCAATCTTCCCCTCGGGTTGCGAGGGAAAGCTGGGGGTTGCGCTCGAGTCACTGCAGGGCCGAAGAGACCTCACCTAGGCGTGTGTCCGGGACCTAATATTCCTCTCCAGGGAAGGCAGGGATCTCGGGGTTGCATTCCAGGCTCCCCCGGGGAGTCAGGCCTCGTCTCGAGGGGAAGCCAAGGACTCCGCTCTCCTCTCGAGTCGCGACGCGGGTCTCTTGGAGCCCCCTGAGCGGCCTCAAGGGAGTCCAGCCTCCTCTTCCGTTTGGAGAGAGGACCCGGGATTGCTCTCCAGGCCATGCAGGAAAAGAAGGCCCTCAGCTCGCGAGGACGGGGGCGTCTCAAGGGTTTCCTCGAGCTGCGGCGCCCGTGGGGGTTTTCTCCCGAGGCACGACGAGGATCTCAGGGAGCCTCTCGTGCGGCGCCAGGGAAGTCAGGTCTCCATGCGCGTGGCGAGTGGGAGCGCGTCCTGGCTCTCGAGTCACGGGAGGGGACTAGGGCCTCGAGACGCGTTGAAGAAGGACTCTCGAGGTCTTTCTCGGGGGGCGGCGGGAAACCCTCGTGTCCCTCGCCTTCTGCCGGGGACCTTAGGGAACTTCCCAGGGTGCCTCTGAGAGGCGAGGGATCCTGTGGAGGTGGCGGGGCCCCTCGGGACTCCGCTGGGTCTGGCGCAACGGAAGAGGGCCTCACCTCGAGGGGAGGCAGGAACCTCAGGCTTCCTCTCCGTTTCGGACTCCGACCGCAGGGTCCCTGCAGAGTTGGGACAGGAGAGTCAGGCCTCGTCTTGTCTGAGGAAGGAAACCCCGCTGGCCTCTCGAGTTGCTCAGGGGGTCTCAGGCCCCTCGTCGAGCTGTGTGTGGCACCCGCGGGTCTTTGCGGACGATGCACGGGGGTGGCAGTGCCCCTTCGTGTTGTGCCTTCACTCACAGGGTTGCCTTCGAAGAGGGGTCCGGGCCGCGGGTCCTTCTCAAGGGCGGACCGGGGAAACGGGGACGTTCGGCATGTGGCCCCACCCACGTGGCTCATCTCGAATTTCCTCGTGAGACCGGCCTCATCCTGAGGTGCGCCGGGAAGCCCGGGAACCCCTTCCAGACCACGCAGGGGAATCGCCTCTCCCGTCGCGATCAGGAGGGGAGAAGGGGCTCAGAGGAAGCGGTGCCGGGACCCTCGGTGTTCCCCTCGGGGGAACTCGGCGTGTCGGGGGACTTTTGGGGGTCGCAGGAAGGCTGTCAGGGACCGTTTCGCCCTTCAGGGCGGAACAGGGGACTTCCCTTGAGACGCCGTGGCGGGCAAGGGCCTCATCTTGCCAAGGGGTGGGAACCACGTGGTTTTTCTCGAGTTGCGGCGGGATTCTCGAGTTACGACGGGGATCTCAGCCTTCCCCTTGGGTTGGCCCTGGGAAGCCCAATCTTCCCCTCGGGTTGCGAGGGAAAGCTGGGGGTTGCGCTCGAGTCACTGCAGGGCCGAAGAGACCTCACCTAGGCGTGTGTCCGGGACCTAATATTCCTCTCCAGGGAAGGCAGGGATCTCGGGGTTGCATTCCAGGCTCCCCCGGGGAGTCAGGCCTCGTCTCGAGGGGAAGCCAAGGACTCCGCTCTCCTCTCGAGTCGCGACGCGGGTCTCTTGGAGCCCCCTGAGCGGCCTCAAGGGAGTCCAGCCTCCTCTTCCGTTTGGAGAGAGGACCCGGGATTGCTCTCCAGGCCATGCAGGAAAAGAAGGCCCTCAGCTCGCGAGGACGGTGGCGTCTCAAGGGTTTCCTCGAGCTGCGGCGCCCGTGGGGGTTTTCTCCCGAGGCACGACGAGGATCTCAGGGAGCCTCTAGTGCGGCGCCAGGGAAGTCAGGTCTCCATGCGCATGGCGAGGGGGAGCGCGTCCTGGCTCTCGAGTCACGGGAGGGGACTAGGGCCTCGAGACGCGTTGAAGAAGGACTCTCGAGGTCTTTCTCGGGGGGCGGCGGGAAACCCTCGTGTCCCTCGCCTTCTGCTGGGGACCTTAGGGAACTTCCCAGGGTGCCTCTGAGAGGCGAGGGATCCTGTGGAGGTGGCGGGGCCCCTCGGGACTCCGCTGGGTCTGGCGCAACGGAAGAGGGCCTCACCTCGAGGGGAGGCAGGAACCTCAGGCTTCCTCTCCGTTTCGGACTCCGACCGCAGGGTCCCTGCAGAGTTGGCACAGGAGAGTCAGGCCTCGTCTTGTCTGAGGAAGGGAACCCCGCTGGCCTCTCGAGTTGCTCAGGGGGTCTCAGGCCCCTCGTCGAGCTGTGTGTGGCACCCGCGGGTCTTTGCGGACGATGCACGGGGGTGGCAGTGCCCCTTCGTGTTGTGCCTTCACCCACAGGGTTGCCTTCGAAGAGGGGTCCGGGCCTCGGGTCCTTCTCAAGGGCGGACCGGGGAAACGGGGACGTTCGGCATGTGGCCCCACCCACGTGGCTCGTCTCGAATTTCCTCGTGAGACCGGCCTCATCCTGAGGTGCGCCGGGAAGGCCGGGAACCCCTTCCAGACCACGCAGGGGAATCGCCTCTCCCGTCGCGATCAGGAGGGGAGAAGGGGCTCAGAGGAAGCGGTGCCGGGACCCTCGGTGTTCCCCTCGGGGGAACCCGGCGTGTCGGGGGACTTTTGGGGGTCGCAGGAAGGCTGTCAGGGACCGTTTCGCCCTTCAGGGCGGAACAGGGGACTTCCCTTGAGACGCCGTCGCGGGCAAGGGCCTCATCTTGCCAAGGGGTGGGAACCACGTGGTTTTTCTCGAGTTGCGGCGGGATTCTCGAGTTACGACGGGGATCTCAGCCTTCCCCTGGGGTTGGCCCTGGGAAGCCCAATCTTCCCCTCGGGTTGCGAGGGAAAGCTGGGGGTTGCGCTCGAGTCACTGCAGGGCCGAAGAGACCTCACCTAGGCGTGTGTCCGGGACCTAATATTCCTCTCCAGGGAAGGCAGGGATCTCGGGGTTGCATTCCAGGCTCCCCCGGGGAGTCAGGCCTCGTCTCGAGGGGAAGCCAAGGACTCCGCTCTCCTCTCGAGTCGCGACGCGGGTCTCTTGGAGCCCCCTGAGCGGCCTCAAGGGAGTCCAGCCTCCTCTTCCGTTTGGAGAGAGGACCCGGGATTGCTCTCCAGGCCATGCAGGAAAAGAAGGCCCTCAGCTCGCGAGGACGGGGGCGTCTCAAGGGTTTCCTCGAGCTGCGGCGCCCGTGGGGTTTTCTCCCGAGGCACGACGAGGATCTCAGGGAGCCTCTCGTGCGGCGCCAGGGAAGTCAGGTCTCCATGCGCGTGGCGAGGGGGAGCGCGTCATGGCTCTCGAGTCACGGGAGGGGACAAGGGCCTCGAGACGCGTTGAAGAAGGACTCTCGAGGTCTTTCTCGGGGGGCTGCGGGAAACCCTCGTTTCCCTCGCCTTCTGCCGGGGACCTTAGGGAACTTACCAGGGTGCCTCTGAGAGGCAAGGGATCCTGTGGAGGTGGCGAGGCCCCTGGGGACTCTGCTGGGTCTGGCGCAACGGAAGAGGGCCTCACCTCGAGGGGAGGCAGGAACCTCAGGCTTCCTCTCCGTTTCGGACTCCGACCGCAGGGTCCCTGCAGAGTTGGGACAGGAGAGTCAGGCCTCGTCTTGTCTGAGGAAGGGAACCCCGCTGGCCTCTCGAGTTGCTCAGGGGGTCTCAGGCCCCCCGTCGAGCTGTGTGTGGAACCCGCGGGTCCTTGCGGACGATGCACGGGGGTGGCAGTGCCCCTTCGTGTTGTGCCTTCACCCACAGGGTTGCCTTCGAAGAGGGGTCCGGGCCTCGGGTCCTTCTCAAGAGCGGACCGGGGAATCGGGGGCGTTCGGAATGTGGCCCCACCCACGTGGCTCGTCTCAAATTTCCTCGTGAGACCGGCCTCATCCTGAGGTGCGCCGGGAAGCCCGGGAACCCCTTCCAGACCACGCAGGGGAATCGCCTCTCCTGTCGCGATCAGGAGGGGAGATGGGGCTCAGAGGAAGCGGTGCCGGGACCCTCGGTGTTCCCCTCGTGGGAACCCGGCGTGTCGGGGGACTTTTGGGGGTCGCAGGAAGGCTGTCAGGGACCGTTTCGCCCTTCAGGGCAGAACAGGGGACTTCCCTTGAGACGCCGTGGCGGGCAAGGGCCTCAACTTGACAAGAGGTGGGAACCACGTGGATTTTCTCGTTTTGCGGCGGCATTCTCGAGCTACGACGGGGATCTCAGCCTTCCCCTTGGGTTGGCCCTGGGAAGCCCAATCTTCCCCTCGGGTTGTGAGGGAAAGCTGGGGGTTGCGCTCGAGTCACTGCAGGGCCGAAGAGACCTCACCTAGGCGTGTGTCCGGGACCTAATATTCCTCTCCAGGGAAGGCAGGGATCTCGGGGTTGCATTCCAGTCTCCCCCGGGGAGTCAGGCCTCGTCTCGAGGGGAAGCCAAGGACTCCGCTCTCCTCTCGAGTCGCGACGCGGGTCTATTGGAGCCCCCTGAGCGGCCTCAAGGGAGTCCAGCCTCCTCTTCCGTTTGGAGAGAGGACCCGGGATTGCTCTCCAGGCCATGCAGGAAAAGAAGGCCCTCAGCTCGCAAGGACGGGGGCGTCTCAGGGGTTTCCTCGAGCTGCGGCGCCCGTGGGGGTTTTCTCCCGAGGCACGGCGAGGATCTCAGGGAGCCTCTCGTGCGGTGCCAGGGAAGTCAGGTCTCCATGCGCGTGGCGAGGGGGAGCGCGTCCTGGCTCTCGAGTCACGGGAGGGGACTAGGGCCTCGAGACGCGTTGAAGAAGGACTCTCGAGGTCTTTCTCGGGGGGCGGCGGGAAAACCTCGTGTCCCTCGCCTTCTGCCGGGGACCTTAGGGAACTTCCCAGGGTGCCTCTGAGAGGCGAGGGATCCTGTGGAGGTGGCGGGGCCCCTCGGGACTCCGCTGGGTCTGGCGCAAGGGAAGAGGGCCTCACCTCGAGGGGAGGCAGGAACCTCAGGCTTCCTCTCCGTTTCGGACTCCGACCGCAGGGTCCCTGCAGAGTTGGGACAGCAGAGTCAGGCCTCATCTTGTCTGAGGAAAGGAACCCCGCTTGCCTCTCGAGTTGCTCAGGGGGTCTCAGGCCCATCGTCGAGCTGTGTGTGGAACCCACGGGTCTTTGCGGATGATGCACGGGGGTGGCAGTGCCCGTTCTTGTTGTGCCTTCACCCACAGGGTTTCCTTCGAAGAGGGGTCCGGGCCGCGGGTCCTTCTCAAGAGCGGACTGGGGAATCGGGGTCGTTCGGCATGTGGCCCCACCCACGTGGCTCGTCTCGAATTTCCTCGTGAGACCGGCCTCATCCTTAGGTGCCCCGGGAAGGCCTGGAACCCCTTCCAGACCACGCAGGGGAATCGACTCTCCTGTCGCAATCAGGAGGGGAGAAGGGGCTCAGAGGAAGCGGTTGCGGGACCCTCGGTGTTCCCCTCGAGGGAACCCGGCGTGTCGGGGAACTTTTGGGGGTCGCATGAAGGCTGGCAGGATCCTTTCCGCCCTTCAGGGCGCAAGAGGGGACTTCCCTTGAGACGCCATCGCGGGCAAGGGTCTCATCTTGCCAAGAGTTGGGAACCACGTGGTTTTTCTCGAGTTGCGGCGGGATTCTCGAGTTACAATGGGGATCTCAGCCTTCCTCTTGGGTTGGCCCTGGGAAGCCCAATCTTCCCCTCGAGTTGCAAGGGAAATCTGGGGGTTGCGCTCGAGTCACTGCAGGGCCGAAGAGACCTCACCTAGGCGTGTGTCCAGGACCTACTATTCCTCTCCAGGGAAAGCAGGCATCTCGGGGTTGCATTCCAGGCTCCCCCGGGGAGTCAGACCTCGTCTCGAGGGGAAGCCAAGGACTCCGCTCTCCTCTCGAGTCGCGACAAGGATCTGTTGGAGCCCCCTGAGCGGCCTCAACGGAGTCCAGCCTGCTCTTCAGTTTGGAGAGAGGACTCGTGATTGGTCTCCAGGCCATGCAGGAATATAAGGCCCTCATCTCGCGATGACCGGCGTGTCTCATGTGTTTCCTCGAGCTGCCGCGGCAGTGTGGGTTTCCTCACGAGGTACGATGAGGATCTCAGGGAGCCTCTCGTGCAGTGCCAGGTTAGTCAGGTCTCCATGCGCGTGAAGAGGGGGCGCGTGTCATGGCTCTCGAGTCATGGTAGGGGAATCGCGACTCAACACATTTTGAAGCACTCTCGAGGTCTTTCTCGAGTCATGGCAGAAAACCCAATGTTCCCTCGACTTGTGCCTGTGACCTCAGGGAGCTTCTCTTTGTGCCTCTGAGAACTCAGGGATACTGTGGAGTTGGTAGGGGCCTCTCGGGACTCCACTGGGTGTGGTGCAATGGAAGAGGGCCTGATCTCGAGTGGACGCAGGAACCTCAGGCTTCCTCTCCGTTTCTGACTCGGATCCCATGGTCCCTGCAGAGTAGGGACAAGAGAGTCACACCTAGTCTTCTGTTGAGGAATGGACCTTCGTTTGCCTTTCGAGTTGTTTACAGGGTGACAGGCCACTTGTCGAATGTCTGTGGGACCTGCGGGTTTTTCTGGACGATGCACGCGGGTGTCAGTGCCCCTTCGTGTTGTGCCTTCATCCACAGGTTTTCCTTCAAAGAGGTGTGCTGGCATCGGGTTCTTTTCAAGAGTGGACCGTGAAATTGGGGTCTTTCGGCATGTGGCACCACCCACGAGGCTACGTCTCGAACTTCCTCATGAGACCGGCCTCATCCTGAGGTGCGCCCCGAAGGTCGGGAACCCCTTGCAGACAGAGAAGGGGAGTCAACCCTCCTGTCGCAATCAGGAGAGGAGAAGGGGCTCAGATGAAGTGGTGCCGGGAACCTCGGTGTTCCCCTTGAGTGAGTCTGGTATGTCGTGGAACTTTTGGGGTCGCATCAAGGGTGCCAAGTACCGTTTCGCACTTCAGGATGGAACGTGGGACTTCTCTTGAGATGCTGTAGCGGACAAAGGGCCTCATCTTGCGATGACGAGGGAAGCACGTGGTTTTTCTCGAGTTGCGGTGGGATTCTCGAGTTACGACGGGGAATTCAGGCTTCCTCTTGTGTTGGCCCAGGAAGTCTAATCTTCCATTTGAGTTGCCAGGGAGAGCTGGGGATTGGGCTCCATTCACTGAAGTGCAAACTAGACCTCATCTAGGCTTGTATCCAGGACTTAATGTTCCTCTCCATAGGCGACAGGGATTTGGGGTTGCATTCCATACTCACCCGGGGAGTCAGGCCTCATCTCGAGGGGAATCAAAGGACTCCACTCTCTTCTCGAGTCGCGACAGGTATCTCTTGGAGCCCACTGAGTGGTCTTTGCTCTGTAGGAGAGCTCTAGTGTACATAAGCCTGTACATAAGTGAACACAGACACTCTGTGTGCATGTTGCTGCGTACCCAAAATAGGGCCACAAGGAGCCTCATGCTCTCCATGCGGCGCAGAAGCTGTGCAGCCACGCAGCAGCTGAAGAATCCAACCAATTGCTCTTTTCTTACCTCTGACAGAGCTCGCATTGCTGTAGCCCTTGGCAGTTTGGAAACACTGGACCCTAACCACTCTCAAAGTAGGCCTGGGTTCTAGTTCGAATAGAAAGTCAATAGCGGAGCTGAGGACAGGAACGCGGCAGTCATTTATCACACGCTCCTGCAGCCTGCTACTACAGGGACACTAACGCTAGAAGCTAGGAATGTCTTTGCAAGGTGCGCAAAGGACAAGGGAGAACCTCGACCCTGACTCTAGTATTTCAGTCCCCTGAGCAGATCTGAGGTTCTCCCACTGTAGAAGCTAACCCATTCCTTTCAAATACAGGCTTCCTAACACAGGGCCAGTTGGCTGCTTGCTCTTCCACGAAGCAGGCTTCCTTAACTTGCAAACTGCGAATTCCGCTTAACAGCCTGGAGGAAAATCGCTTCTTGGAAGATTTTTTTCAGAGGCTGTATCCCCGGAGCTGGGGCCAAGCTAGGGGACCCATACTGACAATGGAAGGCAAAACCACATCCAATGTCTTTGCTCTGGAGGACAGCTTTGGTGAGCCTAAGTCTTTCAGGAATATTTCTGGCTCCAACAGAGTCAAATTCTGTGTGTGAAGCTGCACAGCCAAAATAGGGGAACAGAGAGCCTGATTCTCTCTGTGTAGCTTTGAAGCTGTCATTCAAACAACAGCTTGAGAATCCATACAATGCTCTCCCTTACTGCCAAGAGAATTCTCATTGCTGTCGTCCTTGACAGTTTGTAGAAATCCGCACCCTAACCCTTCTCCAAGTAGGCCTGGGTCCTAGCTCGGAACAACAGGCAACGGCGGAGCTGAGGCCAGTAAGGCACAAGGGAGGTCTCACACACTCTTGCAGCCTGATCGTCCAGGAGCAGTAAGGCCTCTTTTTCCCTGCAGGAGGCTCGCTTGCCTTGCCTCCTGTGAACTGCATTTCCCAGCCTGGGCGCAAAGCTGTTCCTGGAGATTTTTTCTCAGGGGCTGTTTCCCTGGAGCTGGGTCGGACCTCGGGGGCCCAACTCACAGGGGAAGACAAAACCACATGGACAGGTCTATGCTCTGTAGGAGAGCTCTAGTGAACCTCATCTCTCAGGAACATTCTTGGCTTCTACAGAGACACCTCTGTGCATGAAGCTACACACCCAACATAGTGGCAAAGGGAGTCTGATTCTCTCCGTGGGTGCTGATGCTTTGTGGCAAAGCACCTGCTAAGAATCCATCCGCATAGGCTTCCCTCACCTTGACAGAGGTCTCATTGCTGTAGTCCTTGGCAGTTTGGAAAGAAGCTGACCCTTACCCTTCACCAAGTAGGCCCTTGTCCTTGTTTGAATGGAAAGGCAGTAGCTGAGCTGAGGCCAGTAAGGCGCCAGTCAAGTCTGACATATTCCCGATGCCTGCTCCTTCATGGAAAATAACGTTAGAATCTGGGAATGTCTTTGCAAGGCTGGCAAAGGGCAGTCAGGAACCTCGACCCTGCCTCTGGAATTTCTATCTTCTCAGCACATCTGGCGGTCTCGGTCAGGAGAAACTAACCCATTCCTTGCAAATATAGGCTTCCAAACACAGGCCGGTTGGCTGTCTCTTCTTGCCGAAGGAAGCTTGCTTATCCCACCTCCTGCGAACTCCGCTTCCCAGCCTGGGGGATAAGAGGTTCTTGGAGATCTTTTCTCAGAGGCTGTTTCCACGGAGCAGGGGCTGATCCCAGAGACCCACACGCACAGGGGAAGGGAAAACCGCATGGATAAGTCTTTGCTCTCTAGGAGTGCTCTAGTGAACCTCACTCTATGGGGAATGTTCTTGGCTCCAACGGGGACATCTCTGTGTGGGAAGCTGCATAGCCAACATAGAGACACAGAGACCTGATTCTCTCTGTGCAGCTTTGACGCTGTCGTTCAAACAACAAATTGAGAATCCACACAATGCTCTCCCTTACCACTGAGAGAGTTATCATTGCTGTAGCCCTTCGCAGTTTCTGGAAATCGGCACACAAACACTTCCCCAAGTAGGCCTGGGTTCAAGTTCAGATGAACATGCAATAGCGGAGCTGAGGCCAGTAAGGCACCAGTCAGGTGTCACACACTCTGGCAGCCTGCTCCTCCAGGGACAGTAAGGCCTCTATTTCCCTTCAGGAGGCTCGCTTGCCTTACTTCCTGTGAACAGCGTTTCCCAGCCTGGGCGGAAAGCAGTTCCTGGAGATCTTTTCTCAGGGGCTGTTTCCCCGGAGTTGGGGCGGACCTCGGGGACCCAACTCACAGGGGAAGGCAAAACCAAATGGACAGGTCTATGCTCTGTAGGAGATCTCTAGTGAACTGCCGGGGTCCAGCCCCAGCTGATCCAGGGTATTCGAAGCAGAGACGGCGTAGGCGAGGGTCAGGGAACAACTGCTTAATTAAACGTTAATTAAGGATATAAAGAGTAATAAAATGAGGATAGCTCAGTAGGAAAATTCAGTGGAGAAAAGAGGCTGAGTAGCTTGGTTTACGCGGGGGACCAATAAAACTTCAAGACAAGAAGCTTGCACCACTTACGTAGGCCGCAGGCGTCCTTCCGTTCTCCCGAAGGAGAGGAGACACTGAGGCCTCCCCGGTCGGATCTTAGAAGCCCAGGCAAAATTAGTAAGCTTGGTGGGTTCTGCGCTCCAGATGGAGACTCAACCAGAGTGAGAGAGAGAGAGAGAGACATGGGGAGACCAGTATTTCGAGAAACTGATCCCAATTCTTTATTTTCCATGGTCTACTTTTATACACTGAGATGTTATGCAAAAGTCACGTGGGGTCAGCAGTCCTGACTTTTATCAAAGTCAGGTGCTTCATACAAAAGTATACAGAGGTCTTAGGGGTGTTACATCATCTTCTGGCCGGGGGGCCTGCTGACAATTTACGACCCTCTCCTTGTGACAGCGGTCAGTCAACCAGGACACTTATTTCTCCAGGGGTGATTATTCTTAAAACAGACGTCACCCAAATAAAGTTACATTCCTATAGGGTGAGGGTGTAGTGGGTTTTAGTTAAGGAAAGAATTTACTTAGCCTAAGGTCTAACGTGATTTATATCAAAGGTTAATACTTATTTCTTCTATATATTCATTAATGTGTATAAGGGCAGGGGATGTGGAGACTTAGCAGTAAACATCAGCTCAACAAATGAAAAACCCTTCACCAATATGATTTCTAATCAGCCCATTATACTTATACTAATACTTTTCTAACTTTTCTAAGGAACCTGTTTTTAGAAGGTTTAAAGCATCTCGTGCCTCTCATGGTTGGGAGGCTGTGAGCAATCACATGTGGCCGGACAAGCCTGTCAGGCAGGCTAGAGAACCTTCAGAGGAGTTTGTAGGTTAAAACACTCTTGTCACACCCAGGGGTTTTTTATCAACTGGAGCTCTAGGTTAACTCCTTCTCCGAAAGAGGTGGTGGGGGACAGCCCCCCGTAAAGTCAGAGGTGTAGGTGAGAGCACAAAATAGTAACGTAGGCAGGCTCTGGTGATGGGGGTAGATGCTCGAGGATTTCCAGGGGGACTCCTGAGGCTCGATCCCGCCTTTGCGTATGTCGAGCCTCCTTCCTCATGACCTTTGCCATGGGCGGAGTGCCTCACTCTGGCCCCCAACAGTGAACCTCCTCTCTCAGGAACATTCTTGGCTCCTATCGAGACACCTCTGTGTGTGTAGCTACACACGCAACGTAGGGGCAAAGGGAGCCAGATTCTTTCCGTGGGGTGCTGATGCTTTGTGGCAAAGCACCTGCTTGAGAATCCATCAGCTTACGCTTCCCTCGCCTTGACAGGGGTCTCATTGCTGTAGCCCTTGGCAGTTTGTAAAGAAGAGGACCCTTACCTTTCATAAAGTGGGCCCTTGTCCTAGTTTGAAAGGAAAGGCAAGAGCTGAGCTGAGGCCAATAAGGCGCCAGTCAAGTCTGACATATTCCCGAAGCCTGCTCCTTCATGGAAAATAACGCTGTAATCTAGGAATGTCTCTGCAAGGCTGGCAAAGGGCAGTCAGGAGCCTGCACCCTGCCTCTGGAATTACCGATTTCTGAGCAGATCTGGAGGTCTCCTTTAGGAGAATCTAACTCATTCCTTCCATATTGAGACTTCCAAAAACAGGCTGGTCGGCTGCCTCTTCGTGCCCGAAGGAGGCTTGCTTTTCCTGCCTCCTATGAACCCAGCTTCCCAGGCTCTGGGAAAAGCGGATCTTGAAGATCTTTTCTCAGGGGTTGTTTCCACGGAGCTGGGGCTAAGCCTGGAGACCCAAACTCACAGGGGAAGAAAAACCACATGGACAAGTCTTTGCTCTCTAGGAGAGCTCTAGTGAACTTCACTCTGTCACGAACATTCTTGATTCATATGGAGACACCCCTATGTGCGAAGCTGCGTACCCAACATGGGGGCACAGAGAGCCTGATTCTCTCTGTGTAGCTTTAAAGATGTCGTTCAAAAAACACCTTGAAAATCCATACAATGCTCTTCCTTACCCGTGACAGAGTTCTCATTGCTGTAGCCCTTGGCAGTTTTTAGAAATCCGCACCCAAACCCTTCTCCAAGTAGTCCTGGGTCCTAGTTCGGAGGAACATGCAATGGCAGAGCTGAGGCCAGTAAGGCACCAGTCAGGTCTCACACACTCTGGCAGCCTGATCGTCCAGGGACAGTAAGCCCTCTTTTTCCCTGCAGGAGGCTCATTTGACTTCCCTCCTGTGAGCTGCATTTCCCAGCCTGGGGGAAAAGGGGTCCCTGGAGATCTTTTCTCAGGGGCTCCTTCCCCGGAGCTGGGGAGGACCTCGAGGACCCAACTCACAGGGGAAGGCAAAAGCACATGGACAGGTCTATGCTCTGTAGGAGAGCTCTAGTGAACCTCATCTCTCAGGAACATTCTGGCCTCCTATAGAGACACCTCTCTGTGTGAAGCTACACACCCTACATAGGGGCAAATGGAGCCTGATTCTCTCCGTGGGGTGCTGATGCTTTGTGGCAAAGCACGTGCTTGAGAATCCATCCACTTAGGCTTCCCTCGCCTTGACAGAGGTCCCATTGCTGTAGCCCTTGGCAGTTTGGAAAGAAGAAGACCCTTACCCTTCATAAAGTAGGCCTTTTTCCTAGTTTGAATGGAAAGGTAATAGCTGAGCTGAGGCCAATAAGGTGCCTGCCAAATCTGACATACTCCCGTAGCCTTCACCTTCATGGAAAATAACTCTAGAATCTGGGAATGTCTTTGCAAGGCTGGCAAAGGGCAGTCAGGAACCAGCACCCTGCCTCTGGAATTACCGACTTCTGAGCAGATCTGGAGGTCTCCTTTAGGAGAAGCTAACCCATTCTTTCCAAATAGAGGCTTCCAAACAGGCCGGTTGGCTGCCTTTTCGCGCCCGAAGGAGGCCTGCTTTTCTCGCATCCTATGAAGCCCTGTTCCCAGCCTCTGGGAAAAGCGGATCTTGAAGATATTTTCTCAGGGGTTGTTTCCATGGAGCTGGGGCCGAGACCAGAGACCCAATCACACAGGGGAAGGAAAACCACATGGACAAGTCTTTGCTCTCCAGGAGACCTCTAAGTGAAACTTACTCTGTCAGGAACGTTCTTGACTCCTATGGAGACACCCCTGTGTGTGAAGCTGCGTACCCAACAAGGGGGCACAGAGAGACTGATTCTCTCTTTGCAGCTTTGAAGCTGTCATTCAAACAACAGCTTGAGAATCCATACAATGCTCTCCCTTACCTCTGAGAGAGTTCTCATTGCTGTAGCCCTTGGCAGTTTTTTAGAAATCCGCACCCAAACCCTTCTCCTAGTAGGCCTGGGTCCTAGTTCGGAGGAACATGCAATGGCGGAGCTGAGGCCAGTAAGGCACCAGTCAGGTCTCACACACTCTTGCAGCCTGCTCCTCCAAGGGGCAGTAAGGCCTCTTTTTCTCTGCAGGAGGCTCGCTTGCCTTGCCTCCTGTGAACTGCGTTTCCCAGTCTGTACGAAAAGCAGTTCCTGGAGGTGTTTTCTCAGGGATTTCTTCCTCGGAGCTGGGGCGAACATCGGGAACCCAACTCACAGGGGAAGGCAAAACCATATGGACAGGTCTATGCTCTGTAGCAGAGCTCTAGTGAACCTCATCTCCCAGGAACATTCTTTGCTCCTATAGAGACACCTCTGTCTTTGAAGCTACACACCCAACATAGGGGCAAATGCAGCCTGATTCTCTCCGTGGGGTGCAGATGCTTTGTGGCAAAGCACCTGTTTGAGAGTCCATCCGCTTCCACTTCCCTCTCTTTGACAGAGGTCTCTTTGCTGTAGCCTTTGGCAGTTTGGAAAGAAGCAGAGCCTTACCCTTCACCAAGTAGGCCCTTGTCCTAGTTTGAACGGAAAGGCGATAGCTGAGCTGAGGCCAGTAAGGCGCCAGTGAAGTCTGACATATTCCTGAAGCCTGCTCCTTCATGGAAAATAACGCTAGAATCTAGAAATGTCTTTGCAAGGCTGGCAAAGGACAGTCAGGAACCTCGACCCTGCCTCTGGAATTTCCGTCTTCTGAGCAGATCTGGAGGTCTTCTTTTGGAGAAGCTAACCATTCCTTCCAAAGAGAGGCTTCCAAACACAGGCTAGTTGGCTGCCTCTACTTGCCCGAAGGAGGCTTGCTTGTTCCGCTTCCTGTGAACTCCGCTTCCCGCCTGGGGGAAAAGTGGTTCTTGGAGATCTTTTTTCAGGGGCTATTTCAACGGCGTTGGAGCCGAGCCCAGAGACCCACATGCACAGAGGAAGGCAAAACCACATGGACAAGTCTTGCTCTGTAGGAGAACTCTAGTTAACCTCAGTATGTGAGGAAAGTCTTGGATTCTACGGGGATACCTCTGTGTGTGGAGCTGCGTACCCAACAAGGGGGCACACAGGGCCTGATTCTCTCTTTGCAGCTTTGAAGCTGTCGTTCAAACAACAGCTTGAGAATCCATACAATGCTCTCCCTTACCTCTGAGAGACTTCTCATTGCAGTAGCCCTTGGCAGTTTTTACAAATCCGCACCCAAACCCTTCTCCAAGTAGGGCTGGGTCCTGGTTTGGATGGCCATGCAATGGCGGAGCTGAGGTCAGTAAGGCACCAGACAGGTGTCACACACTCTGGCTGCCTGCTCCTCCAGGGACAGTAAGGCCTATTTTTCCCTGTGGGAGGCTCGCTTGCCTTGCCTCCTGTGAACTGCGTTTCCCAGCCTGGGCAAACAGCGGTTCCTGGAGATCTTTTCTCAGGGGCTCTATCCCCAGAGCTGGGGTGGACCTCGGGGACCCATCTCACAGGGGAAGGAAAAACCACATGGACAGGTCTATGCTCTGTAGGAGACGTTAGTCTGTCTCATCTCTTAGGAACATTCTTGGCTCGTACAGAGACACCTCTGTGTGTAAAGCTACACACCGAACATAGGGGCACAGGGAGCCTGATTCTCTCTGTGGGGTGCTGATGCTTTGTGGCAAAGCACTTGTTTGAGAATCCATCCGCTTACGCTTCCCTCGCCTTGACAGAGGTCTCATTGCTGTGTCTCTTGGCAGTTTGGAAAGAAGCAGACCCTTACCCTTCACCAAGTAGGCCCTGATCCTAGTTTGAAAGGAAAGGCAATAGCTGAGCTGAGGCCAGTAAGTCACCTGTGAACTCTGACATATTCCCGATGCCTGCTCCTTCATGGAAAATATTGCTAGAATCTAGGAATGTCTTTGCAAGGCTGGCAAAGGGCAGTCAGGAACCTCGACCCTGCCTCTGGAATTTCTATCTTCTGAGCAGATCTGGAGGTCTCCTTCTGGAGAAGCTAACCCATTCCTTGCAAATATAGGCTTCCAAACACAGGCCGGTTGGCTGCCTCTTCTTGCCTGAAGGAGGCTTGCTTTTCCTGCCTCCTATGATCCCTGGTTCCCAGCATGGGGGAAAAGCAGATTCTTGGAGATCTTTGCTCAGGGGTTTTTTCCACGGAGCTGGGGTTGTGCCCAGAGACCCACACATACAGGGGAAGGCAAAACCACATGAACAAGTCTTTGCTTTCTAAGAGAGCTCTAGTGAACCTCAGTCTTTGACGAACGTTCTTGGCTCCTATGCGGACACCTCTGTGTGTGAAACTGCGTACCCAACATGGCGGCAGAGAGCCTGATTCTCTCTGTGCAGGTTTAATGCTGTCGTTCAGAAAACAGCTTGAGAATCCATACAATTCTCGCCCTTACCTCTGAGAGAGTTCTCATTGCAGTAGCCCTTGGAAGTTTGTAGAAATCTGCACCTAAACCCTTCTCAAAGTAGGCCTGAGTCCCAGTTCGGAGGAACAAGCAATGGCGGAGCTAAGACCAGTATGGCACCAGTCAGTTTTCACACACTCTGGCAGCCTGCTCCTCCAGGGACAGTAAGGCTTCTTTTTCTCTGCAGGAGGCTCACTTGCCTTACTTCCTGTGAACAGCTTTTCCCAGCCTGGGCGAAAAGCGGTTCCTGGAGATCTTTTCTCAGAGGCTGTTTTCTCGGAGCTGGGGCGGACCTCGGGGACCCAACTCACAGGGGAAGGCAAAACCACATGGACAGGTCTATGCTCTGTAGGAGAGGTTTAGTGAACCTAATCTCTCAGGAACATTCTTGGCTCCTATAGGGACAACTCTGTGTGTGAAGCTACACTCCCAACATTGGTGCTCAGGGAGCTTGATTCTCTCCGTGGGGTGCTGATGGTTTGTGGCAAAGCACCTGCTTGAGAATCCATCCTCTTAGGCTTCCCTCACCTTGACAGAGGTCTCATTGCTGTAGCCCTTGGCAGTTTGCAAAGAAGAAGACCCTTACCCTTCATAAAGTAGGGCCTTGCCCTAGTTTGAATGGAAAGGCAATAGCTGAACTGAGGTCAATAAGGAGCCAGTCCCGTCTGACACATTCCCGAAGCCTGCTCCTTCATGGAAAATAACTCTAGAATCTAGGAATATCTTTGCAAGGCTAGCAAAGGACAGTCAGGAACCAGTACCCTGCCTCTGGAATTACCGACTTCTGAGCAGATCTGGAGGCCTCCTTTAGGAGAAGCTAACCCATTCATTCCAAATAGAGGCTTCAAAACACAGGCAGGTTGGCTGCCTTTTCGTTCCTGATGGAGGCGTGCTTTTCTCTCCTCCTACGAACCCCGGTTCCCAGACACTGGGAAAAGCGTATCTTGAAGATATTTTCTCAGGGGTTGTTTCCACGGAGCTGGGGCCGAGCCTGGAGACCCAAAGGCACAGGGGAAGGCAAGACCACATGGACAAGTCTTTGCTCTTTAGTATAGCTCTAATGAACCTCACTCTGTCAGGATCTTTCTTGATTCCTATGGAGACACACCTGTGTGTGAAGCTGCGGCCACAGAGAGCCTGATTACCCCTGTGCAGCGCTGAGTCTGGGCGGCTAAACAACAGCTTGGGAATGCAGCCTGGGGCGCTTCCCTTCCCCCTGACAGAGCTCTCCTTTGGGCCCTAAGCCCTCTGCAAGGAGGCATGGATCATAGGTGCAAAGGGAAGGGAAGAGCGGAGCTGAGGCCAGTAAGGCGCCCGCCAGTCACGTCTCCCCCACCTCCGCAGTCTGTTCCTTCCCCTGCGCGAAAGCTAGAAGCTGGGAAGGGCTTGGCGAGGCTCGCCCAGGCAGAGCAGCCTCTAGGCCGGGGCTCTGCGATATCGCGCCTGGGCGCAGATCTGGAGCTCCGCCGGAGTGGAAGCTCATTCGGTCCTTCCCAATACAGGCTTGCAAGCGCCCGACGGCTGCCTGACTCTATTCTCCCGCGTGCTGGGAGTGGGCTTCCAATCCAGGGCACAGAGCACTGCCTGGAGCTCTCTGCTCAGGGGCTGGTTCCCCTGCGCTGGGACTGTGCTAGGGAGCCCAAAGGCACAGGGGAAGGCCCCAAACCACATGCACACGACTCTGCTCTGGAGCTGAGCTCCGGGGAAGCCCAGTCTGTAAGGCGGTTTCTGAACACAAACGGAGGATCACTCTGGCTGTGGAGCTCCCTCCCCATGACAGGGGCACTGGGACCCTGATTCCCTCCGTTCAGCGCTGAGTCTGGGCTACCAAGCAACAGCTTGGGAATGCAACCTGGGGCATTTCCCTTCCCTCAGACAGAGGTCTCCCTGCGGGAGGCTTTCGCAGTTTGCACGCCCCGGTGCCCTAAGCCGTCTGCAAGGAGGCCTGGCTCCTAAGTCCAAAGGGAAGGCAAGAGCGGAACTGAGGCTAGTCAGGAGCCAGTCATGTCGCCCACACTCCCGCAGCCTGCTCCTTTGCAGGCGCAAACGCTAGAAGCTGGGAAGGGCTTGGCGAGGCTCGCCCAGGCAGAGCAGCCTCTCGACAGGGGCTCTGTCCTATCGCACCTGGGCGCAGGTCTGCAGCTCCGCCGGTGTGGAAGCTTACTCGGTCCTTTCCAATACAGGCTTGCAAGGACCCGCCGGCAGCCTAACTCATCTCTCCCGCGTGCTGGGACTGGGCATCCAGGCCTGGGCACAAAGCACTGCCTGGAGCTCTTTGCTCAGGGGCTGGTTCCCCTACGCTGGGGCTGTGCTAGGGAGCCCAAACGCACATGTCAAGGCCCCAAAACACATCCACACGTCTCTGCTCTGCAACAGAGCTCCGGGGAAGCCCAGTCTGTCAGGCGCTTTCTGGGCACAAAGGGAGGAACACTCTGGTTGTGGAGCTTCCTCCCCAAGACAGGGGCACTAGGACCCTGATTCCCTCCATTTACTGCTGAGTCTGCATTGCCAAGCAACAGCTTGGGAACGCAGCCTGGGGCGCTTCCCTTCCCTCGGACAGAGCTCTCCTTGCGGTAGGCCTTGGTAGTTTGCATACAATGGGGCCCTAAGCCCTCTGCAAGTTGGCCTGGCTCCTAGGTCCAAAGGGCAGGCCAGAGCGGAGCTGAGGCTGTCAGGCTCCAGACACATCTCCCATACTCCTGCATCCTGATCCTACCCGGCGTGAACGCTAGAAGCTGGGAAGGTACCTGGACCGTGCAGGGGCGGGGCGAACGTGGGCGGCGTGGGGCGGGGTTCGGCTTCTGGCGGGGTTGGGGGCGGGCTTCCCAGTTGTGCTCTCGGAGGTGGACACTGAGGCTGCAAACGCGCCGGGAGCGCACCCGGGACTGGGTAAACCCGGGCTGCGCGGGTCGAGATTCCGATGGCTTTAGGTGGGGGTCGGTCCCAATTGCGCTCTCGGGGGTTGCAACTGCGGCTGGGAACGCCCATTTCGTCCGCTCCTGGGTCCCCAAGGATCGCCATCCCATGGGTGCAGCGGAGGGCTGCGGACCACAGGTAAGGGAACTGGGACTGCGTGGAGCAGGGAACCACGTATTACGCCCTCTGTTGGCACATTCTCGGAGCTCCCCAACCTGGAGGTTGCAGAAAGGCCTCGCCCTTGGTGTCAAGGCCTTTACCGCTCCACCCCTTTGCTGAAGAATCTCAGTCTGCACGGTTTTCCCAAGCAGCCTAGTGTCCCCTGGAAGTCCAAGGGACAGAACCCTGAACTCTGGCCGGCTGGCCCAGCCCTGCTTCTGGCACTTTGTAGGCCAGCGGGCCCTGGAGCACCTGCTAGGATGAGAAAGGGAAGGGTCCGCGAATTGCACCCTAGAAAGTTAGTAGGGTGCATGGATTTCAAACCCTGGTGGCCGCCCAGGCAGCAAAGAAGGGGGGAGGGCACCTTGCTGCCCTTTCATGGCAGAATCTGTGGCTGTCCTGATGCGTGGGCCTTTTCATGGGGACCTTGTGCAATAAAAGTTTGGTGTTTTGGTACTGAATAATTAGAAATTGTAAAAAGTTTAAATTATGTGGTGGTGTAATTAAAAAACAAAACAAAACAAAACCAAGCCCCAAGTGTTTGGCACAGGGAGGTTTAAGTATTGAAGGCCTGTTTTCCTTGCACTGTGGCATTCTATCAAGAAGTGTGCAGGATTTTTTTTTTTTTTAAGAAAAGTTTTTGAAGTGAGGGAAACAGGAAACCCAGAGGTGCCCCTGTATTTTGGGGAAGGCCTTAGGAGGTCACTTGGAAATGCTGCTGGCTGTGGGGGAGGGGGGCAGATGGGCTGTGCAGGCTTGTCCTTTGCATTCATGTTCTTGTGTGTAGAAACCCAGCTCGGAGCCATCTCCTGATGTGTAAGAATTTCGCAGACAAACCTTGAGCTAAGCAATGCATTTGTTCCTGAGGAAATGTTTGTCTTAAGCGATGTAAATATCCTATGTATATCCGCTGGACTCTGGCTTCAGGTCGGTTCCCCCAGTAGGCTCAGAAGCGACTTGAACAAAACAGTATATTTTCCTCGTACCTTGTTCTCCTAATCTATGTTAAGGAAATGATATATTTGCCTGGAATACTGCCTTTCTTCAAGATTCATGTCAATCAGTTTTTGGCCCAGGATGACTCACCTGCTGCCAATGTGACCTCAAGGCATGTCGTGGGGGAGGGGCCTGGTGCCATTCCCTGAGACAGTGCCTTTCTTTCCTTAGCTGACTGCTAGTGCCTGTAGAATATCTGGCTAGAGACCAGCAGGGCGCACACCCCGCCTCAAGTCTAAGTCAGCAGCTTTCTCTATCTCATTTATACTTTAATAACAATTGATGACACAAAAGCTCTGAGCGATCAAATCATATCAAATCTTCATTTCAGATTGAAGATGCATTCCATGGTATTGCCATCTTAAGTCTTTCCATTGTTATGGAATATCTGTCCATGTATTCAGGATAGTTTTCAGCCAGGGTGTATAAGTTCCAGTGTGCCAGTCTTGTCATCCTCGTTACATCCATGGCAAAGTGTTGTATTCATGTTGACATTATTGAAAGGGAATTTTTTTAAATTCCTTTTCAGATTATTATCTGCTAATATATACAGAAAAAACTGTGTAATCTTTCGTTTTTATCAGTTCGGACAGCTTGATAATTGTCTTTAATTTCTTTCCTTTCTCATACTTTAAGATTTTCCGGGCACCGTACATGTACTGCCTCACCCCTAATCTCAGTCATGTGTTCAAAGAGATTCTGTCCTTTGTTTGTTTACTTATTTTTTGCAACATTGAATTCGTTTTGACTATGCTGGGTCTCTGCTGCAAGATGGAAGTTGCTAGGACCTCTGGACTGCAGTCTTCCATCTTTTATTGACCTCTTGTTGACCTCTGCAGAATCCTGGTTGGCGGGAGCTTGTTAGTTCCTTGTTCCTTACCAGGACCTCCTGTGGTAAGTGTTTTTCTCTTCTCTGTTGCCTGGTAAGGGTGGATGGTTATTGGCATCCCAAAGCTAGCGAGAAGGCAATGGCACCGCACTCCAGTACTCTTGCGTGGAAAATCCCATGGATGGAGGAGCCTGGTAGGCTGCAGTCCATGGGGTCGCTAAGACTCGGACACCACTGAGCGACTTCACGTTCACTTTTCACTTTCATGCATGGAAGGAGGAAATGGCAACCCACTCCAGTGTTCTTGCCTAGAGAACCCCAGGGACTGCGGGGCCTGGTGGGCTGCCTTCTATGGGGTCGCACAGAGTCGGACACGACTGAAACGACTTAGCAGCAGCGGCGGCGGCAGCAGCAGCAGAAGCAGTGCATCGATATCAAAAGGGCTGCAAACAGTCAGGAAGGATCACATATGTCACCGTGAAACACTACTTCTCCACTTAGCCAAAGCTAACCAAAGATTTCTGTTCTAGGTCAACCTAGAAGAGATCACTTAAGAGGTAAAGAAACTTAAACTCCATTAGCAAAGGCAGTTCGGCATCTCAAGAAAACTTGTGCTAGGCACAGAACTCTTTTCTGGGGGTCCACTTTCCCTACAACCTCCTTATCCCATTCTGTACCCATTCCCTTGCTTCTCCCATTCTGAAACTGCCACCTGTAAGACAGAACTACTTCGTTTTCCTTCCTCAAGTGCCATTGCATTCCACATACTTTCTTGTAATAACAAGCCATACATTTCCCTTCAGCAGCCAAGAACTGACTTTTATATTGGCATTCGCTATAGCCCGCCCCCCTCCCCCCACCCCCAAGAACAGAACAAAACAAAACAATTGCTTTCTTACATTTAACATGTCAGGATGGTGCCAGACACTATTCATGGAGAGTCAAAAATCTCTTTTGTTTCTGTGTAAAAGGGAGGTCCTTTCAAGTCGTGAATGTTTCAGAACTTTCATTTATTTGGAAATGACCTAGCTATTCAATACACTGTCGTCACAAGGATAGAAACTCGGGTAACCAAAACACCTGGAGAAACGTTTGTTAGTTCAGTTCAGTTCAGTTGCTCAGTCGTGTCTGACTCTTTGGGACCCCGTGGCCTGAAGGACACCAGGCTTCCGTGTCCGTCACCAGCTCCAGGGGCTTGCTCAAACTCATGTCCATCGAGTCAGTGATGCCATCCAACCATCTTATCCTCTGTCATCCCCTTCCCCTCTGCCTTCAATCAAGACTATGAGAGGCAGATATTTTAGAGTATAATTATTGTAAAGAGTTTGTCTAAAAGCTCATATCACATTTATATTTTTTACTTTTGTTGTTGTCGTTTCCAGGTAGTTTCTTGCTGACAAGCTTGTGACAGATATAACAATAGAGCAATTTTTACCTCAAAAGAAACCTAGGCACTATGAACATGTTGTGCTTAGTGTTGTTGACTCTTAGACATGTCTATAATGGAGGAGCAAAACCAAAAATACTAGATATTTAATATTGACTAGTTCCCAGTTCACGGGACTCTGACATTCATTTAGGTCAATGTTTTCTTGTATTTCCAGCAGTTTGATTTGGAAGGGCTGCCTTGTCTTGAGACCACTGAAATCAGAACACAGAACTTGAGCAATATTATCAAAAAACACAAGGCTCACACTGACACATACCTTAATCCAAACAGACAGACAAGACATCTTCCAGGTTTCCGCCTGAGATTTAAAATATTTCTTTGAGCCAGTCTTCTGGGGAGTGGGGGGATGGGGGTGGCAGTGAGGCAGGCTTGGGTAACAAGCTAATTGTTGGTCATTGCATATGCAAAGAACCAGCTTTCCGGGTTCCAAGGAAAAAAGTTTCCTTGGTAACCAACTTTGTCTGGTTCTATAGAATATCATGGCCTTCCTAGGTCAGGTCATCTTGCCTTTCTGTAGTCCTCGTTTTATCCCTAAATCATAGACAGCTTGGATTGTCTCTGTGGGGTGTATGTATTGTCCTCATGTTTGACCTGGCGGCAGCAGCGAGGTCCGAGAGCCTCTCCTGGAAGCGGGCGTGGGGACGGGGCTCACCAGGAGCCACTGGTGAAGGTGGGCAGCGCCCCTGGAGCGCGGCAGGGGCGGGGCGAACCCGGGCGGCGCAGGGCGGGTGTCGGCCTCTGGCGGGGGTGGGGGAGGGCTTCCCAGTTGTGATCTCGGAGATGGCCACTGCGGCTGGAAACGCGCCGGGAGCGCACCCAGGGCGGGGTAAACCTGGGCTGCACAGGTCGAGATTCCGCTCGCTGTGGGTGGGTGGTCAGTCCCTGTTGTGCTCCCGGTGGTCACCAATGTGGCTGGGAACCCGCCGGGATCCCGGCAGGGCCGGGGCGAAACCTGGCGGCGCGGGGCGGGGTGAGGTTCCGTTCGCAGCGGGGGTCGGCTCCTGGCAGGGGTGGGGGAGGGCTTTTCAGATGTGCTGTTGGGGGTCGCCATTGCGGCTGGGAATGCCCATTTCGTGAACTCCTGGATCCCCAAGGATCGGCATCCATTGGCCACAGCGGAGGGGTGCGGAACACAGGTAAGGGAACGGGGACTGCCTGGAGCAGGGAACCATGTATTCCGCCTTGTGTTGGCACAGTCTCAGAGCTCCCCAACCTGGCGGTCGCAGAAAGGCCTCGTCTTTGGGGTCAAGGCCTTTACCGCTCCACCCCTCTGCTGAAAAACCTCAGAGTCTGCGCGGTTTTCCCAAGCAGCCTAGTGTCCGCTGGAAGTCCAAGGGACAGAACCCTGAATTCTGGCCGGCTGGCCCAGCCCTGCTTCTGGCACTTTGTAGGCCAGCGGGCCCTGGAGCACCTGCTAGGATGGGAAAGGGAAGGGTACGCGAATTGCACCCTGGTGGCCGCCCAGGCAGCAAAGAAGTGGGGAGGGCACCTTACTGCCCTTTAATGGCAGACAGAATCTGTGGATGTCCTGCTGCGTGGGCCTTTTCATGTGGACCTTGTGCAATAAAAGTTTACCGGTGACCTTAGGGAACTTCCCAGTGTGCTTCTGACAGATGAGGGATGCCGAGGAGTTGGCGGGCCTCTCAGAACTCCACTGGGTTTGGCGCAATGGAAGAGGGCCTCATCTCCAGGGAAGGCAGGAACCTCAGGCTTCCTCTCCGTTTCGGACTCCGACAGCAGGGTCCATGCAGAGTTGGGACAGGAGAGTCAGGAATCGTCTTGTCTGAGGAAGGGAACTCCGCTTGCCTCTCGAGGTGCTCAGGGGGTCTCAGGCCCCTTGTTGAGCTGTGTGTGGAACCTGCGGGTGTTTCCGGACGATGCACGACAGTGACAGTGCCCCTTCGTGTTGTGCCTTCACCCACTGGCTTGCCTTCGAAGAGGTGTCCGGGCCTCTGGTTCTTTTCAAGAGCGGACAGGGAAATCGGGGTCTTTCGGCATGTGGGACCACCAATGGGGCTAGTCTCAAATTTCCTAGTGAGGCCGGCTTCATCCTGAGGTGTGCCGGGAAGGCCGAGGACCCTTCCTGACAACTCAGGGGGATCGACTCTCCTGTCGCCATCAGGAGGGGAGAAGGGGCTCAGATGAAGTGGGGCCGGAACCCTCGGTGTTACCCTCGAGGGAAACCGGCGTGTGAGGGACTTTTGGGGGATGCATTAAAGGAGTCAGGTACCGTTTCACAGTTCAGGACAGAACCTAGGACTTCCCTTGAGACGCCGTAGCGGGCAAGGGCCTCATCTTGCGAAGACGTTGGAACCATGTGGATTTTCTCGAGTTGCGGCGGGATTCTAGAGTTACGACGGGGATTTCAGGCTTCCTCTTGTATTGGCCTGGGAAGCCTAATCTTCCATTCGAGTTGCGAGGGAAAGCTGGGGGTTGCACTCGAGTCACTGCAGGGCCAAAGAGACCTCATCTAGGTCTGTGTCCGGGACTTAAGGTTCCTCTCAAGGGAAGACAGGGATCTCGGGGTGGCGTTCCAACTCCCCAGGGGAGTCAGGCCTCGTCTCGAGGGCAAGCAAAGGATGCCGCTCTCCTCTCAAGTCGCGACGCAGATCTCTTGGAGCCCACTGAGTGGCCTCAAGGGAGTCAGGCCTCCTCTTCAGTTTGGAGAGAGGACTCGGGATTGCCCTCTGGGTAAGGCAGGAAAAGAAGGCTCTCACCTCGCGAGGACGGGGCCTTCTCAGGGGTTTCCTCGAGCTGCGGCGCCCGTGGGGGTTTTCTCACGAGGCCAGATGAAGATCTCAGGGAGCCTCTCGTGCGGTGCCAGGGAAGTCAGGTCTCCGTGCCCGTGGCGAGGGGGAGCGCGTCATGGCTCTCGAGTCATGGGAGAGGACTAGGGCCTCCAGAGGCATTGAAGAAGGACACTCGAGGTCTTTCTGGGGTTGGGGCGGGAAAGCCTCGTTTCCCTCGACTTCTGCCGGGGACCTTAGGGAACTTCCCATGGTGCCTCTGATAGGTGAGTGATCCTGTGGAGTTGGCGGGGCCTTTCGGGACTCCGCTGGGCTTGTCGCAAAGGAAGAGGGCCTCACCTCGAGGGGAGGCAGGAACCTTAGGCTTCCTCTCCTTTTCGAACTCCGACCACAGGGTCCCTGCAGAGTTGGGACAGGAGAGTCAGGCCTCGTCTTGTCTGAGGAAGGGAACTCCGCTTGCCTCTCGAATTGCTCAGGGTGTCTCAGGCACCTCGTAGAGCTGTGTGTGGAAACCGCGGGGTATCCCGGACGATGCACGGGGGTGTCAGTGCCCCTTCGAGTGGTACCTTCACCCACAGGGTTGCCTTCGAAGAGGTGTCTGGGCATCGGGTTCTTATCCAGAGCGGACTGGGAAATCGGGGTCGTTCGGCATGTGGCACCACCCATGGGGCTCGTCTCGAATTTCCTCGGGAGGCCGGCCTCATCCTGAGGTGTGCCGGGAAAGCCAGGAACCCCTTCCAGACCACGCAGGGGAATCGACTCTCCTGTCGCGATCAGGAGGGGAGAAGGGGCTCAGAAGAAGCGGTGACGGGACCCTCGGTGTTCCCCTCGAGGGAACCCGGTGTGTCGGGGAGCTTTGGGGGTCGCATGAAAGCTGTCAGGGACCCTTTCGCCCTTCAGGGCGGAACAGGGGACTTCCCTTGTGACGCCATCGCGTGCAAGGGCCTCATCTTGCGAAGAGGTGGGAACCACGTGGTTTTTCTCGAGTTGCGGCGGGATTCTCGAGTTATGACGGGGATCTCAGGCTTCCTCTTTGGTTGGCCCTGGGAAGCGCAATCTTCCCCTCGAGTTGCGAGGGAAAGCTTGGGGTTGCGCTCGAGTCACTGCAGGGCCGAAGAGACCGCACCTAGGCTTGTGTCTGGGACCTAATATTCCTCTCCAGGGAAGGCAGGGATCTCGGGGTTGCATTCCAGGCTCCCCCGGGGAGTCAGGCCTCGTCTCGAGGGGAAGCCAAGGGCTCCGCTCTCCTCTCGAGTCGCGACGCGGGTCTCTTGGAGCCCCCTGAGCGGCCTCAAGGGAGTCCAGCCTCCTCTTCCGTTTGGAGAGAGAACCCGGGATTGCTCTCCAGGCCATGCAGGAAAAGAAGGCCCTCAGCTCGCCAGGAAGGGGGCGTCTCAGGGGTTTCCTCGAGCTGCGGCGCCCGTGGGGGTTTTCTCCCGAGGCACGACGAGGAACTCAGGGAGCCTCTCGTGCGGCGCCAGGGAAGTCAGATTTCCATGCGCGTGGCGAGGGGGAGCGCGTCATGGCTCTCGAGTCACGGGTGGGGACTAGGGCCTCGAGACGCTTTGATGAAGGACTCTCGAGGACTTTCTTGGGGGGCGGCGGGAAAACCTCTTTTCCCTCGCCTTCTGTCGGGGACCTTAGGGAACTTCCCAGGGTGCCTCTGAGAGGCGAGGGATCCTGTGGAGTTGGCGGGGCCTCTCGGGACTCCGCAGGGTTTGGCACAATGGAAGAGGCCTCATCTCGGGGGGAGGCAGAAACCCCAGACTTCCTCTCTGTTCGGACTCCGACATCACGGTCCCTGCAGAGTTGGGACAGGAGAGTCAGGCCTCGTCTTTTCTGAGGAATGGAACTCCGCTTGCCTCTCGAGTTGTTCATGGGGTTTCAGACCCCTTGTCAAACTGTGTGTGGAATCTGCAGGTTTTTCCAGACGATGCACGGGGCTGTCAGTGACCCTTCGTTTTTTTTCTTCATCCACAGGGTTGCCTTCGAAGAGGTGTCCGGGCATCGGGTTCTTATGAAGAGCAGACCGGGAAATCGGGGTCGTTCAGCATTTGGCACCACCCACGTGGGTAGTCTCGAATTTCCTCATGAAACCGGCCTCATCCTGAGGTGTGCCGCGAAGGTCATGAAACTCTTCCAGACAAAGCAGAGGAATCGACCCTCCTGTGGCGATCAGGAGGGGAGAAGTGGCTCAGATGAAGTGCTGCTGGGAACATCGGTGTTTCCCTCAAGTGAGACAGGTATGTCGGGTAGCTTTTGGGGTCGCATAATGCGTTCCAAGTACCGTTTCGCAATTGAAAATGGAAAGTTGGACTTCTCTTGGGGTGCTCCAGCGGGCAAGGGCCTCATTTTGGAATGACTGCGGAACCACTTGGTTTTTCTCGAGTTGCGGTGGGATATTTGAGTCACCACAGGGAATTCATGCTTCCTCTTGTGTTGGCCCACAAAAGTCTTATCTTCCATTCGAGATTCGAGGAATAGCTGGATGTGCGCTCTAGTCACTGAAGGCAAAAGAGACCCCTCCAAGGCTTGTGTGCAGGACCTAATGTTCATGTCAAGGCTCGACAGAAATCTCGGGGTTGCATTCCAGACTCACCTTGGAGTCAGGCCTCGTCTCGAGGGGAAGCAAAGGACTCCGCTCTCCTCTCGAGTCGCGACACGGGTCTCTTGGAGCCCACTGAGTGGCTTAAAGGGAGTCAAACCTCCTCTGGTGTTTGGAGGGAGGACACGGGATTGCTCTCCAGGCAATGCATGAAATGAAGGCCCTCATCTCCCGATGACTGGGGCATCTCGTAGGTTTTCTCGAGCTGTGGCGCTAGTGTGGGGTTTCTCACGAAGTAAGACTGGGAGCTCAGTGAGCCTCTCACGTGGTGCCAGGGCAGTCAGGTCTCTATGCACGTGGTGAGAGGGAGCCCGTCATTGTTCTCGAGTCATGGTAGGGGATTGGGCCTGAAGACGTGTTAAAGAAGGACTCTCGAGGTCTTTCTTGGGTTGCAGCAGGAAACCCTGGGTTCCATCGACTTGTGCCAGTGACCTCAGGAAGCTTCTCAGCGTGCCTCTGAGAAGTCAGGGTCACTGTGGAGTTGGGAGGGGCCTCTCGGAACTCCACTGGGTTTGGTGCAATGGAAGAGGGCCTCATGACAAGTTGAGGCAGGAACCTCAAGGTTCCTCTCCTGGCTTCGAATGCTTCAGATCTGACTCGGATCGCAGAGTCCCTGCAGAGTTGGGACAGGAGAGTCGGGCCTCGTCTTGTGTGGAGGAATGGAACTCCACTTGACTCTCGCGTTGTTCATGGGGTGACAGGCCACTTGTCGATTTGTATGTGGAACTTGCGGGTTTTTCTGGACGATGCACCGGGGTGTCACTGCCCCTTCGTGTTGTGCCTTGATCCACAGGATTGCCTTCGAGTTGGGTTCTGCCATCGGGTTCTTATCAAGAGCGGACCAGGGAATCGGGGTCTTTTGGCATGCCGCACCACCCACGAGGCTATGTCTCGAATTTCCTCGTGAGACTGGCCTCATCTTGAGGTGCGCCAGGAAGGTCGGGAACGCCTTCCAGACAAATCAGGGGAATCGAACCTCCTGTCGCGATCAAGAGGGGAGAAGAGTCTCAGATGAAGTGGTGCCGGGAACCTCGGTGTTCTCCTCAAGTGAGAATGGTATGTCGGGAAACTTTTGTGGTCGCATCAAGGGTTCCAAGTAACTTTTCGCTCTTCAATAAGGAACGTGGGACTGCTCTTGAGACGCTGTAGCGGGTAAGGGCCTCATCTTTCGATGACGGGGGAACCACGTGGTTTTTCTTGAGTTGCGGCGGGATTCTCGAGTTACGACGGGGAATTCAGGCTTCCTCTTCAACTGGCCCAGGGAAGTCCAGTTTTCATTCGAATTGTGAGTTAGAACTGGGGATTACTTTCGAGACACTGCAGGGCCAAATAGACCTCATCTAGGCTTGTGTCCAGGACCTAATGTTCCTCTGCTGGGGCGACAGCGATCTCGGCATTGCATTCTCGACTCATCCAGGGAATCAGGCCTCGTCTCGAGGGGAAGCCAAGGACACCGCTCTCCTGTCAAGTCGCGACGGGTATATCTTGGAGCTCACTGTGTGGCCTAAAATGAGTCAAGCCTCCTGTGGAGTTTGGAGAGAGGACTCAGGATTGCTCTCCAGGCCATACAGCAAAAGAAGGCCCTCATCTCGTGAGGACTGGGGCGTCTCGTGGGTATTCTCGAGCTGCGGCTCCAGTGTGGTGTTGCTCACGAGGTATAATGGGGAGCTCAGGGAGCCTCTCCTGTGGCGCCAGGGAAGTCAGGTTTCTATGCGCGTGGCTAGGGGGAGTGCGTCATTGCTCTTGAGTCATGGTAGGGGAATCGCACCTCAAGACGCATTGAAGAAGGACTCTCGAGGTCTTTTACGGGTTGGGGCAGGAAACCCTTGCTTCCCTCGGCTTGTGCCGGTGATCTCAGGAAGGTATAAGGGTGCCTCTGAGAAGTCAGGGATACTGTGCAGTTGGGAGGGGCCTCTCGGGACTCCACTGGGTTCGGTGCAATGGAAGAGGGCCTCATCTCGAGTGGAGGCAGGAAATTCATGTTTCCTCTCCTGACTTCCCCTGGGCCAGATCTGACTCAGATCGCAGTTTCGCTGCAGAGTTCGAACAGGAGAGTCAGGGCTCGTCTTGTGTGGAGGAATGGAACTCTGCTTGCCTCTCCAGTTGTTCACGGGGTGACAGGTCACTTCTCTAGCTGTGTGTGGTACCTGCGGGTTTCTCCGGACGATACCCGGGGGTGTCAGTGCCCCTTCGTGTTGTGCCTTCATCAAAAGGGTTATCTTCAAAGAGGTGTCTGAGCATTGGGATCTTATCAAGAGCGAACCGGGAAATTGGGGTCTTTCGGCATGTGTCACCATCCACGAGGCTATGTCTCGAATATCCTCGTGAGACCGGCCTCATCCTGAGATGCACCGGGAAAGGCAGGAACCCCTTCAGACAAAACAGGGGAATCGACCCTCCTGTCGCGATCAGGAGGGGAGAAGGGGCCCAGATGTAGTGGTACTGGGAACCTCGGTGTTCTCCTCGAGTCAGACCGGTGTGTCGAGGAACTTTTGTGGTCGCATCAAGGGTGCCAATACCGTTTCGCACTTCAAGACGGAACGTGGGACTTCTCTTGAGACGCTGTAGGGGGCAAGGGCCTCATCTTGCGATGACAGGGGAACCACGTGGCGTTTCTCGAGTTGTGGCGGGATTCTCGAGTTTCGACGGGGAATACAGTCTTCCTCATGTGTTGGCCCAGGGAAGTCCTATCTTCCATTCGAGTTTCAAGGGAGAGCTGGGGATTGCCCTCGAGTCACTGCAGGGCAAAATAGACCTCATCTAGGCTTGTGTCCAGGACTTAATGTTCATCCCTAGGGGCGACAGGGATCTCGGGCTTGCATACCAGACTCACCCGGGGAATCAGGCCTCGTCTCGAGGGGAAACAAAGAACTCCGCTGTCCTTTTGAGTCGCGATGGGTATCTCTTGGAGCCCACTGTGTGCCCTAAATGGAGTCAAGCCTCCTGTGGTGTTTGGATAGAGGACTCGGGATTCCTCTCCAGGCCATGCAGGAAAAGAAGGCCCTCATCTCGCGATGACGGCGGCATCTCGTGGGTTTTCTAGACTGCCGCGCTAGTTCCAGGTTTCTGACGAGGTACGAGAGGGAGCTCAGGGAGCCTCTCGTGTGGCGCCAGGGAAGTCAGGTCCCCATGAGATGGCTAGGGGGAGTTCGTCATTGCTCTCGAGTCATGGTAGGGTAATCGGGCCTCAAGACGGGTTGAAGAAGGACTCTCGAGGTCTTTCTCGGGTCACTGCATAAAACCCAGGGTTCCCTTGACTTGTGCCTGCGACCTCAGGGAGCTTCTCAGAGTGCCTCTGAGAAGTCAGGGATACTGTGCAGTTTTGAGGGGCCTCTCGAGACTCCTCCGCATTTGGTGGAATGTAAGAGGGACTCATCTCGAGTTGAAGCAGGAACCTCAGTGTTCCTCTCCATTTCTGACTCAGATCGCAAGGTCCCTGCATGTTGGTACAGGAGAGTCAGGCCTCGTCTTTTCTGGAGGATGGGACTCCTCTTGCCTCTCGAGTTGTTCTCGAGGTGACAGGCCACTTGTCAAGCTGTGTGTGTAACCTGCCCGTTTTTCCGGATGATGCACAGGTGTGTTAGTGCCCCTTCGTGTTGTACCTTCATACTCAAGGCTGCCTTCCAAGAGGTGTCTGAGCATCGGATTCTTATCAAGAGCGAACCGGGAAATTGGAGTCTTTCGGCAAGTGGCACCACCCACAAAGCTACGTATCGAATTTCCCCATGAGACCGGCCTCATCCTGAGTTGTGCAGGGAAGGTCTGGCCCCCTTACAGAAAAAGCAGGGGAATCGACCCACCGGTCACGATCAGGAGGGGAGAAGGGGCTTAAATGAAGTGGTGCCGGGAACCTCGGTGTTCCATTTGAGTGAGACCGGAGTGTTGGGGGACTTTTGGGGTCGCATCAAGGGTGCCAAGTACCGTTTCGCATTTCAAGACGGAACCTGGGACATCATTTGAAACGCTGTAGCGGGCAAGGGCCTCATCTTGCGATGACGGGAGAACCACGTGGTTTTGCTCGAGTTGCAGCGGGATTCTCGAGTTATGACCGGGAATTTAGGCTTCCTCTTGTTGGCCTTGAAATCCAATCTTCCATTCGGGTTGAGAGGGGGAGCTGGGGATTGCGCTAGAGTCACTGCAGGGCAAAAGAGACCTAATCTAGGCTTGTGTCCAGGATCTAATGTTGCTCTCCAGGGGCGACAGGGATCTCGGGTTTGCATTCCAGACTCATCCGGGGAGTCAGTTCTCACCTCGAGGGTAAGCAAAGAAGTCCGCTCTTGTCTCGAGTCGCGATGGGTATCTCTTGGAGCCCAATGTGTGCACTAAAGGGAGTCAAGCCTCCTGTGGAGTTTGGAGAGAGGACTCGGAATTGGATTCCAGGCCATGCAGGAAAAGAAGGCCCTCATCTCGAGATGACGGTGGCTTCTCGTGGGTTTTCTCGAGCTGTGGCGCCAGTGTGGGGTGTCTCATGAAGTACCACGGGGATCTCAGGGAGCCTCTTGTGTGGCGCCAGGAAAATCCAGTATTCCATTCGAGTTGCAAGTTAGAACTGGGGATTGCTCTCCAGTCACTGCAGGGCAAAATAGACATCATCTACGCTTGTGTCCAGGACCTAGTGTTCCACTACTGGGCCGACAGGGATCTCAGGGTTGCATTCTCGACTCACCCGGAGAGTCAGGCCTCATCTTGAGGGGAAAAAAAGGACTCCGCTCTCCTGTCGAGTCGCGACGGGTATCTCTTGGAGCCCACTGCGTGGTGTAAAGGGAGTGAAGCCTCCTATGGAGTTTGGAGAGATGACTCGGGATTGTTTTCCTGGCCATGCAGGAAAAAAGGCCCTCATCTCGCGATGACGGGGGCGTCTCGTGGGTTTTCTCCAGCTGCGGCGCCAGTATCAGATTTCTCACGAGGTATGACGGGGAGCTCAGAGAGCCTCTCGTGTGGTGCTAGGGACGTCAGGTCTCCGTGCGTGTGGTGAAGGGGAGTGCGTGATTGCTCTCGAGTCATAGTAGGCGAATCTGGCCTCAAGACGCATTGAAGAAGGACTCTCGAGGTCTTTCTCGGGTTGCGGCAGGGAACCCTGGGTTCCCTCGACTTGTGTCGGTGACTTCAGGCAACTTCTCAGGGTGCCTCTGAGAATTCAGGGACACTGTGGATTTGGGAGGGGCCTTTCGTTACTCAACTGGGTTTGGTGCAATCGAAGAGGGCCTCATCTCGAATGGAGGCAGGAACATCAGGGGTCCTCTCCATTTCTGACTCGGGTCGCAGGCTACCTGCCGAGTATGGACAAGAGAGTCACGCCTCATCTTCTGTGGAGGAATGGATCTCCGCTTGCCTTTCGAGTTGTTCACAGAGTGACAGGCCACTTGTTGAGCTGTGCGTGGAACCTGCGGGTTTTTCCGGACGATGCACAGGGGTGTCAGTGCCCCTTCGTGTTGTGCCTTCATCCACAGGGTTGCCTTCAAAGAGGTGTCCGGGCATCGGGTTCTTTTCAAGAGCGTACCGGAAAATTGGGGTCTTTCAGCATGTGGTACCACCCACGAGGCTACGTCTCGAATTTCCTCGGGAGACCGGCCTCATCCTGAGGTGCGCCGGGAAGGTAGGGAACCCCTTGCAGACAAAGCAGGGGAATCGACCCACCGGTCGCGATCAGAAGGGGAGAAGGGGCTCAGATGAAGTGGTGCCGGGAACCTCGGTGGTCCCCTCGAGTGAGACCTGTATGTCATGGCACTTTTGAGGTCGCATCAAGGGTGCCAAGTACAGTTTCGCACTTCAAGACGGAACGTGGGAATTCTCTGGAGATGCTCTAGCGGGCAAGGGCCTCATATTGCGATGACGAGGGAAACACGTGGTTTTTCTCGAGATGCGGCGGGATTCTCGAGTTACGACGGGGAATTCAGGCTTCCTCTTGTGTTGGCCCAGGAAGTCCAATCTTCCATTCAACTTGTCAGAGAGAGCTGGGGGTTGCTCTCGAGTCACTTCAGGGCAAAGAGTCCTCATCTAGGCTTGGGTCCAGGACGTAGTGTTCCTCTCCAGGGGCAACAGGGATATCGGGGTCGCATTCCAGTCTCACCCGGTGGGTCACGCCTCGTCTCGAGTGGAAGCAAAGGACTCCACTATCCTCTCGAGTGCGACGTGTAACTCTTTGAGCCCAATGAGTGGCCTAAAGTGAGTCAAGCGTCCTGTGTAGCTTGGACAGAAGGTTCACGCTTGATCTGCATACCATGCAGTTAAAGATGGCCCTCCTCTCGTGATGACGGGAGCGTCTCATGGGTTTTTCTCGAGCTGCGGCGCCAGTGTGGGGTTTCTCACGAGATATGATGGGGAGATCAGGGAGCCTCTCGTGCAGCACCAGAGAAGTCAGGCCTCCATGCGTGTGGCCAGGCAGATCGCGTCATTGCTCTGGAGTCATGGGAGGGACTAGGGCCTCAAGACGCATTTACGAAGGACTCTCGAGGTCTTTCTTGGGTTGGGGCGGGAAACACTCGTTTCCCTCGACCTCTACCGGGGACCTTAGGGAACTTCCCAGGTGCCTCTGAGAGGTGAGGGATACTGAGGAGTTAGAGGGGCCTCTCGGGACTCCACTAGGTTTGACGAAATGAAAGAGGGCCTCATCTCGATTGGAGGCAGGAACTTCAGGCTTCCTCTCCATTTCTGACTCCGACCGCAGGGTCCCTGCAGGGTTGGGACAGGAGAGTCAGGCCTCGTCTTGTCTGAGTAATGGAACTCTGCTTGCCTCTTGAGTCGTTCAGTGGGTCTCAGGCCCCTTGTCGAGCTGTGTGTGGAACCTGCGGGTGTTTCCAGAAGATGCACGGGGGTTTCATTGCCCCTTCATTTTGTGCCTTCCCCCACAGGGTTGCCTTCAAAGAGGTGTCCGAGCATCGGGTTCATTTCAAGAGCGGACCGGGAAATCGGGGTCGTTCGGCATGTGGCACCACCCACGTGGCTCATCTCGAATTTTCTCGTGAGACCAGCATCATCCTGAGGTGCGCCGGGAAGGCTGGGAACACCTTCCACACAAAGCAGGGGAATCGACTCTCCTGTCGCGATCAGGAGGGGAGATGGGGCTCAGATGAAGTGGGGCCGGGACTCTAGGTGTTCCACTCGAGGGAACCCGGCGTTTCAGGGAACTTTAGGGGTCGCATCAAGGGAGCCAAGTACCGTTTCCGACTTCAGGACGGAACATGGGACTTCCCTGGAGACGCTGTAGCGGGCAAGGGCCTCATCCTGTGAAGACGTTGGAACCACGTCGTTTTTCTCGAGTTGCGTCTGGATTCTCGAAAACGACGGGGATTTCAGGCTTCCTCTTGGGTTGGCCCTGGGAAGCCCAATCTTCCCTGGAGTTGCAAGGGAAAGCTGGGGGTTCTGCTCGAGTCACTACAGGGCCAAAGAGACCTCATCGAGGCGTGTGTCCAGGACCTAACATTCCTCTCCCGGGAAGGCAGGGATCTCGGGGTTGCATCCAGGCTCCCCCGGGGAGTCAGGCCTCGTCTCGAGGGGAAGCCAAGGACTCCGCTCTCCTCTCGAGTCGCACCGGGTATTTCTTGGACCCAACTGAGTGGCCTAAAGGGAGTCAATCCTCCTGTAAAGTTTGGAGAGAGGACCAGGGATTGCTCTCCAGGTCAGGCAGGAAAAGAAGGCCCCCATCTCTCCTTGACGGGGGCATCTTGTGGTTTTTCTCGAACTGCTGCGCCACTGTGGGTTTTCTCACGAGGTATGATGGGGTACTCAGGGAGCCTCTTGTGTGTTACTAGGGAAGTCAGTTTTCCTGCTTGTGGCGAGGGGAGCGCGTCCTTGCTCTGGAGACATGGTAGGGGAATCGGGCATCAAGAGATGTTGAAAAAGGACTCTCCAAGTCTTTCTTGGGTTACTTCAGGAAACTCTGGGTTCCCTCGACTTGTGCCAGTGACCTCAGGTAGCTTCTCAGGGAGCCTCTGAGAATTCAGGGATACTGTGGTGTTGGGAGGGGCCTCTCGGGACACCACTGAGTTTGGTTCAATGGAAGAGGGCCTCTTCTCTAGTTGAGGCAGGAACCTCAGGGTTCCTCTCCATTTCTGACTCCGATCGCAGGGTCCCTGAAGAGTTGGGCCAGGAGAGTAAGGCCTCATCTTGTGTGAAGGAATGCAACTTCACTTGCCTCTCGAGTTGTTCACGGGGTGACAGTCCACATTTGGAGCTGTGAGTGGAATCGGCGGGTTTTTCCAGACGATGCATGGGGATGTCAGTGTCCCTTTGTGTTGTGCCTTCATCCACAGGGTTGCCTTCGAAGAGATGTCCGGGCGTCAGGTTCTTATCTAGAGTGGACCGGGAATTCGGGATCTTTCAGCATGTGGCACCAACCATGAGGCTACTTTTCGAATTTCCTCATGAGACCGGCCTCATCCGGAGGTTCACGGGGAACGTCGGGAACCCTTGCAGAAAAAGCATGGGAATCGACCCTCCTGTCGCGATCAGGAGGGGTGAAGGGGCTCACAGGAAGTGGTGCCGTGAACTTTGGTGTTTCCCTCGAGTGAGACCAGTATGTCAGGGAACTTTGGGGGTCGCATCAAGGGTGCCAAGTACCGTTTTGTACTTCAGGATGGAACGTGGGACTTCCCTTGATACGCTGTAGCGGCCAAGGGCCTCATCTTGCGATGACGGGGGAGCCACGTGGTTTTTCTCGAGCTGCGGTGGGATTCTCGAGTTACGACGGGGATTTCAGGCTTCCTCTTGTGTTGGGCCAGGGAAGTCCAATCATCCATTCGAGTTGCGAGGGAGAGCTGGGGGTTGCGCTCGAGTCACTGCAGGACAAAGGAGACCTCATCTAGGCTTCTGTCCAGGACCTAATGTTCCTCTCCAATTGCCACAGGGATCTCAGGTTTGCATTCCAGACTCACCCAGGGAGTCAGGCCTCGTGTCGAAGGGAAGCAAAGGACTCCGCTCTCCTTTCGAGTCGCGACGGGCACCTCTTGGAGCCCACTTTGTGGCCTAAAGGGAGTCAAGCCTCCTGTGAAGTTTGGAGAGAGGACTTGGGACTGCTCTCCAGGCCATGCAGGAAAAGATGGCCCTCATCTCGCGATGACGGAGGGGTCTTGTGGGTTTTCTCGAGCTGCGGCGCCAGTGTGGGGTTTCACACGAGGCACGACAGGGAGCTCAGGGAGCCTCTCATGTGGCGCCAGGGAAGTCAGGTCTCCATGTGCGTGGCGAGGGGGAGCGCGTTATTGCTCTCGAGCCATGGTAGGGGAATCTGACCTCAAGACGCATTGAAGAAGGACTCTCGAGGTCTTTCTTCGGTTGTGGCAGGAAACCCTTATTTCCCTCGAGGTTTGCCGGTGGCCTCAAGGAGCTTCTCAGAATGCCTATGAGAAGTCAAGGATACTGTGGAGATGGGAGTGGCCTCTCGGGACTCCACTGGGTTTGTTTTAATGGAAGAGGGCCTCATCTCGGGTTGAGGCAGGAACCTCAGGTTTCCTCTCCATTTCTGACTCAGATCGAAGCGTGCCTGCAGAGTTGGGATTGGATACTCAGGCCTCGTCTTGTCTGAGGAAGGGAACTCCGCTTGCCTCTCTCGTTGTTTAAGGGGTGACAGGCCAGTTGTGGAGCTGTATGTGGATCCTGTGGGATTTTCCGGACGATGAACAGGGTTGCCAGTGCCCCCTCGTGTAGTGCCTTCATCCACAGGGTTGCCTTAGAAGAGGTGTCCGGGCATCGGGTTCTTATCAAGAGCAAGACCGAGAAATCGTGGTCTTTCGGCACGTGGCACCAACACGAGGCTACGTCTCGAATTTCTTCGTGAGACTGGCCTCATCCTGAGGTGCGCCATGAAGGTCGGGAACCCCTTCTAGACAAAGCAGGGGAATAGACCTTCCTGCCGTGATCAGGAGCGGAGAACGGGCTCAAATGAAGTGGTGCCAGGACCTTCGGTGAGACCGGTATATTGGGGAACTTTTGGGGTCGCATCAAGGGTGCCAAGTAGCATTTCGAACTTTATGACGAAACATGAGGCTTCTCTTGAGACTCTGTAGCGGGCAAAGGCCTCATATTGCGATTAATGGGGAACCACGTGGTTTTTAAGAGTTGCGGCGGGATTCTCGAGTTAAGACGGGAAATTCAGGCTTCCTCTTGTGTTGGCCCAGTGAAGTCCAGTCTTCCATTAGAGTTGCGAGGGAGAGCTAGGGATTGCGCTTGAGTTACTGCAGGGCAAAAGAGACCTTATCTAGGCTTGTGTCCAGGACATCATGTTCGTCTCCAGGGGGGACAGGGATCTCGGGGTTGTTTTCCTAATGCATGCGGGGAGTCAGTCCTTGTCTCGAGGGGAAGCGAAGGACTCCGCTCTCCTCTCGAGTTGCGACGGGTATCTCTTGGAGCCCACTGAGTGGCCTAAAGGGAGTCAAGCCTCCTGTGGAGTTTGGAGAGAGGACTCGGGATTGCTCTCCAGGCGATGCAGGAAAAGAAGGCCATCATCTCGCGATGAAGGGGGCGTCTCGTGGGTTTTCTCGAGTTGCAGCGCCAGTGTGGGGTTTCTCATGAGGTAGTACGGGGAGCTCAGGGAGACTCTCATGTGGCGCTTGGGAAGTCAGGTCTCCATGCGCATTGCGAGGGGGAGCGCGTCATTGCTCTAGAGTCATGGTAGGTGTATCGGGCCTCAAGAACCGTTAAAGAAGGACTTTCAAGGTGTTTCTTGGGTCACGGCAGTAAACCCTGGGTTCCCTCGACTAGTGCCGGTGGCCTCAGGGAGCTTCTCAGTGTGCCTCTGAGAAGTCAAGGATACCCTGGAGTTGGGAGAGCCCTCTCGGGACTCCACTGGGTTTGGTGCAATAGAAGAGGGCCTCATCTCGAGTGGAGGCAGGAACCTCAGGGTTCATCTCCATTTCTGACTCTGATCGCAGGGTCCCTGCAGAGTTGGGACAGGAGAGTCAGGCCTCGTCTTGTAAGGAGGAATGGAACTCCGCTTGCCTCTCGAGTTATTCACGGGGTGACAGGCAACTTGTCGAACTGTGTTTGGAATCTGCGGGTTTTTCCAGACGATGCACGAGGGTGTCAGTGCCCCTTCGTGTTGTGCCTTCTTCCACAGGGTTGTCTTTGAAGAGGTGTCCGGGCATCGGGTTCTTATCAAGAGCGGACCGGGGAATCGGGGTCTTTCGGCATGTGTTACCACCCATGAAGCTACGTCTCAAATATTCTCGTTAGACCGGCCTCATCCTGAGGTGCGCCGGGAAGGTTGGGAACCCCTTCCATACAAAGCACGGGAGTCGACCCTCCAGTCGCAATCAGGAGGGGAGAAGTGGCTCAGATGAAGTCGTACCGGGAACCTCGGTGTTCCCCTCAAGAGAGACCAGGGTGTCGGGGAACTTTTGGAATCGCATCAAGGGTGCCAAGTTTTCACACTTGAAGTGTGAAAACACTTCAAGAAGAAACGTGGGACTTCTCTTTAGACGCTGTAGCGGGCAAGGGCCTCATCTTGCAATGACGGGGTAACCATGTGGTTTTTCTCGAGTTTCGGCGGGATTCTCGAGTTACGATGGGGAATTCAGGCTTCCTCTTGTGTTGGCCCAGGGAAATCCAATCTTCCATTGGAGTTGTGAGAGAGAGCTAGGGATTGCTCTCGAGTCACTTCAGGGCAAAAGAGACCTCATCTAAGCTTGTGTCCAGGACCTAATGTTCCTCTCCAGGGGCGACAGAGATCTCGGGGTTGCATTTTAGACGCACCCGAGGAGTCAGGCCTCATCTCGAGAGGAAGGAAAGGACTCTGCTCTGCTCTCGAGTCCCCACGGGTATTTCTTGGAGACCACTGAGTGGCCTAAAGGGAGTCAAGCCTCCTGTGGATTTTTTTTTTAATTTTATTTTATTTTTAAACTTTACATAATTGTATTAGTTTTTCCAAATATCAAAATGAATCCGCCTCAGGTATACATGTGCTCCCCATCCTGAACCCTCCTCCCTCCTCCCCCCCATAGCATCCCTCTGGGTCGTCCCAGTGCACTAGCCCCAAGCATCCAGTGTCATGCATCAAACCTGGACTGGCAACTCTTTTCATACATGATATTTTACATGTTTCAATGCCATTCTCCCACATCTTCCCACCTTCTCCCTCTCCCACAGAGTCCATAAGACTCTTCTATACATCAGTGTCTCTTTTGCTGTCTCGTACTCAGGGTTATTGTTACCGTCTTTCAAAGTTCCATATATATGCGTTAGTATACTGTATTGGTGTTTTTCTTTCTGGCTTACTTCACTCTGTATAATAGGCTGCAGTTTCATCCACCTCATTAGAACTGATTCATTCTATTCTTTTTAATGGCGGAGTAATACTCCATTTTGTATATGTACCACAGCTTTCTTATCCATTCATCTGCTGATGGACATCTAGGTTGCTTCCATGTCCTGGCTATTAGAAACAGTGCTGCGATGAACATTGGGGTACACGTGTCTCTTTCCCTTCTGGTTTCCTCAGTGTGTATGCCCAGCAGTGGGATTGCTGGATCATAAGGCAGTTCTATTTCCAGTTGTTTAAGGAATCTCCACACTGTTCTCCATAGTGGCTGTACTAGTTTGCATTCCCACCAACAGTGTAAGAGGGTTCCCTTTTCTCCACACCCTCTCCAGCATTTATTATTTGTAGACTTTTGGATTGCAGCCATTCTGACTGGCGTGAAATGGTACCTCATAGTGGTTTTGATTTGCATTTCTATGATAATGAGTGATTTTGAGCATCTTTTCATGTGTTTGTTAGCCATCTGTATGTCTTCTTTGGAGAAACGTCTATTTAGTTCTTTGGCCCATTTTTTGATTGAGTCATTTATTTTTCTGGAGTTGAGCTGTAGGTGTTGCTTGTATATTTTTGAGATTAGTTGTTTGTCAGTTGCTTCATTTCCTATTATTTTCTCCCATTCTGAAGGCTGTCTTTTCACCTTGCTAATAGTTTGCTTTGATGTGCAGAAGCTTTTAAGGTTAATTAGGTCCCATTTGTTTATTTTTGTTTTTATTTCCAATATTCTGGGAGGTGGGTCATAGAGGATCCTGCTGTGATGTATTTCAGAGAGTGTTTTGCCTATGTTCTCCTCTAGGAGTTTTATAGTTTCTGGTCTTACGTTTAGATCTTTAATCCATTTTGAGTTTATTTTTGTGTATTGTGTTAGAAAGTGTTCTAGTTTCATTCTTTTACAAGTGGTTGACCAGATTTCCCAGCACCGCTTGTTAAAGAGATTGTCTTTAATCCATTGTATATTTTTGCCTCCTTTGTCAAAGATAAGGTGTCCATATGTGTGTGGATTTATCTCTGGGCTTTCTATTTTGTTCCACTAATCTATATTTCTGTCTTTGTGCCAGTACCATACTGTCTTGATAACTGTGGCTTTGTAGCGGAGCCTGAAATCAGGTAGGTTGATTCCTCCAGTTCCATTCTTCTTTCTCAAGATCGCTTTGGCTATTCGAGGTTTTTTGTATTTCCATACAAATTGTGAAATTATTTGTTCTAGCTCTGTGAAGAATACTGTTGGTAGCTTGATAGGGATTGCATTGAATCTATAAATTGCCTTGGGTAGTATACTCATTTTCACTATATTGATTCTTCCAATCCATGAACATGGTATATTTCTCCACCTATTAGTGTCCTCTTTGATTTCTTTCACCAGTGTTTTATAGTTTTCTATATATAGGTCTTTAGTTTCTTTAGGTAGGTATATTCCTAAGTATTTTATTCTTTCCGTTGCAATGGTGAATGAAATTGTTTCCTTAATTTCTCTTTCTGTTTTCTCATTATTAGTGTATAGGAATTCAAGGGATTTCTGTGTGTTGATTTTATATCCTGCAACTTTACTATAGTCATTGGCTAGTTCTAGTAATTTTCTGCTGGAGTCTTTAGGGTTTTCTATGTAGAGGATCATGTCATCTGCAAACAGTGAGAGTTTTACTTCTTCTTTTCCAATTTGGATTCCTTTTGTTTCTTTTTCTGCTCTGATTGCTGTGGCCAAAACTTCCAAAGCTATGTTGAATAGTAATGGTGAAAGTGGGCACCCTTGTCTTGTTCCTGACTTTAGAGGAAATGCTTCCAATTTTTCACCATTGAGGATAATGTTTGCTGTGGGTTTGTCATATATAGCTTTTATTATGTTGAGGTATGTTCCTTCTATTCCTGCTTTCTGGAGAGTTTTTATCATAAATGGATGTTGAATTTTGTCAAAGGCTTTCTCTGCATCTATTGAGAAAATCATATGGTTTTTATTTTTCAATTTGTTAAGGTGGTGTATTACATTGATTGATTTGCGGATATTGAAGAATCCTTGCATCCCTGGGATAAAGCCCACTTGGTCATGGTGTATGATCTTTTTAATGTGTTGTTGGATTCTGATTGCTAGAATTTTGTTAAGGATTTTTGCATCTATGTCATCAGTGATATTGGCCTGTAGTTTTCTTTTTTTGTGGGATCTTTGGCAGGTTTTGGTATTAGGCTGATGGTGGCCTCATAGAATGAGTTTGGAACTTTACCTTCCTCTGCAATTTTCTGGAAGAGTTTGAGCAGGATAGGTGTTAGCTCTTCTCTAAATTTTTCGTAGAATTCAGCTGTGAAGCCGTCTGGACCTGGGCTTTTGTTGGCTGGAAGATTTTTGATTACAGTTTCAATTTCCGTGCTTGTGATGGGTCTGTTAAGATTTTCTAGTTCTTCCCTGGTCCAGTTTTGGAAAGTTGTACTTTTCTAAGAATTTGTCCATTTCTTCCACGTTGTCCATTTTATTGGCATATAATTGTTGATAGTAGTCTCTTATGATCCTTTGTATTTCTGTGTTTTCTGTTGTGATCTCTCCATTTTCATTTCTAATTTTATTGATTTGATTTTTCTCCCTTTGTTTCTTGATGAGTCTGGCTAATGGTTTGTCAATTTTATTTATCGTTTCAAAGAACCAGCTTTTGGTTTTGTTGATTTTTGCTATGGTCTCTTTTGTTTCTTTTGCATTTATTTCTGCTCTAATTTTTAAGATTTCTTTCCTTCTACTAACCCTGGGGTTCTTCATTTCTTCCTTTTCTAGTTGCTTTAGGTGTAGAGTTAGGTTATTTATTTGACCTTTTTCTTGTTTCTTGAGGTGTGCCTGTATTGCTATGAACTTTCCCCTTAGGACTGCTTTTACCGTGTCCCACAAGTTTTGGGTTGTTCTGTTTTCATTTTCATCCGTTTCTATGCAAATTTTGATTTCTTTTTTTGATTTCTTCTGTGATTTGTTGGTTATTCAGCAGCGTGTTGTTCAGCCTCCATATGTTGGAATTTTTAATAGTTTTTCTCCTGTAATTGAGATCTAATCTTACTGCATTGTGGTCAGAAAAGATGCTTGGAATGATTTCTATTTTTTTGAATTTACCAAGGCTAGCTTTATGGCCCAGGATGTGATCTATCCTGGAGAAGGTTCCATGTGCACTTTAGAAAAAGGTGAAATTCATTGTTTTGGGATGAAATGTCCTATAGATATCAATTAGGTCTAACTGGTCTATTGTATCATTTAATGTTTGTGTTTCCTTGTTAAATTTCTGTTTAGTTGATCTATCCATAGGTGTGAGTGGGGTATTAAAATCTCCAACTATTATTGTGTTAGTGTTAATTTCTCCTTTCATACTTGTTAGCATTTGTCTTACATACTGTGGTGCTCCCGCGTTGGGTGCATATATATTAATAATTGTTATATCTTCTTCTTGGATTGATCCTTTGATCATTATGTAGTGACCTTCTTTGTCTCTTTTCACAGCCTTTGTTTTAAAGTCTATTTTATCTGATATGAGTATCGCTACTCCTGCTTTCTTTTGGTCCCTATTTGCATGGAAAATCTTTTTCCAGCCCTTCACTTTCAGTCTGTATGTATCCCCTGTTTTGAGGTGGGTCTCTTGTAGACAACATATGTAGGGGTCTTGTTTTTGTATCCATTCAGCCAGTCTTTGTCTTTTGGTTGGAGCATTCAACCCATTTACGTTTAAGGTAATTACTGATAAGTATGATCCCATTGCCATTTACTTTATTGTTTGGGGTTCGAATTTATACACCGTTTTTGTGTTTCCTGTTTAGTATTTGTTGGAGAGCTGGTTTGGTGGTGCAGAATTCTCTCAGCTTTTGCTTGTCTGAAAAGCTTTTGATTTCTCATTCATACTTGAATGAGATCCTTGCTGGGTACAATAATCTGGGCTGTAGGTTATTTTCTTTCATCATTTTAAGTATGTCTTGCCATTCCCTCCTTGCTTGAAGAGTTTCTATTGAAAGATCAGCTGTTATCCTTATGGCAATTCCCTTGTGTGTTATTTGTTGTTTTTCCCTTGCTGCTTTTCATATTTGTTCTTTGTGTTTGATTTTTGTTAATGTGATTAATATGTGTCTTGGGGAGTTTCGCCTTGGCTTTATCCTGTTTGGGACTCTCTGGGTTTCTTGGACTTGAGTGGGTATTTCCTTCCCCATTTTAGGGAAGTTTTCAACTATTATCTCCTCAAGTATTTTCTCACGGTCTTTCTTTTTGTCTTCTTCTTCTGGGACCCCTATGATTCGAATGTTGTAGCGTTTAATATTGTCCTGGAGGTCTCTGAGATTGTGCTCATTTCTTTTAATTCGTTTTTCATTTATCCTCTCTGATTCATTTATTTCTACCATTCTATCTTCGAATTCACTAATCCTATCTTCTGCCTCTGTTATTCTACTATTTGTTGCCTCCAGAGTGTTTTTAATTTCATTTATTGCATTATTCATTATATATTGACTCTTTTTTTATTTCTTCTAGGTCCTTGTTAAACCTTTCTTGCATCTTCTCAATCCTTGTCTCCAGGCTATTTATCTGTGATTCCATTTTAATTTCAAGATTTTAGATCCATTTCACTCTCCTTATTCGGAATTCTTTATCAGGTAGATTCCCTATCTCTTCCTCTTTTGTTTGGTTTGGTGGGCATTTATCCTGTTCCTTTATCTGCTGGGTATTCCTCTGTCTCATCTTGTTTAAATTGCTGAGTTTGGGGTGTCCTTTCTGTATTCTGGCAGTTTGTGGAGTTCTTTAATGTGGCATTTCCTCGCTGTGTGTGGGTTTGTACAGGTGTCTTGTCAAGGTTTCCTGGTTAGGGAAGCTTATGTCCGTGTTCTGGTGGGTGGAGCTGTATTTCTTCTCTCTGGAGTGCAATGAAGTGTCCAGTAATGAGTTATGAGATGTCTGTGGTTTTGGGGTGACTTTGGGCAGCCTGTATCTTGAAGCTCAAGGCTGCGTTCCTTTGTTGCTGGAGAATTTGCTTGGTATGTCTTGCCCTGGAACTTGTTGGCCCTTGTGTGGTGCTTGATTTCAGTGTCGGTATGGAGGCATTTGATGAGCTCCTGTCAATTAATGTTCCTTGGAGTCAGGAGTTCCCTGGAGGCAGGGTTTGGACTTAAGCCTCCTGCTTCCAGTTATCTGTCTTACTTTTACAGTAGTTTCAAAACTTCTCCTTCTATACAGCACCATTGATAAAACATCTACGTTAAAGAAGAAAAGTTTCTCTACTGTGAGGGTCACTCAGAAAGGTTCACAGCGTTACATGGAGAAGAGAAGAGGGAGGAGGGAGTTAGAGGTGACCCAAATGAGATGAGGTGGAATCAACAGTGGAGAGAGTGGGCTGGCCAGTAGTCACTTCCTTATGTGCACTCCACAACTGGACCGCTCAGAGATGTTCACAGAGTTATACAGAGACGAGAAGAAGGAGGAAGGAGACAGAGGTGGCCAGAAGGATAAAAGGGGGGAATGAAAAGGAGGGAGACAGATCCAGCCAGTAATCAGTTCCCTAAGTGTTCTCCACCGTCTGGAATACACAGAAATTCACAGAGTTGGGTAGAGTAGAGAGGGGTTAGGGAGGAGACACAGGCGACCTGGTGGAGAAAAAGGAGAGTCCAAAGGGAGAGAGAGCAGTCAAGCCAGTAATCTCGCTCCCTAGTGAAAAATGGGTACTGAAGATTGGGTTCTTAAAGGTACAAAATTGGTAACAAATACATAAAAGCAAAAATTAAAAATCTAGAGTAGAGTTTGGACTTTCAAAAATACGATTTTAAAGAAAAGAAGAAGGAAAAGAAAGAGAGAAAAAACGAACAAAGAAAAACAAACAAGGTCGCAAAAATTATCAAGAAAATACAGGTACAAAATTGATAACTAATACCAAAAAGCAAAAATTAAAAATCTAGAGTAGAGTTTGGAATTTCAAAAATACAATGTTAAAAAAACGGAAGAAGAAAACTAAAGAGAAAACAAACAAACAAAAACAAGCAGTGTCGCAAAAATTATAAAGAAACTACAGGTACAAAATTGATATCAAATACCAAAAAGCATAAATTAAAAATCTAGAGTAGATTTTGGAAAATCAAAAATACAATGATAAAGAAAAGAAGAAAAAACAAAACAAAACAAAAAAACACGGTCAAAAAATTATTTTATATATATATATATATATATATATATATATGAAGTTTGCTGAAGAAGAAAAAAATAGGGTCTTTTTTTTGCAAAGTAATAGGTTATAAAAGTGAAAATTAAAGGAACAATAGACGACTTAAAATTAAAAAAAATTAAAAAAAAGAATGAATGATCATAAAAATATATCTAGGACTTTCTCTGGTTTTGTTGTGAGTATCGTGGGTTCAGTTCATTTTTGGCTAGTTCCTTGGTCCGACTTATATTTCTCAAGATCTATAGGCACCTTCCTATGTAGTCCTAGTAACCACAGGGTTTTAATTTATTGCCTGTAGCTTCCAAGGCGATTCCCTCTGTTATAGCTTCTTTTGTTTGCTGGTCTCTTCAGTGTCTGGTTTACGCCCTGACACAAAGGGGACGGTGGAGGACACTTTTTTTTTTTAGGCTCACTTGTTCAATTGCGCAGTGGGGAGGGAGGGAGGGATGCTGCAAACAAATAACACTGGCGTGCGCTCGCAGTGCCTCAGCCACACTGGGTCTGCCCCCGCTCATGGCGCGTGTAGCCTCCCTGCCCACACTGCTCGGGCTCTAGGTTGTTCCACCGGGAACAATCCGAGGCTGGCCCTGGGCTGCATGCACCTCCCAGGTCCAAGCCGCTCAGGTTCAGGCACTCGGGTAGTCCTCAGAGGCACAGACTCGGTTGGGCCTGCGTTTTGTGCTATTCCCAGGTCCGAGCAGCTCAGGTGATGAGGTGTTTGGCGAGCGCCAATGTTGTGACTTATCGCCTCCCCGTCACTCGGTTATCTGGGTGTAAAACAGGCACACCTTCTCAGGCAGATGTTGACCGTCCAGATCCCCAAGAAGTTTTAGTTAGCAAAGAAGCCTGCTTACAGTTTTATAGATAATGTCTCTCTGGGGCTGCGATTGCCCCCTTCCGGCTCTGGCTGCCTGTCACCGGAGGGGGAAGGTCTGCAGCCGGCTATCTCTGTTCAGTCCTTTGTACCGTGCGCGGGCCTGGCGGTGTCTTAGGTTAGGGCTGGCTTTTTGCGTGGTAGATATCCCAGAGTCTGGTTTGCTAGCCCAAGTTATTTCGTTCAGATAGCGCTCAGGGTATTCAGGCCAGATTCTTACTCTAAGCGATGCAGCCCGCGCCGCGCCTCCCTGCCCAGCCCCTGCTTGCTAATGGTGTGAGCAGGCGTCTGCACTGCTTCGCGGCTGGGGGAGTTACCGTAGGGCTTGCAATCTGCTAGTTTTAATTGTTTATTTATTTTTATCCCCCTTATGTTGCCCTTTGTGCTTCCAAAGCTTGGCAAAGATTTGGCAGTGAAAAGCTTTCCTGGTGTTTGGAAACTTTTCTCTTTTTAAGACTATCTTCCCGGGACGGAAATCCCTCCCTCCCTCTTTTGACTCTTTTTTTGTCTTTTATACTTTTTCCTACCTACTTTCCAAGAGTTGGGTTGCTTTTCTGGGTGCCTGATGTCCTCTGGCAGCATTCATAAGTTGTATTGTGGAATTTACTCGACGTTTAAATGCTCTTTTGATGAAATTGTTTGGGGGGGAAAGAGTTCTCCCCGTCCTACTCCTCAGCAATCTTGGCTCCTCTCTTGTGGAGTTTGGAGAGAGCACGCGGGATTGCTCTCCAGGCCATGCAGGAAAAGAAGGCCCTCATTTCGTGATGTCGGGGGAGTCTCGTGGTTTTTCTGGAGCTGCGGTGCCAGTGTGGGGTTTCTCACAAGGTACGACCGGGAGCTCAGGGAGCCTCTCGTGTGGTGTCAGGGAAGTCAAGTCTCCATACGAGTGGCGAGGGGGTGCACGTCATTGCTCTCGAGTCATGGTAGTGGAATCAGGGCTCAACACAATGAAAAAGGACGCTCGAGGTCTTTCTCGGGTTGCAGCAGGAAACCCTGGGTTCCCTCGACTTGTGCCTGTGACCTCAGGTAGCTTCTCAGGGTGCCTCTGAGAAGTCAGGGGTACTATGGAGCTGGGAGAGGCCTCTCGGGACTCCACTGGGTTTGCTGCAATGGAAGAGGGCCTAATCTCGAGATCAGGAAGGAACCTCAGGGTTCCTCTCCATTTCTGACTCAGATCGCAGGGTCCCTGCAGAGTTGGGACAGGAGAGTCAGGCCTCGTCTTGTGTGGAGGAATGGAACTCCGCTTGCCTCTCGAGTTGTTCAAGGAGTGACAGGCCACTTGGCGAGCTGTGTGTGGAACCTGCGGTTTTTTCCAGACAATGCATGGGGGTGTCAGTGCCCCTACGTGATGTGCTTTCATCCACAGGGTTGCCTTCGAAGTGGTGTGTGGGCATCGGGTTCTTATCAAGAGCGGACCGGGAAATCGGGGTCTTTTGGAATGCGGCACCACACACGAGGCTACGTCTCGAATTAACTCGTGAGACGGGCCTCATGCTGAGGTGCCCCTGGAAGGTGGGTAAAGCCTTCCAGACAAAGCAGGTTAATCGACCCTCCTGTCGCGATCAGGAGGGGAGAAGGGGCTCAGATGAAGTGGTGCCGGGAACTTCGGTGTTCCCCTCGAGTGAGACCAGTATGTCAGGGAACTTTTGGGGTCACATGAAGCTTGCCAAATACTGTTTCAAACTTCAAGACGAAACGTGGGACTTCTCTTGAGACGCTGTGGCGTGCAAGGGCCTCATCTTGTGATGAAGGGGAAACCATGTGGTTTTTTTCAAGTTGCGATGGGATTGTTGACTTATGACGGGGAATTCAGGCTTCCTCTTGTGTTGGCCCAGGGAAGTCCATTCTTCCATTCGAGTTGCCAGGGAGAGCTGGGTGGGAATTGCTCTCGAGTCACGGCAGGTCAAAATAGACCTCATCTAGGCTTGTGTCCAGGACCTAATGTTCCTCTCCAGGGGCGATAGGGATCACGGGGACGCATTCCAGACTCACCCAGTGAGTCAGGCCTCGGCTCGAGGGGAAGCAAAGGATTCTGATATCCTCCTGGGTCGCGATAGGTATATCTTGGAGCCCACTGAGTGGCCTCCATGGAGTCAAGCCTCCTGTGGAGTTTGGAGAGAGGACTCGGGATTCCTCTCCAGGCCATACAGGAAGAGAAGGCCCTCAGCTCGCAATGACGGGGGCGTCTTGTGGGTTTTCTCGAGTTGGGGCGCAAGTATGAGTTTTCTCACGAGGTACGACGGGGAGCTCAGGGAGCCTCTCGTGTGGCGCCAGGAAAGTCAGGTCTCTATGCGTGTGATGAGGGGGAGCCCATAAATGCTCTCGAGTCATGGTAGGGAAATCGGGACTCAAGACGCGTTGAAGAAGGAGTCTCGAGGTCTTTCTCAGGTTGCGGCAGGAAACCCTGGGTTCCCTCGACTTGAACCGGTGACCTCAGGGAGCTTCTCAGGGTGCCTCTGAGAAGTCAGGCATACTGTGGACTTGGAAGGGGCTCTCGGAACTCCACTGGGTTTGGTGCAATGGCAAAGGTTCTCATCTCGAGTTGAGGCAGGAACCTAAGGGTTCCTCTCCATTTCAAACTCCGACCACAGGGTCCCTGAAGAGTTGGGACAGGAGAGTCAGGCCTCGTCTTGTGTGGAGGAATTGAACTCCGCTTGCCCCTCAAGTTGTTCACAGGATAACAGACCATTTGTCGAGCTGTGAGTGGAACCTTCGGTTTTTTCCGTAAGATGCATGAGGGGGTCAGTGCCCCTTCGTGTTGTGCCTTCATCCACAGGGTTGCCTTCAAAGAGGTGTCCGGATATCGGGTTCTTATCCATAGCGGAGCAGGAAATCGGGGTCTTTCAGAACGTGGCACCATCCATGAGGCTACGTCTCGAATTTCTTCGTTAGACTGGTGTCATCCTGAGGTGCACCATGAAGATCGGGAACCCCTTCCAGACAAAGCAGGGGAATCGACCATCTTGTCGCGACCAGGAGGAGTGAAAGGGCTCAGTTGAAGTCGTGCCGGGAACCTCGGTGTTCCCCTCGAGTGGGACCGGTGTGTCGGGAAACTTTTGGGGTCGCTTCAAGGGTGCCAAGTGCCGTTTTGCACTTCAATACGGACTTGGGGCTTCACTTGACATGCTGTAGAGGGCAAGGGCCTCATCTTGGGATGACGGGGGAATCACGTGGTTTTTCTCAAGGTGCGGAGGGATTCTCGAGTTACGACGGGGAATTCAGGCTTCCTCTTGTGTTGGCCCAGGGAAGTCCAATCTTCCATTCGAGTTTCGAGGGAGAGCTGGGGTTTGCTCTTGAGTCACTGCAGGGCAAAAGAGACCTCATCTAGGCTTCTGTCCAGGACCTAATATTCCTCTCTAGGGCCGACAGCGATCTCGGGGTTGCATTCCAGACGCATCCTGGGAGTCAGAGCTCGACTCGAGGGGAAGCAAAGGACCCCGCTCTCCTCTTGAGTCGCCACAGGTGTCTCTTGGAGCCCACTGAGTGGCCTAAAGGGAGTCAAGCCCCCTGTGGAGTTTGGAGAGAGGACTCAGGATTGCTCTCCAGGCCATGCAGGAAAAGAAGGCCTTCATCTCGCGATGACGGAGGCGTATCGTGGGTTTTCTCGAGCTGGGGAGCCAGTGTGGGATTTCTCACGAGGTATGACGGGGAGTTCAGGTAGCCTCTCGTGTGGCCCCAGGGAAGTCAGGTCTCCATGGGCGGGGCAAGGGGGAGCGCGTCATTGCTCTCCAGTCAGGGTAGGGGAATCGGGCCTCATGACGGGTTGAAAAAGGACTCTCGATGTCTTTCTAGGGTTGCGGCAGGAAACCCTGGGTTCCCTTGACTTGTGCCGGTGACCTCAGGGAGCTTCTCAGGGTGCCTCTGAGAAGTCAGGGATACTGTGGATTTGGGAGAGGCCTCTCGGGACTCCTCTGGGTTTGGTGCAATGGAAGAGGGCCTCATCTCGAGTTGAGGCAGGAACCTCAGGGTTCTGCTCCTGACTTCCTGGAGCCGGATCTGACTCAGATAGCAGGGTCCCTGCTGAGTTTGCTCAGGAGTCAGGTCTCGTGTTCTGCGGAGGAATGGAACTCCGCTTACATCTCAAGTTGTTCAAGGATGACACCACTTTTCGTGATGTGTGTGGAACCTGCGGGTTTTTCGGAGATGCACGGGGGCGTCAGTGCTCCTTCCTGTTGTGCCTTCATCCACAGGGTTGCCTTCGAAGAGGTGTTCGGGCATCGTGTTCTCCTCAAGTGCGGACCGGGAAATCGGGGTCTTTCAGCATGTTGCACCACCCACTAGGCTACGTCTCGAATTTCCTCGTGAGATCGGCCTCATCCTGAGGTGCGCAGGAAAGTCTGGGAACCCTTTCCAGACAAAGCAGGGGAATCGACCCTCCTTTCGGGATCAGGAGGAGAGAAAGGGCTCAGATGAAGTAGTGCCGGGAACCTCGGTGCTCCCCTTGAGTGAAACTGGTAAGTCGGGTAACTTTTCGGGTTGCATCAAGGGTGCCAAGTACCGTTTCGCACTTAAAGATGGAACCTGGGACTTCTCTTGAGACGCAGTAGTGGGCAAGGGCCTCATCTAGCGCTGACGGGGGACCCACGTGTTTTTTCTCGAGTTGCGGCCGGATTCTTGAGTTACGATGGGGAATACAGGTTTCCTCTTGTGTTGGCCCAGGGAAGTCCAATCTTCCATTCGAGTTGCAAGTGAGAGCTGGAGATTGCTCTTGAGTCACTGCAGGGCAAAATAGAGCTCATCTAGGTTTGTGTCCAGGACCCAGTTTTTCTCTCCAGGGGCGACAGGGATCTTGGGGTTGCATTCCAGACTCACCCGGGGAGTCAGGCCTCGTCTCGAAGGGAATGAATGGACTCCGCTCTCCTCTCGAGTCGCGACGGGTATCGCTTGGAGCCCAAGAGTGGCCTAAATGGAGTTAAGCCTCCTGTGGAGTTTGGAGAGAGGACTCGGGATTGCTCTCTAGGCCATGCAGAAAAAGAAGGCCCTCATCTCGCGATGACGAGGGCGTCTCGTGGGTTTTCTCAAGGTGCAGTGCCTGGTTGGGGTTTCTCACGAGATAGGACGGGGAGCTCAGGGAGACTCCTGTGGTGCCACGGAAGTCAGGTCTCCATGGACGTGGCGAGGGGGAGCGCCTCATTGCTCTCAAGTCATGGTAGGGGAATCGAGCCTCAAGACGCTTCGAAGAAGAACTCTTGAGGTCTTTCTCGGGGTGTGGCAGGAAACCCTGGGTTCCCTCGACTTGTGCCCATAACCTCAGGGAGCTTAGCGGGGTGCCTCTAAGAAGTCAGGGATACTGTGGAATTGAGAGGGGCTTCTCGGGACTTCACAGGGACTGGTGCAATTGAAGAGGACCTAATCTCGGATTGAGGCAGTAACGTCAGGGTTCCTCTCCATTTCTGACTCGGATAGCAGGGTCCCTGCAGAGTTGGGACAGGAGAGTCAGACCTCGTCTTGTGCGGAGTAATGGAACTCCGCTTGCCTCTCGAGTTGTTCACGGGATGACAGGCCACCTGTCGAGTTGTATGTGGAACCTGCGGTTTTGGGGGACGATGCACAGGGGTGTCAGTGCCCCTTCGTGTTGTGCCTTCATCCACAGGGTTACCTTCGAAGAGGTGACCGGGCATCGGGATCTTATCAATAGCGGACCAGGAAATCGGGGTCTTTCGGCATGTGGCACAACACACGAGGCTACGTCTCGAATTCCCTCGTGAGACTGGCCTCATCCTGAGGTTTGCCGGGAAGTCTGGGAACCCCTTCCAGACAAAGCAGGGGAATCGACCCTCCTGTCGCCATCAGGAGGGGAGAAGAGGCTCAGCTGAAGCGGTGCTGGGAACCTCAGTGTTCTCCTCGAGTGAGACCGGGGTGTCAGGGAAATTTGGGGGTCGCATCAAGGGTGCCAAGTACCGTTTCACACTTCAAGACGGAACATGGGACTTCCCTGGAGACGCTATAGCTGACAGGGGCCTCATATTTCGATGACTGAGGAACCACGTTGTTTTTCTCCAGTTGCCGCGGGATTCTCGAATTACAATGGGAATACAGGCTTCCTCTTGTGTTGGCCCAGGGAAGTCCAATCATCCATTCGAGTTGCGAGGGAGAGCTGGGGATTGCACTTGAGTCAATGCAGGACAAAAAAGGCCTCATTTAGGCTTGTGTCCAGGACCGAGTTTTCCTCTACAGGGGCGACACGGATCTCGGGATCCCATTCCAGACTCACCCAAGTAGTCAGGCCTCAGCTCGAGGGGAAGCAACGGAATCCGCTCTCCTCTAGAGTAGCGACGTGTATCTCTTGGAGGCTACTGAGTGGCCTAAAGGGAGACAGGCCTCCAGTGGAGTTTGGAGAGTGGACTCGGGATTGCTCTCTAGGTCATGTAGGAAAAGAAGGCCCTCATCTTACGATGATGGGGGCGTCTCGTGAGTTTTCTCGAGCGGCGGTGCCAGTGTGGGGTTTTCATGAGGTAGGACGGGGAGCGCAGGGAGCCTCTCGTGTGGCGCCAGGGAAGTTAGGTTTCAATGGGCGTGGCGAGGGAAATGCGTCATTGCTCTCCAGTCATTGTAGGGTATCGGGCCTCAAGACTCGGTAAAGAGGGACTCTCGAGGTCTTTCTCAGAATGCAGCAGGAAACCCTGGGTTCACTCGACTTGTGCCAGTGACCGCAGAGAGCTTCTGAGGGTGCCTCTGAGAAGTCAGGGATACTGTGGAGTTGGGAGGGGCCTCTCGGGACTCCACTGGGTATGGCGCAATGGAAGAGGGCCTCATTTCGAGTTGATGCAGGAACGTCAGGTTTCATCTACATTTCTGACTCCGATCGCACGGTCCCTGCAGAGTTGGGAAAGGAGAGTCAGGCCTTCTCTTGTGTGCAGGGACGGAACTCCGCATGCCTCTCTAGTTCTTCAAGGGATGACAGGACACTTGTCGATCTGTGTTTGGAATCTGCGTGTTTTTCCGTACTATGCATGGGGATGTCAGTACCCCTTCGTGTTGTGCATTCATCCACAGGTTTGCTTTTGAAGAGGTGCCCGGGCATCGGGTTCTTATTAAGAGCGCACCGGGAAATCGGGGTCTTTCCGCATGTGGCACCACCCACCAGGCTACATCTCGGATTTCCTAGTGAGACCGGCCTCATCCTGAGGTGCGCCGGGAAGGTCGGAACCCCTTGCAGACAAAGCAGGGGAATCGACCCTCCTGTCTCGATCAGGAGGGGAGAAGGGGCACAGATGAGGTGATGCCGGGAACCTCGGTGTTCCCCTCCAGTGAGACCAGTGTGTTGGGGAAATTTTGGGGTCGCATCAAAGGTGCCAAGTACCGTATCGCACTTCAAGATGGAACGTAAGACTTCTTTTGAGACGCTGTAGCGGCAATGGCCGCATCTTGCGATGAAGAGGGAAGGACGTGGTTTTTCTCGAGTTGTGGCGGGATTCTTGAGTTACAACGGGAAATTCAGGCTTCCTCTTCTGTTGGCCCAGGGAAGTCCAGTCTTCCATTCGAGTTTCGAGGGAGAGTTGGGGATTGCTCTAGAGTCACTGCAGGAAAAAAGAGACCTCATCTAGGCTTGTGTCCAGGACCTAATGTTTCTCTCCAGGGGCGACAGGGATCTCCGGTTCGCATATCAGACTCACCCGAGGAGTCAGGCCTCGCCTCGAGGGGAAGGAAAAGACTCCGCTCTCCTCTCGAGTCGCGACGGGTATGTCTTGGAGTCCACTGAGTGACCAAAATGGAGTCAAGCCTACTGTGGAGTTTGGAGAGAGGACTCGGGATTGCTCTCCAGGCCGTGCTAGAAAAGAAGGCCATCATGTCGCGAAAACAGGGGCGTCTCGTGGGTTTTCTCTATCTGCGGCGCCAGTGTGGGGTTTCTCACGAGGTATGAAGGGGAGCTCAGGGAGCCTCTCGTGTGGCGCCAGGGAAGTCAGGGCTTCATGAGTGTAGCAGAGGGAGTGCGTCATTGCCCTCGAGTCATGGTAGGGGAATCAGGCCTCAAAGCGTGTTGAAGAAGGACTCTTGAGTTCTTTCTATGGTGGCGGCAATAAACCCTGGGTTCACTCGAATTGTGCTGGTGACCTCAGGGAGCTTCTCAGGGTGCCTCTGAGAAGTCAGGGATACTGTGGAGCTGGGACGCGTCTCTTGGGACTCCACTGGGTTTCGTGCAATGGAAGAGGTCCTAATCTCGAGTGGAGGCAGGAACCTCAGCGTTCCTCTCGTGACTTCACTGGCGCTGGTCTGATTCGGATTGCAAAGTCCCTGCAGAGTTGGGACAGGAGAGTCAGGCCTCGTCTTGTGTAGAGGAATGAAACCCCACTTGCCTCTCGAGTTCTTCAGGGGTGACAAGCCACTTGTTGAGCTGTATGTAGAACCTGCGGGTTTTTCCAGACGATGCACGAGGGTGTCAGTGCCCCTTTGTGTTGTGCCTTCATCCACAGGGTTGCCTTCGAAGAGGTGTCCAGGCATCGGGTTCTTATCAAGAGCATACCGGGAAATCATAGTCTTTTGGCATGTGGCACCACCCGCGAGCTACGTCTCGAATTTCCTCGTGAGACCGGCCTCATCCTGAAGTGCCCCGTGATGGTGGGGAACCCCTTACAAACAAAGCAGAGGAAGTGACCCTCCTATCTCGAACAGGAGGGGAGAAGGGGCTCAGATAAACTGGTGCCGGGAACCTCGGTGTTCACCTCGAGTGAGACTGATATTTCGGGGAACTTTTGGGGTCACATCAAGGGTGTCAAGTATCGTTTCGCACTTCAAGACGGAACGTGGGACTTTTCTTGAGAAGCTGTAGCGGGCAAGGGCCTCATCTTGCGATGACAAGGGAACCAAGTGCTTTTTCTCGAGTTGCGGCGGGATTCTCGAGTTACGAAGGGGAATTCAGGCTTCCTCTTGTGTTGGCCCAGGGAAGTCCAATCTTCCATTCGAGTTGTTAGGGAGAGCGGGGGATTGCTCTCGAGTTACAGAAGGGCAAAAGAGACCTCATCTAGGCTTATGTCCAGGACCTAATGTTTCTCTCCAGGGGCGACAGGGATCTCCGGTTTGTATATCAGACTCACCCGAGGAGTCAGGCCTCGCCTCGAGTGGAAGGAAAAGACTCCGCTCTCCTCTCGAGTCGCGACGGGTATGTCTTGGAGTCCACTGAGTGACCAAAAGGGAGTCAAGCCTACTGTGGAGTTTGGAGAGAGGACTCGGGATTGCTCTCCAGGCCGTGCTAGAAAAGAAGGCCGTCATGTCGCGAAAACGGGGGCGTCTCGTGGGTTTTCTCTATCTGCGGCGCCAGTGTGGGGTTTCTCACGAGGTATGATGGGGAGCTCAGGGAGCCTCTCGTGTGGCGCCAGGGAAGTCAGGGCTTCATGAGTGTAGCAGAGGGAGTGCGTCATTGCCCTCGAGTCATGGTAGGGGAATCAGGCCTCAAAGCGTGTTGAAGAAGGACTCTTGAGTTCTTTCTATGGTGGCGGCAATAAACCCTGGGTTCACTCGAATTGTGCTGGTGACCTCAGGGAGCTTCTCAGGGTGCCTCTGAGAAGTCAGGGATACTGTGGAGCTGGGACGCGTCTCTCGGGACTCCACTGGGTTTCGTGCAATGGAAGAGGTCCTAATCTCGAGTGGAGGCAGGAACCTCAGCGTTCCTCTCGTGACTTCACTGGCGCTGGTCTGATTCGGATTGCAAAGTCCCTGCAGTGTTGGGACAGGAGAGTCAGGCCTCGTCTTGTGTAGAGGAATGAAACCCCACTTGCCTCTCGAGTTCTTCAGGGGTGACAAGCCACTTGTTGAGCTGTATGTGGAACCTGCGGGTTTTTCCGGACGATGCATGAGGGTGTCAGTGCCCCTTTGTGTTGTGCCTTCATCCACAGGGTTGCCTTCGAAGAGGTGTCCAGGCATCGGGTTCTTATCAAGAGCATACCGGGAAATCATAGTCTTTTGGCATGTGGCACCACCCGCGAGCTACGTCTCGAATTTCCTCGTGAGACCGGCCTCATCCTGAAGTGCCCCGTGATGGTCGGGAACCCCTTACAAACAAAGCAGGGTAAGTGACCCTCCTATCTCGAACAGGAGGGGAGAAGGGGCTCAGATAAACTGGTGCCTGGAACCTCGGTGTTCACCTCGAGTGAGACCGATATTTCGGGGAACTTTTGGGGTCACATCAAGGGTGTCAAGTATCGTTTCGCACTTCAAGACCCAACGTGGGACTTTTCTTGAGAAGCTGTAGCGGGCAAGGGCCTCATCTTGCGATGACAAGGGAACCAAGTGTTTTTTCTCGAGTTGCGGCGGGATTCTCGAGTTACGAAGGGGAATTCAGGCTTCCTCTTGTGTTGGCCCAGGGAAGTCCAATCTTCCATTCGAGTTGTTAGGGAGAGCGGGGGATTGCTCTCGAGTTACAGAAGGGCAAAAGAGACCTCATCTAGGCTTGTTTCCAGGATCTAATGTTGCTCTCCAGGGGAGATAGGGATCTCGGGGTTGCATCCCAGACCCACCTGGTGAGTCAGGCCTTGTCTCGAGGAGAAGCAAAGGACTCCATTCTCCTCTCGAGTCGCGACGGGTATCTCTTGGAGCCCACTAAGTGGCCTAAAGGGAGTCAAGCCTCCTGTGGAGTTTGGAAAGAGGATTCGGGATTCCTCTCCAGGCCATGCAGGAAAAGAAGGCCCTCATCTCGCGATGACAGGGGCGTATGGTGGGTTTTCTCGAGCTGCGCCGTCAGTGTGGGGTTTCTCACGAGGTACGACAGGGAGCTCAGGGAGCCTCTCTTATGTCGCCAGGGAAGTCAGGTCTCCATGTGTGTGGCGAGAGGGTGCGTGTCATTTCTATAGAGCCATGGAAGCAGATTCGGGCTTCAGGACACGTTGAAGTAGGACTCTCGAGGTCTTTTTCGCATTGTGGCAGGAAACCCTGTGTTCCCTCGACATGTGCCGGTGACCTTATGGAGCTTCTCCGGGTGCCTCTGAGAAGTCAGGGGTACTGTGGAGTTGGGAGGGGCCTCTCTGGACTCCACTGGGTTTGGTGCAATGGATGAGAGCCTCATCTCGAGTGGAGGCAGGAACCTCATGTTTCCTCTCCTGGGTTTCCTGTCGCTGGTACTGACTCGGATCGCAGTTTCCCTGCAGAGTTGGTACAGAAAATCAGGTCTCGTCTTGTGTGGAGGAATGGAACTCCACTTGCCTCTCGAGTTGTTCATGGGCTGACAGACCACTTGTCGAACTGTGTTTGTAACCTGCGGGTTTTTCTGGACGATGCACGGGGGTGTCAGTGCCCCTACGTGTTGTGCTTTCATCCACAGGTTTTCCTTCGTAAAGGTGTCAGGGCATCACGTTCTTATGAAGAGCAGACTGGGAAATCGGGGTCTTTTGGCTTGTGGCACCACCCACGAGGCTATGTCTCGAATTTCCTCGTGAGACCTGCCTCATCCTTAGGTGCGCCGGAAAGGTCGGGAACCCCTTCCAGACATAGCAGGGGAATCGACACTCCTGTCATGATCACGAGGGGAGAAGGAGCTCAAATGAAGTGGTTCCGGGAACCTCGGTGTTCCTTTCCAGTGAGACCGGTATGTCGGGGAATTTTGAGATTGCATCAAGGGTGCCAAGTACCGTTTCGCACTTCAAGACAGAACGTGGGACTTCTCTTGAGTCGCTGTAGCGGGCAAGGGCCTCATCTAGCGCTGATGGGGGAACCACGTGGATTTTCTCGAGTTTCGGTGGGATTCTCGAGTTACGGTGTCGAATTCAGGCTTCCAATTGTATTGGCCCAGGGAAGTCCAATCTTCCATTCGATTTGCGAGGGAGAGCTGGCGATTGCTCTCTAGTAACTGCAGTGCAAAATAGACCTCATCTAGGCTTGTGTCCAGGACCGAATTTTCCTTTCTAGGTGCGACAGGAACTCGGGGTTGCATTCCAGACTCACACGGGGAATCAGGCCTCGTCTCGAGGGGAAGCAAAGGACTCCGCTCTCCCTTCAAGTCCTGACAGGTATCTCTTGGAGCCAACTGAGAGGCCTAAAGAGAGTCAAGCCTCCTGTGGAGTCTGGAGAGAGGACTCGGTTTTGCTCTCCATGCCAGGCAGGAAAGAAGTCTCTCATCTCGTGATGACGGGGGCGTATCGTGGGTTTTCTCGAGCTGCGGTGCCTGAATGGGGTTTCCGAAGAGGTACGACGGGGAGCTCAGGGAGACTCTCTTCAGGCGTCAGGGAAGTCAGGTCTCCATGCGCATGGCGATGGGGAGCGGGTCTTTGCTCTCGAGTCATGGTAGGGGAATCGGGCCTCAAGACGCGCCGAAGGACTCTCAAGGTCTTTCTCGGGTCGCAGCAGGAAACCCTGTGTTCCCTCGACTTGTGCCGGTGACCTCAGGTAGATTCTCAAGGTGCCTCTGAGAATTCAGGGACACTGTGGAGTTGGGAGGGGCCTCTCGCGACTCATCTGGGTTTGGTGCAATGGAAGAGGGCCTCATCTCGAGTTGAGGCAGGAACCTCAGGTTTCCTCTCCATTTCTGACTCGGATGGCAGGGTCCCTGAAGAGTTGGGACAGGAGAGTCAGGCCTCGTTTTGTGTGGAGGAAACGAACTCTGCTTGCCTATCGAGTTGTTCATGGGGTGACATTCCACTTGTTGAGCTGTGTGTAGAACCTGCGTGTTTTTCTGTACGATGCACGGGAGTTTTAGTAACCCTTCTGTGGTGCCTTCATCCACAGGGTTGCCTTCGAAGTGGTGTCCGGGCATCGGGTTCTTATCCAGAGTGGACCGAACAATCGGGGTCTTTTGGCATGTGGCACCACCCACGAGGCTACGTCTCGAATTTCCTCCTGAGAAAGGCCTCATCCTTAGGTGCGCCGGGATGGGCGGGAACTCCTTCCAGGCAAAGCAGGGGAATTTACCCTCCTGTCGTGATCAGGAGGGGAGAAAGTGATCAGATGAAGTGGTGCCGGGAACTTCGGTGTTCCCCTCGGTGAGAACGGTGTTTCGGGGAACTTTTGGGGTTACATCAAGGGTGAAAAGTAGCATTTCGCACTTCAAGACGGAACGTGGGACTTCACTTGAGACGCTGTAGCGGGCCAGGGCCTCATCTTGGGATGACGAGTGAACCACGTGGTTTTTCTCGCATTGCGGCGGGAGTCTCGAGTTTCGACGGGGGATTCAGATTTCCTCCTGTGTTGGCCCATGGAAGTCCAATCTTTCATTCGAGTTTCGAGGGTGAGCTGGGATCCCACTCGAGTCACTGAGGGGCAAAATAGACCATATCTAGGCTTGTGTCCAGGACCGAATATTCCTCTCCAGGGGTGACAGGGATCTCGGGGTGGCATTCCAGACTCACCCGGGAAGTCCGGCCTTGTTTCTAGGGGAAGCAAAGTACTCCTGTTTCCTCTCGAGTCGCGACGGGTACCTATTGAGCGCACTGAGTAGCCTTAGTGAGTCAAGCCTCCCGTGGAGTTTGGAGAGACGACTCGGGATTGCCCTCCAGGCCATGCAGTTAATGATGGCCCTCATCTCACTATAATGGGGGCGTCTTGTGGGTTTTCTCGAGCTGCGGCGCCAGTGTGGGGTTTCTCACGAGGTACGACGGGGACCTCAGGGAGCCTCTCGTGAGGTGCCAGGGAAGTTAAGTCTCCATGCGCATGGGTACTGGGAGCGCTTCATTGCTCTTGAGACATGGTAGGGGAATCGGGCCTCAAGATGCATCAAAGAAGGACTATCCAATCTTTCTCGGGTTGCGGCAGGAAACCCTGGGTTCCATCAACTTGTGCCGGAGATCTCAGGGAGCTTGTCAGGGTGCCTCTGAGAAGTCAGGGACACTGTGGGTTGGAGGGAGCTCTCGGGACTCCAGTGGTTTTGGTGCTATGGAAGAGGGCCTCATCTTGAGTTGAGGCAGGAACCTCAGGGTTCCTCTCCATTTCTGATTCGGATTGAAGGGTCCCAGCAGATTTGGGACAGGAGAGTCAGGCCTCGTCCTGTGTGGAGAATGGAACTCAGCTTGCCTCTCGAGTTGTGCACGGGGTGACAGACCACGTGTCGAGCTGTGTGTGGAACCTGTAGGTTTTTCCGGACGGTGCACGGGTGTGTCTGTGCCCCTTCGTGTTGTGCCTTCATCCACAGGGTTGCCTTCTAAGGGGTGTCCAGGCATCGGGTTCTTATCAACAGCGGGCCGGGCAATCGGAGTCTTTCGGCATGTGGCACCACCCACGAGGCTACGTCTCGAACTTCCTCGTGAGACCGGCATCATCCTGAGGTGCGCCGTTAAGGTCGGGAAACCCTTGCAGACAAAGCAGGGGAATCGACCCTCCTGTCGTGATCAGGAGGGGAGAAGGCGTTCAAAAGAAATGGTGCCAGGAACTTCGGTGTTCCCCTCAAGTGAGACCAGTATGTTGGGGAACTTTTGGGGTCGCATCAAGGGTGCCAAGTACTGTTTCGCACTTCAAGATGGAACGTGGGACTACTCTTGAGACGCTGTAGCGGGAAAGTGCCTCATATTGCGATGATGGGGCAACCACTTGGTTTTTCTCGAGTTACGGCGGGATTCTCGAGTTACGACGGGGATTTCAGGCTTCCTCTTGTGTTGTCCCAGGGAAGTCCAATCTTCAATTCGAGTTGCGAGGGAGAGCTGGGGATTGCGCACGAGTCACTGTAGGGAAAAAGAGACCTCATCTTGGCTTGTGTCCAGGATCTAATGTTCCTCTCCAGGGGCGACAGGGATCTCGGGGTTGCATTCCAGACTCACCCGGGGAGTCAGGCCTCATCTCGAGGGGAAGCAAATGACTCCACTCTCCTCTCGAGTCGCGACGGATATCTCTTGGAGCCCACTGAGTGGCCTACAGGGAGCCAAGCTTCCTGTGGATTTTGGAGAGAGGACTCGGTATTGCTCTCCAGGCCATGCAGAAAAAGAAGGCCCTCATCTCGCGATGACAGGGGCATCTCGTGGGTTTTCTCGAGCTGAGGCACAAGTGTGGTGTTTCCCACGTGGTAAGGCTGGGAGCTCAGGGAGCATCTTGTGCGGCGCCAGGGAAGTCAGGTCTCCATGCGCGTGGCGAGGGGGAGTGCGTCATTGCTCTCTTGTCATGATAGGGGATTTGGACCTCAAGACGCATTGAAGAAGGACTCTCAAGGTCTTTCTCAGGTTGTGGCAGGAAACCATGGGTTCCCTCGACTCATGCATGTTACGTCAGGGAGCTTCTCAGGTGCCTCTGTGAAATCAGGGATACTGTGGAGTTGGGAGTGACCTCTCGGAACTCCACTGGGTTTGGTGAAATGGAAAAAGGCATCATCTTTAGATAAAGCAGGAACATCAGGTTTCCTCTTCATTTCTGCCTCGGATCGCATGTTCCTGCAGAGTTGGGAGAGGAGAGTCAGGACTCATCTTGTGTGGAGGAATGGAAATCCGCTTGCATCTCGAGTTGTTCACGGGGTGACAGGCCTCTTGTAGAGCTGTATGTGGAACCTGTGGGTTTTTCTGGACGATGCACAGGGGTGTCAGTGCCCCTTTTGTTGTACCTTCATCCACAGGGTTGTCTTCAAAGAGGTGTCTGGTCATCGGGTTCTTCTCAAGAGTGTACTGGGAAATCGGGGTCTTTCGGCATGTGGCACCCCCCACGAGGCCACGTCTCGAAATTTCCCATGAGTCCGGCTTCATCCTGAGGTGCGCCGTGAATGTCGGGAACCCCTTTAAGTCAAAGCAGGGGAATCGACCCTCTTGTCACTATCAGGAGGGGAGAAGGGGCTCAAAAGAAGTGGTGCCGGGAACCTCGGTGTTCCCCTCAAATGAAACCGGTGTGTCGGGGAACATTTGGGGTCGCATTAAGGGTGCCAAGTAACGTTTCGCACTTCAACACGGAACGTGGGACTTCTCTTGAGACGCTGTAGTGAGCACGGGCCCCATCTTGTGATGACGGGGGAACCACGTGGTTTTTCTCGAGTTGCGGCAGGGAATTCAGGCTTCCTCTTGTGTTGGCCCAGGGAAGTCCAAATTTCCATACGAGTTGAGAGCTAGAGCTGGGGGTTGGTTCGAGTTATTGCAGGGCAAAAGAGACCTCATCTAGGCTTGTGTCTAGGACCTAATGTTCCTTTCAAGGGGCAACAGGGATCTCGGAGTTGCATTCCAGATCCTCCCGAGGAGTCAGGCCTCTTCAAGAGGGTAATGAATGGACTCCCCTCTCCTCTTGAGTCGCGACGGGTATCTCTTAGAGCCCATTGTGTGGCCTAAAGGGAGTCAAGCCTCCTGTGGAGATTGGAGAGAGGACTCGGGATTGCTCTCCAGGCCATGCAGGAAAAGAAGGCCCGCATATCGTGATGACAGGGGCGTCTTGTGCATTTTCTCGAGGTGCGGTGCCAGGATGGGGTTTCTCACAAGATACGATGGGGAGCTCAGGGAGTCTCTCGTGTGGTGACAGGAAAGTCAGGTCTCCATGCACGTGTGGAGGGGGAGCGTGTCATTGCTCTCGAGTCATGGTAGGGGCATCGGGCCTCAAGAGGCGTTGAAGAACGACTCTCAAGTTCTATCTCCGGTTGCGGCAGGAAACCCTGGTTTTTCTCGACTTGTGCCGGTGACCTCAGGGAGCTTAACATGGTGCCTCTGAGAAGTCAGGGATTCTGTGGAGTTGGGAGGGGCCACTCGGGACACCACTGGGTGTGGTATAATGCAAGAGGGCCTCATCTCGTGTTGAGGAAGGAACCTCAGGGTTCCTCTCCATTTCAGACTCCGATCTCAGGATTCCTGCAGAGTTGGGACAGGAGAGTCAGGCCTCGTATTCTGTGGAGAAATGAAACTTAGCTTGCCTCTCGAGTTGTTCACGAGGTAACAGGTCACTTGTCGAGCTGTATGTGGAACCTGCAGAATTTTCCAAAAGATGCATGGGTGTGCAGGGCCCCTCCTTATTGTGCCTTCATCCAACGGGATACATTCGAAGAAGTGTACGAGCATTGGGTTCTTATTAATAGCGGATCAGGAAATGGGGTCTTTCCGCATGTGGCACCACCCACGAGGCTACATCTCCAATTTCCTCGTGAGACCGGCCTCATTCTGAGGTGCGCTGGGAAGATCGGTAACACCTTCCAGACAAAGCAGGAGAATCGACACTCCTGTTGCAATCAGGAGGGGAAAAGGGGCTCAAATGATGTGGTGTGGGGAACATGGGTGTTCCCCTCGAGTGAGGCATGTACGTTGGGGAACTTTGCGGGTGCCATCATGGGTGCAGAGTACCATTTTGCACTTCAGTAGGTACGTGGGACTTCTTTTGAGACGCCGTGGCGGGCAAGGGGCTCATGCTGCGAAGACGATGGAACCACGTGGTTTTTCTCGAGTTGCGGCGGGATTCTCGAGTTACGACGGGGATTTCAGGCTTCCTCTTGTGTTGGCCCTGGGAAGCCCAAACTTCCCTTCGAGTTGCGAGCGAAAGCTGGGGGTTGTGCTCGAGTCACTGCAGGGCCAAAGAGACCTCATCTAGGCGTGTGTCCAGGACCTAATAGTCCTCTCATGGGAAGACAAGGATCTCGGGGTCGCACTCCAGACTCCACCGGGGAGTCAGGCTTCGCCTCGAGGGGAAGCAAAGGACTGCGCTCTCCTCTCGAGCCACGACGCGGATCTCTTGGAGCCCACTGACTGGCCTCAAGGGAGTCAAGCCTCCTCTTCAGTTTGGAGAGAGGACTCGGGATTGCTCTCCAGGCCATGCAGGAAAAGAAGGACCTCAGCTCGCGAGGACGGGGGCGTCTCAGGTGTTCCTCGAGCTGAGGCGCCCATGGGGGTTTTCTCCGGAGGCACGACGAGGATCTAAGGGAGACTCTCGTTCGGCACCAGGGAAGTCAGGTCTCCATGCGCGTGGCGAGGGGGAGCGCGTCATGGCTCTCGAGTCACGGGAGGGCACTAGGGCCTCGAGACGCATTGAAGAAGGACTCTCGAGGTCTTTGTCGGGGGGCGGCGGGAAACCCTCGTTTACCTCGTGTTCTGCCGGGGACTTTAGGGAACTTCCCAGGGTGCCTCTGAGAGGCGAGGGATCCTGTGGAGGTGGAGGGGCCCCTCGGGACTCCGCTGGGTCTGGCGCAAAGGAAGAGGGCCTCACCTCGAGGGGAGGCAGGAACCTCAGGCTTCCTCACCGTTTCGGACTCCGACCGCAGGGTACCTGCAGAGTTGGGACAGGAGAGTCAGGCCTCGTCTTGTCTGAGGAAGGGAACCCCGCTGGCCTCTCGAGTTGCTCAGGGGGTCTCAGGCCCCTCGTCGAGCTGTGTGTGGAACCTGCGGATCTTTGCGGACGATGCCCGGGGGTGGCAGTGCCCCTTCGTGTTGTGCCTTCACCCACAGGGTTGCCTTCGAAGAGGGGTCCGGGCCTCGGGTCCTTCTCAAGGGCGGACCGGGGAATCGGGGGCGTTCGGCATGTGGCACCACCCACGTGGCTCGTCTCGAATTTCCTCGTGAGACCGGCCTCATCCTGAGGTGCGCCGGGAAGGCAGGGAACCCCTTCCAGACCACGCAGGGGAATCCCCTCTCCTGTCGCGATCAGGAGGGGAGAAGGGGCTCAGAGGAAGCGGTGCCGGGACCCTCGGTGTTCCCCTCGAGGGAACTCGGCGTGTCGGGGAAATTTTGGGGGTCGCATGAAGGCTGGCAGGGACCGTTTCGCCCTTCAGGGCGGAACAGGGGAGTTCCCTTGAGACGCCGTGGCGGGCAAGGGCCTCATCTAGCCAAGTGGTGGGAACCACGTGGTTTTTCTCGAGTTGCGGCGGGATTCTCGAGTAACGACAGGGATCTCAGCCTTCCCCTTGGGTTGGCCCTGGGAAGCCCAATCTTCCCCTCGGGTTGCGAGGGAAAGCTGGGGGTTGCGCTCGAGTCACTGCAGGGCCGAAGAGACCTCACCTAGGCGTGTGTCCGGGACCTACTATTCCTCTCCAGGGAAGGCCGGGATCTCGGGGTTGCATTCCAGGCTCCCCCGGGGAGTCAGGCCTCGTCTCGAGGGGAAGCCAAGGACTCCGCTCTCCTCTCGAGTCGCGACGCGGGTCTCTTGGAGCCCCCTGAGCGGCCTCAAGGGAGTCCAGCCTCCTCTTCCGTTTGGAGAGAGGACCCAGGATTGCTCTCCAGGCCATGCAGGAAAAGAAAGCCCTCAGCTCGCGAGGACGGGGGCGTCTCAGGGGTTTCCTCGAGCTGCGGCGCCCGTGGGGGTTTTCTCCCGAGGCACGACGAGGATCTCAGGGAGCCTCTCGTGCGGCGCCAGGGAAGTCAGGTCTCCATGCGCGTGGCGAGGGGGAGCGCGTCCTGGCTCTCGAGTCACGGGAGGGGATTAGGGCCTCGAGACGCGTTGAAGAAGGACTCTCGAGGTCTTCCTCGTGGGGCGGCGGAAAACCCTCGTGTCCCTCGCCTTCTGCCGGGGACCTTAGGGAACTTCCCAGGATGCCTTTGAGAGGCGAGGGATCCTGTGGAGGTGGCGGGGCCCCTCGGGACTCCGCTGGGTCTGGCGCAACGGAAGAGGGCCTCACCTCGAGGGGAGGCAGGAACCTCAGGCTTCCTCTCCGTTTCGGACTCCGACCGCAGGGTCCCTGCAGAGTTGGGACAGGAGAGTCAGGAATCGTCTTGTCTGAGGAAGGGAACTCCGCTTGCCTCTCGAGGTGCTCAGGGGGTCTCAGGCCCCTTGTTGAGCTGTGTGTGGAACCTGCGGGTATTTCCGGAAATGCACGACGGTGACAGTGCCCCTTCGTGTTGTGCCTTCACCCACTGGGTTGCCTTCGAAGAGGTGTCTGGGCCTCGGGTTCTTTTTAAGAGCGGACCGGGAAATAGGGGTCTTTCGGCATGTGGGACCACCCACGGAGCTAGTTTCAAATTTCCTAGTGAGGAAGGCTTCATCCTGACGTGTGCCGGGAAGGCCGGGGACCCTTCCAGACAACGCAGGGGGATCGACTCTCCTGTCGCCATCAGGAGGGGAGAAGGGGCTCAGATGAAGTGGGGCCGGAACCCTCGGTGTTACCCTCGAGGGAAACCGGCGTGTGGGGGACTTTTGGGGGTTGCATGAAAGGAGTCAGGTACCATTTCGCAGGTCAGGACAGAACCCGGGACTTCCCTTGAGACGCCGTAGCGGGCAAGGGCCTCATCTTGCGAAGACGTTGGAACCATGTGGATTTTCTCGAGTTGCGGCGGGATTCTAGAGTTACGACGGGGATTTCAGGCTTCCTCTTGTGTTGGCCCCGGGAAGCCTAATCTTCCATTCGAGTTGCGAGGGAAAGCTTGGGGTTGCACTCGAGTCACTGCAGGGCCAAAGAGACCTCATCTAGGCCTGTGTCCGGGACTTAACGTTCCCCTCAAGGGAAGACAGGGATCTCAGGGTGGCGTTCCAGACTCCCCCGGGGAGTCAGGCCTAGATTCGAGGGCAAGCAAAGGATGCCGCTCTCCTCTCAAGTCGCGACGCAGATCTCTTGGAGCCCACTGAGTGGCCTCAATGGAGTCAGGCCTTCTCTTCAGTTTGGAGAGAGGACTCAGGATTGCGGTCTGGGTCAGGCAGGAAAAGAAGGCCCTCACCTCGCGAGGATGGGGGCTTCTCAGGGGTTTCCTTGAGCTGCGGCGCCCGTGGGGGTTTTCTCACGAGGCAAGACGAGGATCTCAGGGAGCCTCTCGTGCGGTGCCAGGAAAGTCAGGTCTCTGTGCGCTTGGCGAGGGGGAGCGCGTCATGGCTCTCGAGTCATGGGAGAGGACTAGGGCCTCCAGACGCGTTGAAGAAGGACACTCGAGGTCTTTCTGGGGTTGCGACGGGAAAGCCTCATTTCCCTCGACTTCTGCCGGGGACTTGAGGGAACTTCCCAGGGTGCCTCTGATAGGTGAGGGATGCTGTGGAGTTGGCGGGGCCTCTCGGGACTCCGCTGGGCTTGGCGCAATGGAAGAGGGCCTCATCTCGAGGGGAGACAGGAAACTTAGGCTTCCTCTCCTTTTCGGACTCCAACCACAGGGTCCCTGCAGAGTTGGGACAGGAGAGTCAGGCCTCGTCTTGTCCGAGGAAGGGAACTCCGCTTGCCTCTCGAATTGCTCAGGGTGTCTCACGTACCTCGTCGAGCTGTGTGTGGAAACCGCGGGTTTTTCCGGACGACTCACGGGGGTGTCAGTGCCCCTTCGAGTGGTACCTTCACCCACAGGGTTGCCTTCGAAGAGGGGTCCGGGCCTCGGGTCCTTCTCAAGAGCGGACCGGGGAATCGGGGGCGTTCGGCATGTGGCACCACCCACGTGGCTCGTCTCGAATTTCCCCGTGAGACCGGCCTCATCCTGAGGTGCGCCGGGAAGGCCGGGAACCCCTTCTGGACCACGCAGGGGAATCGCCTCTCCTGTCGCGATCAGGAGGGGAGAAGGGCCTCAGATGAAGCTGTGCCGGGACTCTCGGTGTTCCCCTCGAGGGAACCCGGCGTGTCGGGGAACTTTTGGGTGTCGTACGAAGGGTGTCAGGTACCGTTTCGCACTTCAGGGTGGAACATGGGACTTCCCTTGAGACGCCGTAGTGGGCAAGGGCCTCATCTTGCGAAGACGTTGGAACCACGTGTTTTTTCTCGATTTGCGGCGGGATTCTCGAGTGACGACGGGGATTACAGGCTTCCTCCTCTGTTGGCCCTGGGAAGCCCCGTCTTCCATTCGAGTGGCGAGGGAAAGCTGGGGGCTGCCTTGAGTCACTGCAGGGCCAAAAAGACCTCATCTAGGCGTGTGTCCAGGACCTAATGTTCCTATCCAGGGAAGGCAGGGATCTCGGGGTTGCATTCCAGGATCCCCCGGGGTGTCAGGCCTCGTCTCGAGGGGAAGCCAAGGACTCCGCTGTCCTCCCGAGTCGCGACGCGGATCTCTTGGAGCCCCCTAGTGGCCTCAGTGGAGTCAAGCCTCCTCTTCATTTTGGAGAGAGGGCTCGGGATTGTTCTCCAGGCCATGTAGGAAAAGAAGGCCCTTCACCTCGTGAGGACGGGGGCGTCTCAGGGGTTTCCTCGAGCTGCGGCGCCCTTGGGGGTTTTCTCGCGAGGCATGACGAGGATCTCAGGGAGCCTCTCGTGCGGCGCCAGGGAAGTCAGGTCTCCCTGCGCGTGGCGAGGGGGAGCGCGTCATGGCTCTCGAGTCACGGGAGGGGAGTAGGGCCTCGAGACGCGTTGAAGAGGGACTATGGAGGTCTTTCTCGGGTTGTGTCGGGAAAAGTCATTTCCCTCGCCTTCTGCCGGGGACCTTAGGGAACTTCCCAGGGTGTCTCTGAGAGTTGATGGATACTGTGGAGTTGGCGGGGCCTCTCGGGACTCCGCTGGGTTTGTCGCAATGGAAGAGGGCCTCATCTCGAGGGGAGGCAGGAACCTCAGACTTCCTCTCTGTTTCGGCCTCAGACCGCAGGGTCCCTGCAGAGTTGGGACAGGAGAGTCAGGCTACGTCTTTTCTGAGGAATGGAACTCCGCTTGCCTCTCGAGTTGTTCATCGGGTTTCAGGCCCCTTGTCAAACTGTGTGTGGAATCTGCAGGTTTTTCCAGACGATGCATGGGGGTGTCAGTGATCCTTCGATTTGTGCCTTCATCCACAGGGTTGCCTTCGAAGAGGTGTCCGGGCATCGGGTTCTTATGAAGAGCGGACTGGGAAATCGGGGTCGTTCAGCATTTGGCAGCACCTACATGGGTTGTCTCGAATTTCCTCATGAAACCGGCCTCATCCTGAGGTGTGCCGCGAAGGTCATGAAACTCTTCCAGACAAAGCAGAGGAATCGACCCTCCTGTGGCGATCAGGAGGGGAGAAGTGGCTCAGATGAAGTGCTGCTGGGAACCTTGGTGTTTCCCTCAAGTGAGACAGGTATGTCGGGTAACTTTTGGGGTCACATAAAGCATTCCAAGTACCGTTTCACTCTTCAAAATGGAAAGTTGGACTTCTCTTGGGGTGCTCCAGCGGGCAAGGGCCTCATCTTGGAATGACTACGGAACCACTTGGTTTTTCTCGAGTTGTGGTGGGATATTTGAGTTACCACAGGGAATTCATGCTTCCTCTTGTGTTGGCCCACAAAAGTCTTATCTTCCATTCGAGATTCGAGGAAGAGCTGGAGGTGCGCTCTAGTCACTGAAGGCAAAAGAGACCCCACCAAAGCTTGTGTGCAGGACCTAATGTTCATCTCAAGACTCGAAAGAAATCTCGGGGTTGCATTCCAGACTCACCTTGGAGTCAGGCCTCGTCTCGAGGGGAAGCAAAGGACTCTGCTGTCCTCTCGAGTCGGACGGGTATGTCTTGGAGCCCACTGAGTGGCTTAAAGGGAGTCAAACCTCCTCTGGTGTTTGGAGAGAGGACACGGGATTGCTCTTCAGGCAATGCAGGAAAGGAAGGCCCTCATCTCCCAATGACTGGGGCGTCTCGTAGGTTTTCTCGAGCTGTGGCGCTAGTGTGGGGTTTCTCACGAAGTAAGACTGGGAGCTCAGTGAGCCTCTCACCTGGTGCCAGGGCAGTCAGGTCTCTATGCACGTGGTGAGAGGGAGCCCGTCATTGTTCTCGAGTCATGGTAGGGGAATTGGGCCTGAAGACGTGTTAAAGAAGGACTCTCAAGGTCTTTCTTGGGTTGCAGCAGGAAACCCTGGGTTCCATCGACTTGTGCCAGTGACCTCAGGAAGCTTCTCAGCGTGCCTCTGAGAAGTCAGGGTCACTGTGGAGTTGGGAGGGGCCTCTCGGAACTCCACTGGGTTTGGTGCAATGGAAGAGGGCCTCATGACAAGTTGAGGCAGGAACCTCAGGGTTCCTCTCCTGGCTTCGAATGCGCCGGATCTGACTCGGATCCCAGAGTCCCTGCAGAGTTGGGACAGGAGAGTCAGGCCTCGTCTTGTGTGGAGGAATGGAACTCCGCTTGACTCTCGCGTTGTTCATGGGGTGACAGGCCACTTGTCGATTTGTATGTGGAACTTGCGGGTTTTTCTGGACGATGCACCAGGGTGTCAATGCCCCTTCGTGTTGTGCCTTGATCCACAGGATTGCCTTCGAGTTGGGTTCTGCCATCGGGTTCTTATCAAGAGCGGACCAGGGAATCGGGCTCTTTTGGCATGCCGCACCACCCATGAGGCTATGTCTCGAATTTCCTCGTGAGACTGGCCTCATCTTGATGTGCGCCAGGAAGGTCGGGAACGCCTTCCAGACAAAGCAGGGGAATCGAACCTCCTGTCGCGATCAAGAGGGGAGAAGAGTCTCAGATGAAGTGGTGCCGGGAACCTCGGTGTTCTCCTCAAGTGAGACTGGTATGTCGGGGAACTTTTGGGGTCGCATCAAGGGTTCCAAGTAACTTTTCGCTCTTCAATACGGAACGTGGGACTTCTCTTGAGACACTGTAGCGGGCAAGGGCCTCATCTTTCGATGACGGGGGAACCACGTGGTTTTTCTTGAGTTGTGGCGGGATTCTCGAGTTACGACGGGGAATTCAGGCTTCCTCTTCAACTGGCCCAGGGAAGTCCAGTTTTCATTCGAATTGCGAGTTAGAACTGGGGATTGCTCTTGAGACACTGCAGGGCCAAATAGACCTCATCTAGGCTTGTGTCCAGGACCTAATGTTCCTCTGCTGGGGCGACAGCGATCTCGGCATTGCATTCTCGACTCACCCGGGGAATCAGGCCTCGTCTCGAGGGGAAGCCAAGGACACCGCTCTCCTCTCGAGTCGCGACGGGTATATCTTGGAGCTCACTGTGTGGCCTAAAATGAGTCAAGCCTCCTGTGGAGTTTGGAGAGAGGACTCAGGATTGCTCTCCAGGCCATACAGCAAAAGAAGGCCCTCATCTCGTGAGGACTGGGGCGTCTCGTGTGTATTCTCGAGCTGCGGCTCCAGTGTGGTGTTGCTCACGAGGTATAATGGGGAGCTCAGGGAGCCTCTCCTGTGGCGCCAGGGAAGTCAGGTTTCTATGCGCGTGGCTAGGGGGAGCGCGTCATTGCTCCTGAGTCATGGTAGGGGAATCGCACCTCAAGACGCATTGAAGAAGGACTCTCGAGGTCTTTTACGGGTTGGGGCAGGAAACCCTTGGTTCCCTCAACTTGTGCCGGTGATCTCAGGAAGGTCTAAGGGTGCCTCTGAGAAGTCAGGGATACTGTGCAGTTGGGAGGGGCCTCTCGGGACTCCACTGGGTTCGGTGCAATGGAAGAGGGCCTCATCTCGAGTGGAGGCAGGAAACTCATGTTTCCTCTCCTGACTTCCCCTGGGCCAGATCTGACTCGGATCGCAGTTTCGCTGCAGAGTTCGAACAGGAGAGTCAGGCCTCGTCTTGTGTGGAGGAATGGAACTCTGCTTGCCTCTCCAGTTGTTCACGGGGTGACAAGTCACTTCTCGAGCTGTGTGTGGTACCTGCGGGTTTCTCCGGATGATACCTGTGGGTGTCAGTGCCCCTTCGTGTTGTGCCTTCTTCAAAAGGGTTATCTTCAAAGAGGTGTCCGGGCATTGGGATCTTATCAAGAGTGAACCGGGAAATCGGGGTCTTTCGGCATGTGTCACCATCCACGAGGCTATGTCTCGAATATCCTCGTGAGACCGGCCTCATCCTGAGATGCACCGGGAAAGGCGGGAACCCCTTCAAGACAAAACAGGGGAATCAACCCTCCTGTCACGATCAGGAGGGGAGAAGGGGCCCAGATGTAGTGGTGCCGGGAACCTCGGTGTTCTCCTCGAGTCAGACTGGTGTGTCGAGGAACTTTTGAGGTCGCATCAAGGGTGCCAATACCGTTTCGCACTTCAAGACGGAACGTGGGACTTCTCTTGAGACGCTGTAGGGGGCAAGGGCCTCATCTTGCGATGACGGGGGAACCACGTGGCGTTTCTCGAGTTGTGGCGGGATTCTCGAGTTTCGACGGGGAATACAGTCTTCCTCATGTGTTGGCCCAGGGAAGTCCTAACTTCCATTCGAGTTTCAAGGGAGAACTGGGGATTTTCCACGAGTCACTGCAGGGCAAAATAGACCTCATCTAGGCTTGTGTACAGGACTTAATGTTCGTCCCTAGGGGCGACAGGGATCTGGGGGTTGCATACCAGACTCACCCGGGGAATCAGGCCTCGTCTCGAGGGGAAGCAAAGAACTCCGCTGTCCTTTTGAGTCGCGATGGGTATCTCTTGGAGCCCACTGTGTGCCCTAAAGGGAGTCAAGCCTCCTGTGCTGTTTGGATAGAGGACTCGGGATTCCTCTCCAGGCCATGCAGGAAAAGAAGGCCCTCATCTCGCGATGACGGCGGCATCTCGTGGGTTTTCTAGACTGCCGCGCTAGTGCCGGGTTTCTGACGAGGTACGAGAGGGAGCTCAGGGAGCCTCTCTTGTGGCTCCAGGGAAGTCAGGTCCCCATGAGATGGCTAGGGGGAGTTCGTCATTGCTCTCGAGTCATGGTAGGGTAATCGGGCCTCAAGACGGGTTGAAGAAGGACTCTCGAGGTCTTTCTCGGGTCACTGCATAAAACCCAGGGTTCCCTTGACTTGTGCCTGCGACCTCAGGGAGCTTCTCAGAGTTCCTCTGAGAAGTCAGGGATACTGTGCAGTTTGGAGGGTCCTCTCGAGACTCCTCTGCATTTGGTGGAATGTAAGAGGGACTCATCTCGAGTTGAAGCAGGAACCTCAGTGTTCCTCTCCATTTCTGACTCAGATCGCAAGGTCCCTGCATGTTGGTACAGGAGAGTCAGGCCTCGTCTTTTCTGGAGGATGGGACTCCTCTTGCCTCTCGAGTTGTTCTCGAGGTGACAGGCCACTTGTCGAGCTGTGTGTGTAACCTGCCCGTTTTTCCGGATGATGCACAGGTGTGTTAGTGCCCCTTCGTGTTGTACCTTCATACTCAAGGCTGCCTTCCAAGAGGTGTCCGAGCATCGGATTCTTATCAAGAGCGGACCGGGAAATTGGAGTCTTTCGGCAAGTGGCACCACCCACAAAGCTACGTATCGAATTTCCCCATGAGACCGGCCTCATCCTGAGTTGTGCAGGGAAGGTCGGGCCCCCTTGCAGACAAAGCAGGGGAATCGACCCACCGGTCACCATCAGGAGGGGAGAAGGGGCTTAAATGAAGTGGTGCCGGGAACCTCGGTGTTCCCCTTGAGTGAGACCGGCGTGTTGGGGGACTTTTGGGGTCGCATCAAGGGTGCCAAGTACCATTTCGCATTTCAAGACGGAACCTGGGACATCGTTTGAAACGCTGTAGTGGGCAAGGGCCTCATCTTGCGATGACGGGAGAACCACGTGGTTTTGCTCGAGTTGCGGCGGGATTCTCGAGTTATGACCGGGAATTTAGGCTTCCTCTTGTTGGCCTTGAAATCCAGTCTTCCATTCGGGTTGCGAGGGGGAGCTGGGGATTGCACTAGAGTCACTGCAGGGCAAAAGAGACCTAATCTAGGCTTGTGTCCAGGATCTAATGTTGCTCTCCAGGGGCGACAGGGATCTCGGGTTTGCATTCCAGACTCATCCGGGGAGTCAGTTCTCACCTCGAGGGTAAGCAAAGAATTCCGCTCTCGTCTCGAGTCGTGATGGGTATCTCTTGGAGCCCAATGTGTGCACTAAAGGGAGTCAAGCCTCCTGTGGAGTTTGGAGAGAGGACTCGGGATTGGACTCCAGGCCATGCAGGAAAAGGAGGCCCTCATCTCGAGATGACGGTGGCGTCTCGTGGGTTTTCTCGAGCTGTGGCGCCAGTGTGGGGTGTCTCATGAAGTACCACGGGGATCTCAGGGAGCCTCTTGTGTGGCGCCAGGAAAATCCAGTATTCCTTTCGAGTTGCGAGTTAGAACTGGGGATTGCTCTCCAGTCACTGCAGGGCAAAATAGACATCATCTACGCTTGTGTCCAGGACCTAGTGTTCCACTACTGGGCCGACAGGGATCTCAGGGTTGCATTCTCAACTCACCCGGAGAGTCAGGCCTCGTCTTGAGGGGAAAAAAAGGACTCCACTCTCCTGTCGATCGCGACGGGTATCTCTTGGAGCCCACTGCGTGGCGTAAAGGGAGTGAAGCCTCCTATGGAGTTTGGAGAGATGACTCGGGATTGTTTTCCTGGCCATGCAGGAAAAAAGGCCCTCATCTCGCGATGACCGGGGCGTCTCGTGGGTTTTCTCCAGTTGCGGCGCCAGTATCAGATTTCTCACGAGGTACGACGGGGAACTCAGAGAGCCTCTCGTGTGGTGCTAGGGACGTCAGGTCTCCGTGCATGTGGTGAAGGGGAGTGCGTGATTGCTCTCGAGTCATAGTAGGTGAATCGGGCCTCAAGACGCATTGAAGAAGGACTCTCGAGGTCTTTCTCGGGTTGCGGCAGGGAACCCTGGGTTCCCCCGACTTGTGTCTGTGACCTCAGGCAACTTCTCAGGGTGCCTCTGAGAAGTCAGGGACACTGTGGATTTGGGAGGGGCCTTTCGTTACTCAACTGGGTTTGGTGCAATCGAAGAGGGCCTCATCTCGAATGGAGGCAAGAAACTCAGGGGTCCTCTCCATTTCTGACTCGGGTCGCAGAGTACCTGCCGAGTATGGACAAGAGAGTCACGCCTCGTCTTCTGTGGAGGAATGGATCTCCGCTTGCCTTTCGAGTTGTTCACGGAGTGACAGGCCACTTGTTGAGCTGTGTGTGGAACCTGCGGGTTTTTCCAGACGATGCAGAGGGGTGTCAGTGCCCCTTCGTGTTGTGCCTTCATCCAAAGGGTTGCCTTCAAAGAGGTGTCCGGGCATCGGGTTCTTTTCAAGAGCGTACCAGAAAATTGGGGTCTTTCAGCATGTGGTACCACCCACGAGGCTACGTCTCGAATTTCCTCGGGAGACCGGCCTCATCCTGAGGTTCGCCGGGAAGGTAGGGAACCCCTTGCAGACAAAGCAGGGGAATCGATCCACCGGTCACGATCAGAAGGGGAGAAGGGGCTCAGATGAAGTGGTGCCGGGAACCTCGGTGGTCCCCTCGAGTGAGACCGGTATGTCACGGCACTTTTGAGGTCGCATCAAGGGTGCCAAGTACAGTTTCGCACTTCAAGACGGAACGTGGGAATTCTCTGGAGATGCTCTAGCGGGCAAGGGCCTCATATTGCGATGACGAGGGAAACACGTGGTTTTTCTCGAGATGCGGCGGGATTCTCGAGTTACGACGGGGAATTCAGGCTTCCTCTTGTGTTGGCCCAGGAAGTCCAATCTTCCATTCAACTTGTCACAGAGAGCTGTGGGTTGCTCTCGAGTCACTTCAGGGCAAAGAGTCCTCATCTAGGCTTGGGTCTAGGACGTAGTGTTCCTCTCCAGGGGCAACAGGGATATCGGGGTCGCATTCCAGTCTCACCTGGTGGGTCACGCCTCGTCTCGAGTGGAAGCAAAGGACTCCACTATCCTCTCGAGTCACGACGTGTAACTCTTGGAGCCCAATGAGTGGCCTAAAGGGAGTCAAGCGTCCTGTGTAGCCTGGACAGAAGGTTCACGCTTGATCTGCATACCATTCAGTTAAAGATGGCCCTCCTCTCTTGATGACGGGAGCATCTCATGGGTTTTCTCGAGCTGCGGCGTCAGTGTGGGGTTTCTCACGAGATATGATGGGGAGCTCAGGGAGCCTCTCGTGTGGCGCCAGAGAAGTCAGGCCTCCATGCGTGTGGCCAGGCAGATCGCGTCATTGCTCTGGAGTCATGGGAGGGACTAGGGCCTCAAGACGCATTTAAGAAGGACTCTCGAGGTCTTTCTTGGGTAGGGGCGGGAAACACTTATTTCCCTCGACCTCTACCGGGGACCTTAGGGAACTTCCCAGGTGCCTCTGAGAGGTGAGGGATACTGAGGAGTTAGAGGGGCCTCTCGGGACTCGACTAGGTTTGACGAAATGAAAGAGGGCCTCATCTCGATTGGAGGCAGGAACCTCAGGCTTCCTCTCCATTTCTGACTCCGACCGCAGGGTCCCTGCAGGGTTGGGACAGGAGAGTCAGGCCTCGTCTTGTCTGAGTAATGGAACTCTGCTTGCCTCTTGAGTCGTTCAGTGGGTTTCAGGCCCCTTGTCGAGCTGTGTGTGGAACCTGCGGGTGTTTCCAGAAGATGCACAGGGGTGTCATTGCCCCTTCATTTTGTGCCATCCCCCACAGGGTTGCCTTCAAAGAGGTGTCCGGGCATCGGGTTCATTTCAAGAGCGGACCAGGAAATCGGGGTCGTTCGGCATGTGGCAGCACCCACGTGGCTCATCTCGAATTTCCTCGTGAGACCAGCATCATCCTGAGGTGCGCCGGGAAGTCCGGGAACACCTTCCACACAAAGAAGGGGAATCGACTCTCCTGTCGTGATCAGGAGGGGAGATGGGGCTCAGATGAAGTGGGGCCGGGACTCTAGGTGTTCCACTCGAGGGAACCCTTCATTTCAGGGAACTTTAGGGGTCGCAACAAGGGAGCCAAGTACCGTTTCCCACTTCAGGACGGAACATGTGACTTCCCTGGGGACGCTGTAGCGGGCAAGGGCCTCATTCTGTGAAGACGTTGGAACCACGTCGTTTTTCTCGAGTTGAGTCTGGATTCTCGAAAACGACGGGGATTTCAGGCTTCCTCTTGGGTTGGCCCTGGGAAGCCCAATCTTCCCCTGGAGTTGCGAGGGAAAGCTGGGGGTTCTGCTCGAGTCACTACAGGGCCAAAGAGACCTCATCGAGGCGTGGGTCCAGGACCTAATATTCCTCTCAAGGGAAGACAGAGATCTCGGGTTTCCATTCCAGACTCCCCCGGGGAGTCAGGCCTCGCCTCGAGGGGAAGCAGAGGACTCCGCTTTCCTCTCAAGACGCGACACGGATCTCTTGGAGCCCAATGAGTGGACTCAAGGGTGTCGAGCCTCCTCTTCAGTTTGGAGAGAGGACTCGGGATTGCTCTCCAGGCCAGGCAGGAAAAGAAGGCCCTCCTCTAGCGATGACGGAGGCATCTCATGGGTTTCCTCAGGCTGCGGCGCCCATGGGAGTTTTCTCACGAGGCACGACGAGGACCTCAGGGAGCCTCTCGTGCGGTGCCAGGGAACTCATGTCTCCATGCGCATGGCGAGGGGGAGCTGGTCATCACTCTCGAGTCATGGGAAGTGACTAGGGCCTCAAGACGCGTTGAAGAAGGACTCTCGAGGTCTTTCTCGGGTGGCGGCGGGAAACCCTCGTTTCCATCGACTTCTGCAGGGGACTATAGGGAACTTCCCATGGTGACTCTGAGAGGTGAGGGATGCTGTGGAGTTGGCAGGGCCTCTCGGGACTCTGCTGGGTTCGGCGCAATGGAAGAGGGCCTCATCTCGAGGGGAGGCAGGAACCTCAGGCTTCCTCTCCGATTCTGACTCCGACTGCACGGTCCCTGCAGTGTTGGGACAGGAGAGTCATGCCTCGTCTTGTCTGAGGAATGGAATTCTGGTTGCCTCTCGAGTTGTTCCGGGAGTCTCAGGCCCCTTGTCGAGCTGTGTGTAGACCCTGCGGGTTTTTCCGGATGATGCACGGGGGTGTCAGTGCCCCTTCGTGTTGTGCCTTCACTCACAGGGTTGCCTTCGAAGAGGTGTCCAGGCATCGGGTTCTTATCAAGAGCAGACCGGAAAATCGGGGTCGTTTGGCACGTGGCACCTCACACATGGTTAGTCTCGAATTTCCTCCTGAGACCGGCCTCATCCTGAGGTGCACCAGGAAGGCCGGGAACCCCTTCCAGAGAAAGCAGGGGAATCGACTCTCCTGTCGCGATCAGGAGGGGAGAAGGGGCTCAGATGAAGTGGTGCCGGGACCCTCGGTGTTCCCCTCGAGGCACCCAGAGTGTCGGCGAACTTTTGCGGTCTCATCAAGGGTGTCAAGTACCGTTTTACACTTAAGGACGGAACATGGGACTTCCCTGGAGACGCCGGGAATTTCGGTCTTCCCCTGGAGTGAGACCGGTATGTTGGGGAACTTTGGGGTCGCATCAAGGGTGCCAAGTAGCATTTCGAACTTTAAGATGGAACGTGGGACTTCTCTTGAGACTCTAGCTGGCAAGGGCCTCATATTGCAATGAAGGGGGAACCACATGGTTTTTAAGACTTGAGGCTGAATTCTCGAATTACGATGGGAAATTCAGACTTCCTCTTGTGTTGACCGTGGGAAGACCAATCTTCCATTCAAATTGTGAGGGAGAGATGGAGGTTGCTCTCGAGTCACTGTAGGGCAAAATAGACCTCATCTAGGCTTGTGTCTAGGACATAATGTTCCACTCCAGGGGTGACAGGGATCTCGGGGTTGCATTCCAAACTCACCCGGGGAGTCAGGCCTCGTCTCGAGGGAAGCAAAGGACTCCGCTCTCCTCTCGAGTCGCACCGGGTATTTCTTGGACCCAACTGAGTGGCCTAAAGGGAGTAAATCCTCCTGTGAAGTTTGGAGAGAGGACCAGGGATTGCTCTCCAGGTCAGGCAGGAAAAGAAGGCCCCCATCTCTCCTTGACGGGGGCATCTTGTGGTTTTTCTCGAACTGCGGCGCCACTGTGGGTTTTCTCACAAGGTACGATGGGGTACTCAGGGAGCCTCTTGTGTGGTACTAGGGAAGTCAGTTTTCCTGCTTGTGGCAAGGGGAGCGCGTCCTTGCTCTTGAGTCATGGTAGGGGAATCAGGCATCAAGAGACGTTGAAAAAGGACTCTCCAAGTCATTCTTGGGTTACTTCAGGAAACTCTGGGTTCCCTCGACTTGTGCCAGTGACCTCAGGTAGCTTCTCAGGGAGCCTCTGAGAATTCAGGGATACTGTGGTGTTGGGAGGGGCCTCTCGGGACACCACTGAGTTTGGTTCAATGGAAGAGGGCCTCTTCTCTAGTTGAGGCAGGAACCTCAGGGTTCCTCTCCATTTCTGACTCCGATCGCAGGGTCCCTGAAGAGTTGGGCCAGGAGGGTAAGGCCTCGTCTTGTGTGAAGGAATGCAACTTCACTTGCCTCTCGAGTTGTTCACGGGGTGACAGTCCACATTTGGAGCTGTGAGTGGAATCGGCGGGTTTTTCCAGACGATGCATGGGGATGTCAGTGTCCCTTCGTGTTGTGCCTTCATCCACAGGGTTGCCTTCGAAGAGATGTCCGGGCGTCAGGTTCTTATCTAGGGTGGACCGGGAATTCGGGATCTTTCAGCATGTGGCACCAACCATGAGGCTACTTTTCGAATTTCCTCATGAGACCGGCCTCATCCAGAGGTTCACGGGGAACGTCGGGAACCCCTTGCAGACAAAGCATGGGAGTCGACCCTCCTGTCACGATCAGGAGGGGTGAAGGGGCTCACAGGAAGTGGTGCCGTGAACTTTGGTGTTTCCCTCGAGTGAGACCGGTATGTCAGGGAACTTTGGGGGTCGCATCAAGGGTGCCAAGTACCGTTTTGTACTTCAGAATGGAACGTGGGACTTCTCTTGATATGCTGTAGTGGCCAGGGCCTCATCTTGCGATGACGGGGGAGCCACGTGGTTTTTCTCGAGTTGCGGCGGGATTCTCGAGTTACGACGGGGATTTCAGGCTTCCTCTTGTGTTGGGCCAGGGAAGTCCAATCATCCATTCGAGTTGCGAGCGAGAGCTGGGGGTTGCGCTCGAGTCACTGCAGGGCAAAGGAGACCTCATCTAGGCTTGTGTCCAGGACCTAATGTTCCTCTCCAAGGGCCACAGGGATCTCAGGTTTGCATTCCAGACTCACCCAGGGAGTCAGGCCTCGTGTCGAAGGGAAGCAAAGGACTCCGCTCTCCTTTCGAGTCGCGACGGGCACCTCTTGGAGCCCACTTTGTGGCCTAAAGGGAGTCAAGCCTCCTGTGAAGTTTGGAGAGAGGACTTGGGACTGCTCTCCAGGCCATTCAGGAAAAGATGGCCCTCATCTCGCGATGACGGAGGGGTCTTGTGGGTTTTCTCGAGCTGCGGCGCCAGTGTGGGGTTTCACACGAGGTACGTCAGGGAGCTCAGGGAGCCTCTCATGTGGCGCCAGGGAAGTCAGGTCTCCATGTGCGTGGCGAGGGGGAGCGCGTTATTGCTCTCGAGCCATGGTAGGGGAATCTGACCTCAAGACGCATTGAAGAAGGACTCTCGAGGTCTTTCTTCGATTGTGGCAGGAAACCCTTATTTCCCTCGACGTTTGCCGGTGGCCTCAAGGAGCTTATCAGAATGCCTATGAGAAGTCAGGGATACTGTGGAGATGGGAGTGGCCTCTCGGGACTCCACTGGGTTTGTTTTATTGGAAGAGGGCCTCATCTCGGGTTGAGGCAGGAACCTCAGGTTTCCTCTCCATTTCTGACTCAGATCGAAGCGTGCCTGCAGAGTTGGGATTGGATACTCAGGCCTCGTCTTGTCTGAGGAAGGGAACTCCGCTTTCCTCTCTCATTGTTTAAGGGGTGACAGGCCAGTTGTGGAGCTGTATGTGGATCCTGTGGGATTTTCCGGACGATGAACAGGGTTGCCAGTGCCCCCTCGTGTAGTGCCTTCATCCACAGGGTTGCCTTAGAAGAGGTGTCCGGGCATCGGGTTCTTATTAAGAGCAAGACCGAGAAATCGTGGTCTTTCGGCACGTGGCACCAACACGAGGCTACGTCTCGAATTTCTTCGTGAGACTGGCCTCATCCTGAGGTGCGCCATGAAGGTCGGGAACCCCTTCTAGACAAAGCAGGGGGATCGACCTTCCTGCCGTGATCAGGAGCGGAGAAGGGGCTCAAATGAAGTGGTGCCAGGAACTTCGGTGTTCCCTTGGAGTGAGACCGGTATATTGGGGAACTTTTGGGGTCGCATCAAGGGTGCCAAGTAGCATTTCGAACTTTATGACGAAACATGGGACTTCTCTTGACACTCTGTAGCGGGCAAAGGCCTCATATTGCGATGAATGGGGAACCACGTGGTTTTTAAGAGTTGCGGCGGGATTCTCGAGTTACAACGGGAAATTCAGACTTCCTCTTGTGTTGGCCCAGTGAAGACCAATCTTCCATTCGAATTGCGAGGGAGAGATGGGTGTTGCTCTCGAGTCACTGTAGGGCAAAATAGACCTCATCTAGGCTTTTGTTCAGGACATAATGTTCCTCTCCAGGGGCAACAGGGATCTCGGGGTTGCATTCCAGACTCACCCGAGGTAAGGCCTCATCTCGAGGGGAAACAAAGTACTCTGCTCTCCTCTCAAGTCGCGACAGGTATCTCTTGGAGCCCATTGAGTGGCCTAAAGGGAGTAAAGCCTCCTGTGAAGTTTGGAGAAAGGACCAGGGATTGCTCTCCAGGTCAGGCAGGAAAAGAAGGCCCTCATCTCGCGATGTCGGGGGAGTCTCGTGGTTTTTCTGGAGCTGCGGTGCCAGTGTGGGGTTTCTCACAAGGTACGACCGGGAGCTCAGGGAGCCTCTCGTGTGGTGTCAGGGAAGTCAAGTCTCCATACGAGTGGCGAGGGGGCGCACGTCATTGCTCTCGAGTCATGGTAGAGGAATCAGGGCTCAACACAATGAAAAAGGACACTCGAGGTCTTTCTCGGGTTGCGGCAGGAAACCCTGGGTTCCCTCGACTTGTGCCTGTGACCTCAGGTAGCTTCTCAGGGTGCCTCTGAGAAGTCAGGGATACTATGGAGCTGGGAGAGGCCTCTCGGGACTCCACTGGGTTAGCTGCAATGGAAGAGGGCCTAATCTTGAGATCAGGAAGGAACCTCAGGGTTCCTCTCCATTTTGGACTCAGATCGCAGGGTCCTTGCAGAGTTGGGACAGGAGAGTCAGGCCTCGTCTTGTGTGGAGGAATGGAACTCCGCTTGCCTCTCAAGTTGTTCAAGGAGTGACAGGCCACTTGTCGAGCTGTGTGTGGAACCTGCGGTTTTTTCCAGACAATGCACGGCGGTGTCAGTGCCCCTTCGTGATGTGCTTTCATCCACAGGGTTGCCTTCGAAGTGGTGTGTGGGCATCGGGTTCTTATCAAGAGCGGACCAGGAAATCAGGGTCTTTTGGAATGCGGCACCACACACGAGGCTACATCTCGAATTTCCTCGTGAGACGGGCCTCATGCTGAGGTGCCCCTGGAAGGTCGGGAAAGCCTTCCAGACAAAGAAGGTTAATCGACCCTACTGTCGCTATCAGGAGGGGAGAAGGGGCTCAGATGAAGTGGTGCCGGGAACCTCGGTGTTCCCCTTGAGTGAGACTGGTATGTCAGGGAACTTTTGGGGTCTCACGAAGCTTGCCAAATACTGTTTCAAACTTCAAGACGAAACGTGGGACTTCTCTTGAGACGCTGTGGTGGGCAAGGGCCTCATCTTGTGACGAAGGGGAAACCACGTGGTTTTTTTCGAGTTGCGATGGGATTGTTGACTTACGACGGGGAATTCAGGCTTCCTCTTCTGTTGGCCCAGGGAAGTCCATTCTTCCATTCGAGTTGCCAGAGAGAGCTGGGTGGGAATTGCTCTCGAGTCACGGCAGGTCAAAATAGACCTCATCTAGGCTTGTGTCCAGGACCTAATGTTCCTCTCCAGGGGCGATAGGGATCACGGGGACGCATTCCAGACTCACCCAGTGAGTCAGGCCTCAGCTCGGGGGGAAGCAAAGGATTCTGATATCCTCCTGGGTCACGATAGGTATCTCTTGGAGCCCACTGAGTGGCCTCCAGGGAGTCAAGCCTCCTGTGGAGTTGGAGAGAGGAGTCGGGATTGCTCTCCAGGCCATACAGGAAGAGAAGGCCCTCAGCTCGCAATGACGGGGGCTTCTTGTGGGTTTTCTCGAGTTGGGGCGCAAGTATGAATTTTCTCACGAGGTACAACGGGGATCTCAGGGAGCCTCTCATGTGGCGCCAGAAAAGTCAGGTGTCTATGCGTGTGATGAGGGGGAGCCCATAAATGCTCTCGAGTCATGGTAGGGAAATCGGGACTCAAGACGCATTGAAGAAGGAGTCTCAAGGTCTTTCTCAGGTTGTGGCAGGAAACCCTGGGTTCCCTCGACTTGTACCGGTGACCTAGGGAGCTTCTCAGGGTGCCTCTGAGAAGTCAGGCATACTGTGGACTTGAGAGGGGCTCTCGGAACTCCACTGGGTTTGGTGCAATGGCAAAGGTTCTCATCTCGAGTTGAGGCAGGAACCTAAGGGTTCCTCTCCATTTAAAACTCCCACCACAGGGTCCCAGAAGAGTTGGGACAGGAGAGTCAGGCCTCGTCTTGTGTGGACGAATGGAACTCCACTTGCCTCTCGAGTTGTTCACAGGATAACAGACCATTTGTCGAGCTGTGAGTGGAACCTTCGGTTTTTTCCGTAAGATGCATGAGGGGGTCAGTGCCCCTTCGTGTTGTGCCTTCATCCACAGGGTTGCCTTCAAAGAGGTGTCTGGACATCGGGTTCTTATCAATAGCGGAGCAGGAAATCGGGGTCTTTCAGAACGTGGCACCATCCATGAGGCTACGTCTCGAATTTCTTCGTTAGACTGGTGTCATCCTGAGGTGCGCCATGAAGATCGGGAACCCCTTCCAGACAAAGCAGGGGAATCGACCATCTTGTCGCGATCAGGAGGAGTGAAAGGGCTCAGTTGAAGTCGTGCCGGGAACCTCGGTGTTCCCCTCGAGTGGAACCGGTGTGTCGGGAAACTTTTGGGGTCGCTTCAAGGGTGCCAAGTACCGTTTTGCACTTCAATACGGACTTGGGGCTTCACTTGACACGCTGTAGAGGGCAAGGGCCTCATCTTTGGATGACGGGGGAATCACGTGGTTTTTCTCAAGGTGCGGCGGGATTCTCGAGTTACGACGGGGAATTCAGGCTTCCTCTTGTGTTGGCCCAGGGAAGTCCAATCTTCCATTCGAGTTTCGAGGGAGAGCTGGGGTTTGCTCTTGAGTCACTGCAGGGCAAAAGAGACCTCATCTAGGCTTGTGTCCAGGACCTAATATTCCTTTCCAGGGCCGACAGCGATCTCGGGTTTGCATTCCAGACGCATCCTGGGAGTCCAAGCTCGACTCGAGGGGAAGCAAAGGACCCCGCTCTCCTCTCGAGTCGCCACAGGTGTCTCTTGGAGCCCACTGAGTGGCCTAAAGGGAGTCAAGCCCCCTGTGGAGTTTGGAGAGAGGACTAGGGATTGCTCTCCAGGCCATGCAGGAAAAGAAGATCCTCATCTCGCCATGACAGGGGCGTCTTGTTGGTTTTCTCGAGCTGTGGTGCCAGTGTGCGGTTTCTGACGAGGTGCGACGGGAAGCTCAGAGAGCCTTTCGTGTGGTGCCAGGGAAGTCAGGTCTCCATGCGCATGGCAAGGAGGAGCGCGTCATTGCTCTCGAGATATGGTACGGGAATCGGGCCTCAAGATACGTTAAAGCAGGACTCTCAAGGTCTTTCTCAGGTTGCGGCAGGAAACCCTGGGTTCCATCGACTTCTGCCGGTGACCTTAGGGAGCTTCTCAGGGTGCCTGTGAGAAGTCAGGGATACTGTGCAGTTGGGAGGGGCCACTCCGAACTCCACTGGGTTTGGTGCAGTAGAAGAGGGCCTTATCTCGAGTTGAGGCAGGAACCTCATGGTTCCTCTCCATTTCTGAATCGGATCTCAGTGTCCATGCAGAGTTGGGACAGGAGAGTCAGGCCTCGTCTTGTGTGGAGGAATTTAACTCCTCTTGCCTCTCGAGTTGTTCACGGGGTGACAGGCCACTTGTCGATCTGTATGTGGAACTTGCGGGCTTTTCCAACGATGCAGGAGGGTGTCAGACCCCTTCGTTTTGTGCCTTCGTCCACAGGATTGCCTTCGAAGAGGTGTCCTAGCATTGGGTTCTTATCAAGAGCAGACAGGGAAATCGGGGTCTTTCGGCGTGTGGCACCAACCACAAGGCTACGTCTCGAATTTCCTCGTGAGACCGGCCTCATCCTGAGGTTCGCCGGGAAGGTCCGGAACCCCTTCCAGACAAAGCAGTGTAATCGACCCTCCCATCGCGATCAGGAGGGGATAAGGGGCTCAGAACAAGCGGTGCACCGAACCTTGGTGTTCCCCTCGAGTGAGACCAGGGTGTCGGGGAACTTTTGTGGTAACATCAAGGTTGCCAATTATCGTTTTAAACTTCAAGATGGAACGTGGGGCTTCTCCTGAGACGCTGTAGCTGGCAAGGGCCTCATCTTGCGATGACGGGGGAACCACGTGGTTTTCCTCGAGTTGCGGCGGGATTTTCGAATTACGATGGGGAATTCAGGTTTCCTCTTGTGTTGTCCCAGGGAAGTCCATTCTTCCATTCGAGGTGCGAGGGACAGCAGGGGATTGCTCTCAAGTCACTTCAGGGCAAATGAGACCTCATCTATGCTTGTGTCTAGGACTTAATGTTCCTCTCCAGGGGCGACAGGGATCTCGGGGTTGCATTCCAGACTCACCTGAGGAGTCAGGCCTGGTATATAGGGGAAGCAAAGAATTCCGCTCTCCTCTCGAGTCCCAATGGGTATCTCTTGGAGCCCACAGAGTGGCCTAAAGGGAGTCAGGCCTCCTGTGGAGTTTGAATAGAGGCCTCGAGATTGCTCTCCAGGCCATGCAGGAAAAGAAGGCCTTCATCTCGCGAGGACGGAGGCGTCTCGTGGGTTTTCTCGAGCTGGGGAGCCAGTGTGGGATTTCTCACGAGGTATGACGGGGAGCTCAGGGAGCCTCTCATGTGGTGCCAGGGAAGTCAAGTCTCCATGCGAGTTTCGAGGGGGAACGCGTCATTGCTCTCGAGTCATGGTAGGGGAATCGGGATTCAAGACGCGTGAAGGAGGATTTTTGAGGTCTTTCTCGGGTTGCGTCAGGAAACCCTGTGTTCCCTCGACTTGTGCCGGTGACCTCAGGGAGCTTCTAAGGGTGCCTCTGAGAAGTCGCGATACTGTGGATTTGGGAGGGGCCTCTCGGGCCTCCACTGTTTTTGGTGTAATGGAAGAGGGCCTCATCTCTAGTGGAGTCAGGAACCTCAGGGTTCCTCTCCATTTCGGACTCCGATCGCAGGGTCCCTTCAGAGTTGGGACCGGAGAGTCAGGCCTCGTCTTGAGTGGAGGAATGGAACTCTGCTTGCCTCTCGAGTTGTTCATGGGATGACAGGCCTCTTGTCGAGCTGTGTGTGGAACCTGCGGCTTTTACCGAATGATGCACGGGAGTGTCAGTGACCCTTCGTTTTGTGCCTTCGTCCACAGGGTTGCCTTCGAAGAGGTGTCCGGGCATCGGGTTCTTCTCAAGAGTGGGCCGGGAAATCGGGGTATTTCGGCATGTGACACCACCCCCGACGCTATGTCTCGAATTTCCTCGTGAGACCGGCCTCATCCTGAGGTGCACCGGGAATGTGGGGAACCCCTTCCAAACAAAGCAGGGGAATAGACCCTCCTGTCTCGAACAGGAGGGGAGAAGGTGCTCAGATGAAGTGGTGCGGGAACCTAGGTGTTCCTGTCGAGTGAGACCGGCGTGTCCAGGAACATTTGGTGTCGCATCAAGGGTGCAAAGTACCGTTTCGCACTTCAAGACGGAACGTGGTTCTTTTCTTGAGAGGCCATAGCAGCAAGGGCCTCATCTTGGGATGACGTTGGAAACACGTGGTTTTTCTCGAGTTTCGGCGGGATTCTCGAGTTACGAAGGGGATTTCTGGCTTCCTCTTGTGTTGGCCCAGGGAAGCCCAATCTTCCATTCGAGTTGCGAGGGAGAGCTGGGGGTTGCGCTCGAGTCACTGCAGGGCAAAAGAAACCTCATCCAGGCTTGTGTCTAGGACCTAATGTTCCTCTCAAGGGGTGACTGGGATCTTGGGGTTGCATTCCAGACTCACCCAGGAGTCAGGCGTCGTCTCGAGGGGAAACAAAGGACTTCTCTCTCTTCTCGAGTCGCGACGGGTATTTCTTGGAGCCCACTGAGTGGACTAAAGGGAGTCAAGCCTCCTCTGGAGTTTGGAGAGAGGACTCGGGATTGCACTCCAGGACATGCAGGAAAAGAAGGCCCTCATCTCACGATGACGGGGGGGGGTCTCAGTGGTTTTACCGAGCTGCAGCGCCTGTGTTGGTTTCTCAGGAGGTACGACGGGGAGCTCAGGGAGCCTCTTGTGTGGCGCCAGGGAAGTTAGGTCTCGATGCGTGTGGCAAGGGGGAGCGCGTCATTGCTCTCGAGTCATGGTAGGGGAATCAGGCCTCTAGACGCGTTGAAGAAGGACTCTCAAGATCTCTCTCGGGTCTTGGCAAGAATACCTGAGTTCCCTCGACTTGTGCCGGTGACCTCAGGGAGATTCTCCGGGTGCCTCTGAGAAGTCAGGGATACTGTGGAGTTGGGAAAGACCTCTCGGGACTCCACTGGGTTTGGTGAAATGGAAGGGGGCCTCATCTCGAGGGGAGGCAGGAACCTCAGGGTTCCTCTCCATTTCTGATTCCAATCGCAGCCCCCTGCATATTTGGGAGAGGTGAGTCAGGCCTTGTCTTGTGTGCAGGAATGGACCTCCGCTTGCCTCTCGAGTTGTTCACTGGGTGACAGGCACTTGTTGAGCTGTATGAGTAACCTGCGGTCTTTTCCGGACGATGCACGGGGGTGTCAGTGCCCCTTCGTGTTGTGCCTTCATCCACACTATCTTCGAATAGGTGTCTGGGCATCGCGTTCTTATCAAGAGCGGATCGGGAAATCGCGGTCTTTCGGCATGTGGCACCACCATCGAGGCTACGTCTCGAATTTCCTCGTGAGACAGCCTCATCTGAGGTGCGTGGAGAAGGTCGGGAACCCCTTGCAGACAAAGCAGGGGAATCGACCCTCCTTTCGCGATCATGAGGGGAGAAGGGGCTCAGATGAAGTGGTGCCAGGAACCTCGGTGTTCCCCTCGAGTGCGACCCGTATGTCGGGGAACTTTTGGGGTAGCATTAAGGGTGCCAAATATCATTTCGCACTTGAAGACAAAACGTGGGACTACTCTTGAGACGCTGGAGCGGGCAAGGGCCTCATCTTGCAATGAAGGGGAAACCACGTGGTTTTTCTCAAGTTGAGGTGGAATTCTCGAATTACTACTGGGAATTCAGGCTTCCTCTTGTGTTGGCCCAGGGAGGTCCAATATTCCATTCGGGTTGCGAGGGAAAGCTGGGGAGTGCTCTCGAGTTACTGCAGGGCAAAACCGACCTCATCTAGCCTTGTGTTCAGGACCCAATGATCCTCTCCAAGGGCGACAGGGATCTCGGGTTTGCATTACAGACTCACCCAGGGAGTTAGGCCTCGTCTCGAGGGGAAGCAAAGGACTCGGCTCTCCTCTCGAGTAGCGACGCGTATCTCTTGGAGCCCACTGACTGGTCTAAAGGGAGTCAACCCTCCTCTTCAGTTTGGAGAGAGGACTCGGGATTGCTCTCCAGGCCATGCAGGAAAAGAAGGCCCACATCTCGAGATGACGGGGGCGTCTCGTGTGTTTTCTCGAGCAGCGGCGCCAGTGTGGGGTTTCTCACGAGGTACGACGGGGAGTTCAGGTAGCCTCTCGTGTGGCAACAGGGAAGTCAGGTCTCCATTGGCGGGGCAAGGGGGAGCGCGTCATTGCTCTCAAGTCAGGGTAGGGGAATCGGGCCTCATGACGGGTAGAAAAAGAACTCTCGATGTCTTTCTAGGGTTGCGGCAGGAAACCCTGGGTTCCCTTGACTTGTGCCGGTGACCTCAGGGAGCGTCTCAGGGTGCCTCTGAGAAGTCAGGGATACTGTGGATTTGGGAGAGGCCTCTCGGGACTCCTCTGGGTTTGGTGCAATGGAAGTGGGCCTCATCTCGAGTTGAGGCAGGAACCTCAGGGTTCTGCTCCTGACTTCCTGGAGGCCGGATCTGACTCAGATCGCAGGGTCCCTGTTGAGTTTGCTCAGGAGTGTCAGGTCTCGTGTTCTGCGGAGGAATGGAACTCCACTTACATCTCAAGTTGTTCAAGGATGACACCACTTTTCGTGATGTGTGTGGAACCTGCGGGTTTTTCGGAGATGCACGGGGGCATCAGTGCTCCTTCCTGTTGTGCCTTCATCCACAGGGTTGCCTTCGAAGAGGTGTCCGGGCATCGTGTTCTCCTCAAGTGCGGACCGGGAAATTGGGGTCTTTCAGCATGTTGCACCACCCACGAGGCTACGTCTCGAATTTCCTCGTGAGACCGGCCTCATCCTGAGGCGCGCAGGAAAGTCCGGGAACCCTTTCCAAACAAAGCAGGGGAATCGACCCTCCTTTCGGGTCAGGAGGAGAGAAAGGTCTCAGATGAAGTAGTGCCGGGAACCTCGGTGCTCTCCTTGAGTGAAAGTCGGGTAACTTTTCGCGTTGCATCAAGGGTGCCAAGTACCGTTTCGCACTTCAAGACGGAACCTGGGACTTCTCTTTAGACGCTGTAGTGGGCAAGGGCCTCATCTAGCGCTGACGGGGGACCCACGTGTTTTTTCTCGAGTTGCGGCAGGATTCTTGAGTTACGATGGGGAATACAGGTTTCCTCTTGTGTTGGCCCAGGGAAGTCCAATCTTCCATTCGAGTTGCAAGTGAGAGCTGGAGATTGCTCTCGAGTCACTGCAGGGCAAAATAGAGCTCATCTAGGTTTGTGTCCAGGACCGAGTTTTTCTCTCCAGGGGCGACAGGGATCTCGGGGTTGCATTCCAGACTCACCCGGGGAGTCAGGCCTCGTCTCGAAGGGAATGAATGGACTCCGCTCTCCTCTCGAGTCGCGACGGGTATCCCTTGGAGCCCAAGAGTGACCTAAATGGAGTTAAGCCTCCTGTGGAGTTTGGAGAGAGGACTCGGGATTGCTCTCTAGGCCATGCAGGAAAAGAAGGCCCTCATCTCGCGATGACGGGGCGTCTCGTGGGTTTTCTCAAGGTGCAGTGCCTGGTTGGGGTTTCTCACGAGATAGGACGGGGAGCTCAGGGAGACTCCTGTGGTGCCACGGAAGTCAGGTCTCAATGGACGTGGCGTGGGGGAGCGCCTCATTGCTCTCGAGTCATGGTAGGGGAATCAAGCCTCAAGACGCTTCGAAGAAGAACTCTCGAGGTCTTTCTCGGGGTGTGGCAGGAAACCCTGGGTTCCCTCGACTTGTGCCCATGACCTCAGGGAGCTTAGCGGGGTTCCTCTGAGAAGTCAGGGATACTGTGGAGTTGAGAGGGGCTTCTCGGGACTTCACAGGGACTGGTGCAATTGAAGAGGACCTAATCTCGGATTGAGGCAGTAACGTCAGGGTTCCTCTCCATTTCTGACTCGGATAGCAGGGTCCCTGCAGAGTTGGGACAGGAGAGTCAGACCTCATCTTGTGTGGAGTAATGGAACTCCGCTTGCCTCTCGAGTTGTTCATGGGGTGACAGGCCACCTGTCGAGTTGTATGTGGAACCTGCGGTTTTGGGGGACGATGCACAGGGGTGTCAGTGCCCCTTCGTGTTGTGCCTTCATCCACAGGGTTACCTTCGAAGAGGTGACCAGGCATCGGGATCTTATCAATAGCGGACCAGGAAATCGGGGTCTTTCGGCATGTGGCACAACCCACGAGGCTACGTCTCGACTTCCCTCGTGAGACTGGCCTCATCCTGAGGTTCGCCGGGAAGTCTGGGAACCCCTTCCAGACAAAGCAGGGGAATCGACCCTCCTGTCGCCATCAGGAGGGGAGAAGAGGCTCAGCTGAAGCGGTGCTGGGAACCTCCATGTTCTCCTCGAGTGAGACCGGGGTGTCAGGGAAATTTGGGGGTCGCATCAAGGGTGCCAACTACCGTTTCACACTTCAAGACGGAACATGGGACTTCCCTGGAGACGCTATAGCTGACAGGGGCCTCATATTTCGATGATGGAGGAGCCACGTTGTTTTTCTCCAGTTGCCGCGGGATTCTCGAATTACAACGGGGAATACAGGCTTCCTCTTGTGTTGGCCCAGGGAAGTCCAATCATCCATTCGAGTTGGGAGGGAGAGCTGGGGATTGCACTTGAGTCAATGCAGGACAAAAAAGACCTCATTTAGGCTTGTGTCCAGGACCGAGTTTTCCTCTACAGGGGCGACACGGATCTCGGGATCCCATTCCAGACTCACCCAAGTAGTCAGGCCTCGGCTCGAGGGGAAGCAACGGACTCCGCTCTCCTCTAGAGTAGCGACGTGTATCTCTTGGAGGCTACTGAGTGGCCTAAAGGGAGTCAGGCCTCCAGTGGAGTTTGGAGAGTGGACTCGGGATTGCTCTCTAGGTCATGTAGGAAAAGAAGGCCCTCATCTTACGATGATGGGGGCGTCTCGTGAGTTTTCTCGAGCGGCGGTGCCAGTGTGGGGTTTTCATGAGGTAGGACGGGGAGCGCAGGGAGCCTCTCGTGTGGCGCCAGGGAAGTTAGGTTTCAATGGGCGTGGCGAGGGGAATGCGTCATTGCTCTCCAGTCATGGTAGGGTATCGGGCCTCAAGATGCGGTAAAGAAGGTCTCTCGAGGTCTTGCTCAGAATGCAGCAGGAAACCCTGGGTTCACTCGACTTGTGCCAGTGACCGCAGAGAACTTCTGAGGGTGCCTCTGAGAATCAGGGATACTGTGGAGTTGGGAGGGGCCTCTCGGGACTCCACTGGGTATGGCACAATGGAACAGGGCCTCATTTCGAGTTGATGCAGGAACGTCAGGTTTCATCTACATTTCTGACTCCGATCGCACGGTCCCTGCAGAGTTGGGAAAGGAGAGTCAGGCCTTCTCTTGTGTGGAGGAAAGGAACTCCGCATGCCTCTCTAGTTCTTCAAGGAATGACAGGACACTTGTCAATCTGTGTTTGGAATCTGCGTGTTTTTCCATACTATGCATGGGGATGTCAGTACCCCTTCATGTTGTGCCTTCACACACAGGGTTGCCTTCGAAGAGGGGTCCGGGCCTCAGGGCCTTCTCAAGTGCGGACCGGGGCATTGGGGGCGTTCGGCATGTGGCACCACCCACGTGGTTCGTCTCGAATTTCCTCGTGAGACCGGCCTCATCCTGAGGTGCGCCGGGAAGGTCGGAACCCCTTGCAGACCAAGCAGGGGAATCGACCCTCCTGTCTCGATCAGCAGGGGAGAAGGGGCACAGATGAGGTGATGCCGGGAACCTCGGTGTTCCCCTCCAGTGAGACCAGTGTGTTGGGGAAATTTTGGGGTCGCATCAAAGGTGCCAAGTACCGTATCGCACTTCAAGATGGAACGTAAGACTTCTTTTGAGACGCTGTAGCGGCAATGGCCGCATCTTGCGATGAATAGGGAACGATGTGGTTTTTCTCGAGTTGTGGCGGGATTCTTGAGTTACAACGGGAAATTCAGGCTTCCTCTTCTGTTGGCCCAGGGAAGTCCAGTCTTCCATTCGAGTTTCGAGGGAGAGTTGGGGATTGCTCTCGAGTCACTGCAGGAAAAAAGAGACCTCATCTAGGCTTGTGTCCAGGACCTAATGTTTCTCTCCAGGGGCGACAGGGATCTCCGGTTCGCATATCAGACTCACCCGAGGAGTCAGGCCTCGTCCTGTGGGGAAGGAAAAGACTCCACTCTCCTCTCGACTCGCGACGGGTATGTCTTGGAGTCCACTGAGTGACCAAAAGGGAGTCAAGCCTACTGTGGAGTTTGGAGAGAGGACTCGGGATTGATCTCCAGGCCATGCTAGAAAAGAAGGCCGTCATGTCGCGAAAACGGGGGCGTCTCGTGGGTTTTCTCTATCTGCGGCGCCAGTGTGGGGTTTCTCACGAGGTATGACGGGGAGCTCAGGGAGCCTCTCGTGTGGCGCCAGGGAAGTCAGGGCTTCATGAGTGTAGCAGAGGGAGCGCGTCATTGCCCTCGAGTCATGGTAGGGGAATCAGGCCTCAAAATGCGTTGAAGAAGGACTCTTGAGTTCTTTCTATGGTGGCGGCAGTAAACCCTGGGTTCACTCGAATTGTGCTGGTGACCTCAGGGAGCTTCTCAGGGTGCCTCTGAGAAGTCAGGGATACTGTGGAGCTGGGATGCGTCTCTCGGGACTCCACTGGTTTTCGTGCAATGGAAGAGGTCCTAATCTCGAGTGGAGGCAGGAACCTCAGCGTTCTTCTCGTGACTTCACTGGCGCTGGTCTGATTCGGATCGCAAAGTCCCTGCAGAGTTGGGACAGGAGAGTCAGGCCTCGTCTTGTGTAGAGGAATGAAACCCCACTTGCCTCTCGAGTTCTTCAGGGGTGAGAAGCCACTTGTTGAGCTGTATGTGGAACCTGTGGGTTTTTCCGGACGATGCTCGAGGGTGTCAGTGCCCCTTTGTGTTGTGCCTTCATCCACAGGGTTGCCTTCGAAGAGGTGTCCAGGCATCGGGTTCTTATGAAGAGTGTACAGGGAAATCATAGTCTTTTGGCATGTGGCACCACCCGCGAGCTACGTCTCGAATTTCCTCGTGAGACCGGCCTCATCCTGAAGTGCCCCATGAAGGTCGGGAACCCCTTACAAACAAAGCAGGGGAAGTGATCCTCCTATCACGAACAGGAGGGGAGAAGGGGCTCAGATAAACTGGTGCCGGGAACCTCGGTGTTCACCTCGAGTGAGACCGATATTTCGGGGAACTTTTGGGGTCACATCAAGGGTGTCAATTATCGTTTCGCACTTCAAGACGGAACGTGGGACTTTTCTTGAGAAGCTGTAGCGGGCAAGGGCCTCATCTTGCGATGACGAGGGAACCAAGTGCTTTTTCTCGCGTTGCGGTGGGATTCTCGAGTTACGAAGGGGATTTCAGGCTTCCTCTTGTGTTGGCCCCAGGAAGCCTAATCTTCCATTCGAGTTGCGAGGGAAAGCTGAGGGTTGCACTCGAGTCACTGCAGGGCCAAAGAGACCTCATCTAGGCCTGTGTCCGGGACTTAACGTTCCTCTCAAGGGAAGACAGGGATCTCAGGGTGGCGTTCCAGACTCCCCCGGGGAGTCAGGCCTCGCCTCGAGGGCAAGCCAAGGATGCCGCTCTCCTCTCAAGTCGCGACGCAGATCTCTTGGAGCCCACTGAGTGGCCTCAAGGGAGTCAGGCCTTCTCTTCAGTTTGGAGAGAGGACTCGGGATTGTGCTCTGGGTCAGGCAGGAAAAGAAGGCCCTCACCTCGCGAGGATGGGGGTTCTCAGGGGTTTCCTCGAGCTGCGGCGCCCGTGAGGGTTTTCTCACGAGGCAAGACGAGGATCTCAGGGAGCCTCTCGTGCGGTGCCAGGGAAGTCAGGTCTCTGTGCACGTGGCGAGGGGGAGCGCGTCATGGCTCTCCAGTCATGGGAGAGGACTAGGGCCTCCAGAGGCGTTGAAGAAGGACACTCGAGGTCTTTCTGTGGTTGCGGCGGGAAAGCCTCGTTTCCCTCGACTTCTGCCGGGGACCTGAGGGAACTTCCCATGGTGCCTCTGATAGGTGAGGGATGCTGTGGAGTTGGCGGGGCCTCTCGGGACTCCGCTGGGCTTGGCGCAATGGAAGAGGGCCTCATCTCGAGGGGAGACAGGAAACATAGGCTTCCTCTCCTTTTCGGACTCCAACCACAGGGTCCCTGCAGAGTTGGGACAGGAGAGGCAGGCCTCGTCTTGTCTGAGGAAGGGAACTCTGCTTGCCTCTCGAATTGCTCAGGGTGTCTCACGCACCTCGTCAAGCTGTGTGTGGAAACCGCGGGTTTTTCCGGACGACGCACGGGGGTGTCAGTGCCCCTTCGAATGGTAACTTCACCCACAGGGTTGCCTTCGAAGAGGTGTCCGGGCGTCGGGTTCTTATCCAGAGCGGACTGGGAAATCGGGGGCATTTGGCATGTGGCACCACCCACGTGGCTCGTCTCGAATTTCCCTGTGAGACCGGCCTCATCCTGAGGTGCAAAGGGAAGGCCGGGAACCCCTTCTGAACCACGCAGGGGAATCGACTCTCCTGTCGTGATCAGGAGGGGAGAACGGGCTCAGATGAAGCTGTGCCGGGACTCTCGGTGTTCCCTCAAGGGTACCCGGCGTGTCGGGGAGCTTTTGGGGGTCGCACGAAGGGTGTCAGGTACTGTTTCGCACTTCAGGGCGGAACATGGGACTTCCCCTGAGACGCTGTAGTGGGCAAGGGCCTCATCTTGCGAAGACGTTGGATCCACGTGTTTTTTCTCGAGTTGCGCCGGGATTCTCGAGTGACGATGGGGATTACAGGCTTCCTCCTCTGTTGGCCCTGGGAAGCCCAGTCTTCCATTCGATTGGCGAGGGAAAGCTGGGGGTTGCGCTCGAGTCATTGCAGGGCCAAAGAGACCTCATCTAGGCTTGTGTCCAGGACCTAATGTTCCTCTCCAGGGAAGGCAGGGATCTCGGGGTTGCATTCCAGGATCCCCCTGGGTGTCAGGCCTCGTCTCAAGGGGAAGCAAAGGACTCTGCTGTCCTCCCGAGTCGCGACGCGGATATCTTGGAGCCCCCTAGTGGCGTCAGTGGAGTCAAGCCTCCTCTTCATTTTGGAGAGAGGGCTCGGGATTGTTCTCCAGGCCATGCAGGAAAAGAAGTCCCTTCACATCGCGAGGACGGGGGCGTCTCAGGGGTTTCTTCGAGCTGCGGCGCCCGTGGGGGTTTTCTCGCGAGGCACGGCGAGGATCTCAGGGAGCCTCTGGTGCGGCGCCAGGGAAGTCAGGTCTCCCTGCGCGTAGCGAGGGGGAGCGCGTCCTGGCTCTCGAGTCACGGGAGGGGACTAGGGCCTCGAGACGCGTTGAAGAAGGACTCTCGAGGTCTTTCTCGGGGGGCGGCGGGAAACCCTCGTTTCCCTCGCCTTCTGCCGGGGACCTTAGGGAACTTCCCAGGGTGTCTCTGAGAGTTGAGGGATACTGTGGAGTTGGCGGTGCCTCTCGGGACTCCGCTGGGTTTGTCGCAATGGAAGAGGGGCTCATCTCGAGGGGAGGCAGGAACCTCAGACTTCCTCTCTGTTTCGGACTCCGACATCAGGGTCCCTGCAGAGTTGGGACAGGAGAGACAGGCTACGTCTTTTCTGAGGAATGGAACTCCGCTTGCCTCTCGAGTTGTTCATGGGGTTTCAGGCCCCTTGTCAAACTGTGTGTCGAATCTGCAGGTTTTTCCAGACGATGCACGGGGGTGTCAGTGACCCTTCGTTTTGTGTCTTCATCCACAGGGTTGCCTTCGAAGAGGTGTCCGGGCATCGGGTTCTTATGAAGAGTGGACCGGGATATCGGGGTCGTTCAGCATTTGGCACCACCCACGTGGGTTGTCTCGAATTTCCTCATGAAACCGGCCTCATCCTGAAATGTGCCGCGAAGTTCATGAAACTCTTCCAGACAAAGCAGAGGAATCGACCCTCCTGTGGCGATCAGGAGGGGAGAAGTGGCTCAGATGAAGTGCTGCTGGGAACCTCGGTGTTTCCCTCAAGTGAGAAAGGTATGTCGGGTAACTTTTGGGGTCGCATAAAGCGTTCCAAGTACCGTTTCGCTCTTCAAAATGGAACGTGGGACTTCTCTTGGGGTGCTCCAGCGGGCATGGGCCTCATCTTGGCATGACTGCGGAACCACTTGGTTTTTCTCGAGTTGCGGTGGGATATTTGAGTTACCACAGGGAATTCATGCTTCCTCTTGTGTTGGCCCACAAAATTCTTATCTTCCATTCGAGATTCGAGGAAGAGCTGGAGGTGCGCTCTAGTCACTGAAGGCAAAAGAGACCCCACCAAGGCTTGTGTGCAGGACCTAATGTTCATGTCCAGGCTCGACAGAAATCTCGGGGTTGCATTCCAGACTCACCTTGGAGTCAGCCCTCATCTCGAGGGGAAGCAAAGGACTCTGCTCTCCTCTCGAGTCGGACGGGTATGTCTTGGAGCCCACTGAGTGGCTTAAAGGGAGTCAAACCTCCTTTGGTGTTTGGAGGGAGGACACGGGATTGCTCTCCAGGGAATGCATGAAATGAAGGCCCTCATCTCCCAATGACTGGGGCGTCTCGAAGGTTTTCTCGAGCTGTGGCGGTAGTGTGGGGTTTCTCACGAAGTAAGACTGGGAGCTCAGTGAGCCTCTCACGTGGTGCCAGGGCAGTCAGGTCTCTATGCACGTGGTGAGAGGGAGCCCGTCATTGTTCTCGAGTCATGGTAGGGGAATTGGGCCTGAAGAGGTGTTAAAGAAGGACTCTCGAGGTCTTTCCTGCGTTGCAGCAGGAAGCCCTGGGTTCCATCGACTTGTGCCAGTGACTTCAGGAAGCTTCTCAGCATGCCTCTGAGAAGTCAGGATCACTGTGGAGTTGGGAGGGGCCTCTCGGAACTCTACTGGGTTTGGTGCAATGGAAGAGGGCCTCATGACAAGTTGAGGCAGGAACCTCAGGGTTCCTCTCCTGGCTTCGAATGCGCCGGATCTGACTCGGATCGCAGAGTCCCTGCAGAGTTGGGACAGGAGAGTCAGGCCTCGTCTTGTGTGGAGGAATGGAACTCCGCTTGACTCTCGCATTGTTCATGGGGTGACAGGCCACTTGTCGATTTGTATGTGGAACTTGCGGGTTTTTCTGGACGATGCACCGGGGTGTCACTGCCCCTTCGTGTTGTGCCTTGATCCACAGGATTGCCTTCGAGTTGGGTTCTGCCATCGGGTTCTTATCAAGAGCAGACCAGGGAATTGGGGTCTTTTGGCATGCCGCACCACCCACGAGGCTATGTCTAAAATTTCCTCGTGAGACTGGCCTCATCATGCGCCAGGAAGGTCGGGAATGCATTCCAGACAAAGCAGGGGAATCGAACCTCCTGTCGCAATTAAGAGGGGAGAAGAGTCTCAGATGAAGTGGTGCCGGGAACCTCGGTGTTCTCCTCAAGTGAGACTGGTATGTCGGGGAACTTTTGGGGTCGCATCAAGGGTTCCAAGTAACTTTTGGCTCTTCAATACGGAACGTGGGACTTCTCTTGAGACGCTGTAGCGGGCAAAGGCCTCATCTTTCGATGACGGGGGAACCACGTGGTTTTTCTTGAGTTGCGGCGGGATTCTCGAGTTACGACGGGGAATTCAGGCTTCCTGTTCAACTGGCCCAGGGAAGTCCAGTTTTCATTCGAATTGCGAGTTAGAACTGGGGATTGCTCTTGAGACATTGCAGGGCCAAATAGACCTCATCTAGGCTTGTGTCCAGGACCTAATGTTCCTCTGCTGGGGCGACAGCGATCTCGGCATTGCATTCTCGACTCACCCGGGGAATCAGGCCTCGTCTCGAGGGGAAGCCAAGGACACCGCTCTCCTGTCAAGTCGCGACGGGTATATCATGGAGCTCACTGTGTGGCCTAAAATGAGTCAAGCCTCCTGTGGAGTTTGGAGAGAGGACTCAGGATTGCTCTCCAGGCCATACAGCAAAAGAAGGCCCTCATCTCGTGAGGACTGGGGCGTCTCGTGGGTATTCTCGAGCTGCGGCTCCAGTGTGGTGTTGCTCACGAGGTATAATGGGGAGCTCAGGGAGCCTCTCCTGTGGCGCCAGGGAAGTCAGGTTTCTATGCGCGTGGCTAGGCGGAGTGCGTCATTGCTCTCGAGTCATGGCAGGGGAATCGCACCTCAAGACGCGTTGAAGAAGGACTCTCGAGGTCTTTTACGGGTTGGGGCAGGAAACCCTTGGTTCCCTCGACTTGTGCCGGTGATCTCAGGAAGGTCTAAGGGTGCCTCTGAGAAGTCAGGGATACTGTGCAGTTGGGAGGGGCCTCTCGGGACTCCACTGGGTTCGGTGCAATGGAAGAGGGCCTCATCTTGAGTGGAGGCAGGAAACTCATGTTTCCTCTCCTGACTTCCCCTGGGCCAGATCTGACTCGGATCGCAGTTTCGCTGCAGAGTTCGAACAGGAGAGTCAGGCCTCGTCTTGTGTGGAGGAATGGAACTCTGCTTGCCTCTCCAGTTGTTCACGGGGTGACAGGTCACTTCTCGAGCTGTGTGTGGTACCTGCGGGTTTCTCCGGACGATACCCGGGGGTGTCAGTGCCCCTTCGTGTTGTGCCTTCATCAAAAGGGTTGTCTTCAAAGAGGTGTCCGGGCACTGGGATCTTATCAAGAGCGAACCGGGAAATCGGGGTCTTTCGGCATGTGTCACCATCCACGAGGCTATGTCTCGAATATCCTCGTGAGACCGGCCTCATCCTGAGATGCACCGGGAAAGGCGGGAACCCCTTCAAGACAAAACAGGGGAATCGACCCTCCTGTCGCGATCAGGAGGGGAGAAGGGGCCCAGATGTAGTGGTGCCGGGAACCTCGGTGTTCTCCTCGAGTCAGACCAGTGTGTCGAGGAACTTTTGTGGTCGCATCAAGGGTGCCAATACCGTTTCGCACTTCAAGACGGAACGTGGGACTTCTCTTGAGACGCTGTAGGGGGCAAGGGCCTCATCTTGGGATGACGGGGGAACCACGTAGCGTTTCTCGAGTTGTGGCGGGATTCTCGAGTTTCGACGGGGAATACAGTCTTCCTCATGTGTTGGCCCAGGGAAGTCCTATCTTCCATTCGAGTTTCAAGGGAGAGCTGGGGATTGCCCTCGAGTCACTGCAGGGCAAAATAGACCTCATCTAGGCTTGTGTCCAGGACTTAATGTTCATCCCTAGGGGCGACAGGGATCTCGGGCTTGCATACCAGACTCACCCGGGGAATCAGGCCTCGTCTCGAGGGGAAGCAAAGAACTCCGCTGTCCTTTTGAGTCGCGATGGGTATCTCTTGGAGCCCACTGTGTGCCCTAAAGGGAGTCAAGCCTCCTGTGCTGTTTGGATAGAGGACTCGGGATTCCTCTCCAGGCCATGCAGGAAAAGAAGGCCCTCATCTCGCGATGACGGCGGCCTCTTGTGGGTTTTCTAGACTGCCGCGCTAGTGCCGGGTTTCTGACGAGGTACGAGAGGGAGCTCAGGGAGCCTCTCGTGTGGCGCCAGGGAAGTCAGGTCCCCATGAAATGGCAAGGGGGAGTTCGTCATTGCTCTCGAGTCATGGTAGGGTAATCGGGCCTCAAGACGGGTTGAAGAAGGACTCTCGAGGTCTTTCTCGGGTCACTGCATAAAACCCAGGGTTCCCTTGACTTGTGCCTGTGACCTCAGGGAGCTTCTCAGAGTGCCTCTGAGAAGTCAGGGATACTGTGCAGTTTGGAGGGGCCTCTCGAGACTCCTCTGCATTTGGTGGAATGTAAGAGGGACTCATCTCGAGTTGAAGCAGGAACCTCAGTGTTCCTCTCCATTTCTGACTCAGATCGCAAGGTCCCTGCATGTTGGTACAGGAGAGTCAGGCCTCGTCTTTTCTGGAGGATGGGACTCCTCTTGCCTCTCGAGTTGTTCTTGAGGTGACAGGCCACTTGTCGAGCTGTGTATGTAACCTGCCCTTTTTTCCGGATGATGCACAGGTGTGTTAGTGCCCCTTAGTGTTGTACCTTCATACTCAAGGCTGCCTTCCAAGAGGTGTCCGAGCATCGGATTCTTATCAAGAGCAGACCGGGAAATTGGAGTCTTTCAGCAAGTGGCACCACCCACAAAGCTACGTATCGAATTTCCCCATGAGACCGGCCTCATCCTGAGTTGTGCAGGGAAGGTCGGGCCCCCTTGCAGACAAAGCAGGGGAATCGACCCACGGGTCACGATCAGGAGGGGAGAAGGGGCTTAAATGAAGTGGTGCCGGGAACCTCGGTGTTCCCCTTGAGTGAGACCGGCGTGTTGGGGGACTTTTGGGGTCGCATCAAGGGTGCCAAGTACCATTTCGCATTTCAAGACGGAACCTGGGACATCTTTTGAAACGCTGTAGCGGGCAAGGGCCTCATCTTGCGATGACGGGAGAACCACGTGGTTTTGCTCGAGTTGCGGCGGGATTCTCGAGTTATGACCGGGAATTTAGGCTTCCTCTTGTTGGTCTTGAAATCCAATCTTCCATTCGGGTTGCGAGGGGGAGCTGGGGATTGCGCTAGAGTCACTGCAGGGCAAAAGAGACCTAATCTAGGCTTGTGTCCAGGATCTAACGTTGCTCTCCAGGGGCGACAGGGATCTCGGGTTTGCATTCCAGACTCATCCGGGGAGTCAGTTCTCACCTCGAGGGTAAGCAAAGAATTCCGCTCTCGTCTCGAGTCGCGATGGGTATCTCTTGGAGCCCACTGTGTGTACTAAAGGGAGTCAAGCCTCCTGTGGAGTTTGGAGAGAGGACTCGGGATTGGACTCCAGGCCATGCAGGAAAAGAAGGCCCTCATCTCGAGATGACGGTGGCGTCTCGTGGGTTTTCTCGAGCTGCGGCGCCAGTGTGGGGTGTCTCATGAAGTACCACAGGGATGTCAGGGAGCCTCTTGTGTGGCGTCAGGAAAATCCAGTATTCCATTCGAGTTGCAAGTTAGAACTGGGGATTGCTCTCCAGTCACTGCAGGGCAAAATAGACCTCATCTACGCTTGTGTCAAGGACCTAGTGTTCCACTACTGGGCCGACAGGGATCTCAGGGTTGCATTCTCGACTCACCCGGAGAGTCAGGCCTCGTCTTGAGGGGCAAAAAAGGACTCCGCTCTCCTGTCGAGTCGCGACGGGTATCTCTTGGAGCCCACTGCGTGGCGTAAAGGGAGTGAAGCCTCCTATGGAGTTTGGAGAGATGACTCGGGAATGTTTTCCTTGCCATGCAGGAAAAAAGGCCCTCGTCTCGCGATGACGGGGGCGTCTCGTGGGTTTTCTCCAGCTGCGGCGCCAGTATCAGATTTCTCACGAGATACGACGGGGAGCTCAGAGAGCCTCTCGTGTGGTGCTAGGGACGTCAGGTCTCCGTGCGTGTGGTGAAGGGGAGTGCGTGATTGCTCTCGAGTCATAGTAGGCGAATCGGGCCTCAAGACACATTGAAGAAGGACTCTCGAGGTCTTTCTCGGGTTGCGGCAGGGAACCCTGGGTTCCCTCGACTTGTGTCGGTGACCTCAGGCAACTTCTCAGGGTGCCTCTGAGAAGTCAGGGACACTGTGGATTTGGGAGGGGCCTTTCATTACTCAACTGGGTTTGGTGCAATCGAAGAGGGCCTCATCTCGAATGGAGGCAGGAACCTCAGGGGTCCTCTCCATTTCTGACTCAGGTCGCAGAGTACCCGCCGAGTACGGACAAGAGAGTCACGCCTCGTCTTCCGTGGAGGAATGGATCTCCGCTTGCCTTTCGAGTTGTTCACGGAGTGACAGGCCACTTGTTGAGCTGTGTGTGGAACCTGCGGGTTTTTCCGGACGATGCACAGGGGTGTCAGTGCCCCTTCGTGTTGTGCCTTCTACTACAGGGTTGCCTTCAAAGAGGTGTCCGGGCATCGGGTTCTTTTCAAGAGTGTACCAGAAAATTGGGGTCTTTCAGCATGTGGTACCACCCACGAGGCTACGTCTCGAATTTCCTCGAGAGACCAGCCTCATCCTGAGGTTCGCCGGGAAGGTAGGGAACCCTTGAAGACAAAGCAGGGGAATCGACACACCGGTCGCGATCAGAAGGGGAGAAGGGGCTCAGATGAAGTGGTGCCGGGAACCTCGGTGGTCCCCTCAAGTGAGACCGGTATGTCATGGCACTTTTGAGGTCGGATCAAGGGTGCCAAGTACAGTTTCGCACTTCAAGACGAAACGTGGGAATTCTCTGGAAATGCTCTAGCGGGCAAGGGCCTCATATTGCGATGACGAGGGAAACACGTGGTTTTTCTCGAGTTGCGGCGGGATTCTCGAGTTACGACGGGGAATTCAGGCTTCCTCTTGTGTTGGCCCAGGAAGTCCAATCTTCCATTCAACTTGTCAGAGAGAGCTGTGGGTTGCTCTCGAGTCACTTCAGGGCAAAGAGTCCTCTTCTAGGCTTGGGGCCAGGATGTAGTGTTCCTCTCCAGGGGCAACAGGGATATCGGGGTCGCATTCCAGTCTCACCTGGTGGGTCACGCCTCGTCTCGAGTGGAAGCAAAGGACTCCACTATCCTCTCGAGTCGGGACGCGTAACTCTTGGAGCCCAATGAGTGGCCTAAAGGGAGTCAAGCGTCCTGTGTAGCTTGGACAGAAGGTTCACGCTTGATCTACATACCATGCAGTTAAAGATGGCCCTCCTCTCGTGATGACGGGAGCGTCTCATGGGTTTTCTCGAGCTGCGGCGCCAGTGTGGGGTTTCTCACGAGATATGATGGGGAGCTCAGGGAGCCTCTCGTGCGGCGCCAGAGAAGTCAGGCCTCCATGTGTGTGGCCAGGCAGATCGCGTCATTGCTCTGGAGTCATGGGAGGGACTAGGGCCTCCAGACGCATTTAAGAAGGACTCTCGAGGTCTTTCTTGGGTTGGGGCGGGAAACACTCGTTTCCCTCGACCTCTACCGGGGACCTTAGGGAACTTCCCAGGTGCCTCTGAGAGGTGAGGGATACTGAGGAGTTAGAGGGGCCTCTCGGGACTCCACTAGGTTTGACGAAATGAAAGAGGGCCTCATCTCGATTGGAGGCAGGAACCTCAGGCTTCCTCTCCATTTCTGACTCTGACCGCAGGGTCCCTGCAGGGTTGGGACAGGAGAGTCAGGCCTCGTCTTGTGTGAAGGAATGCAACTTCACTTGCCTCTCGAGTTGTTCACGGGGTGACAGTCCACATTTGGAGCTGTGAGTGGAATCGGCGGGTTTTTCCAGACGATGCATGGGGATGTCATTGTCCCTTCGTGTTGTGCCTTCATCCACAGGGTTGCCTTCGAAGAGATGTCCGGGCGTCAGGTTCTTATCTAGAGTGGACCGGGAATTCGGGATCTTTCAACATGTGGCACCAACCATGAGGCTACTTTTCGAATTTCCTCATGAGACCGGCCTCATCCGGAGGTTTGCGGGGAACGTCGGGAACCCCTTGCAGACAAAGCATGGGAGTCGACCCTCCTGTCGCGATCAGGAGGGGTGAAGGGGCTCACAGGAAGTGGTGCCGTGAACTTTGGTGTTTCCCTCGAGTGAGACCGGTATGTCAGGGAACTTTGGGGGTCGCATCAAGGGTGCCAAGTACCGTTTTGTACTTCAGGATGGAACGTGGGACTTCTCTTGATACGCTGTAGCGGCCAAGGGCCTCATCTTGCGATGACGGGGGAGCCACGTGGTTTTTCTCGAGTTGCGGCGGGATTCTCGAATTATGACAGGGATTTCAGGCTTCCTCTTGTGTTGGGCCAGGGAAGTCCAATCATCCATTCGAGTTGCGAGGGAGAGCTGGGGGTTGCGCTCGAGTCACTGCAGGGCAAAGGACACCTCATCTAGGCTTGTGTCCAGGACCTAATGTTCCTCTCCAAGGGCCACAGGGATCTCAGGTTTGCATTCCAGACTCACCCAGGGAGTCAGGCCTCGTGTCGAAGGGAAGCAAAGGACTCTGCTCTCCTTTCGAGTTGCGACGGGCACCTCTTGGAGCCCACTTTGTGGCCTAAAGGGAGTCAAGCCTCCTGTGAAGTTTGGAGAGAGGACTTGGGACTGCTCTCCAGGCCATGCAGGAAAAGATGGCCCTCATCTCGCGATGACGGAGGGGTCTTGTGTGTTTTCTCGATCTGCGGCGCCAGTGTGGGGTTTCACACGAGGTACGACAGGGAGCTCAGGGAGCCTCTCATGTGGCGCCAGGGAAGTCAGGTGTCCATGCGCATGGCGAGGGGGAGCGTGTCATTGCTCTCGAGTCATGGTAGGGGAATCCGGCCTCAAGACGCGTTGAAGACGGACTCTTGAGGTCTTTCTCGGGTTGCGGCAGGATACCCTGTGTTCCCTCGACTTGTGCCGGTGAACTCAGGGAGTTGCTCAGGGTGCCTCTGAGAAGACACTGATACTGTGGTGTTGGGAGGGGCCTCTCGGGACTCCACTGCGTTTGGTGCAATGGAAGATTGCCGGGAGCCAGCGAGAGATATTCCACTCGTGACAAATGTCATGAGGAAAGAATCTCGGCATACGCAAAGGCGGGATCGAGCCTCCGGGAGTTCCCCCGTATATTCTTCAGCATCTACCCCCCAAAACCAAAGTCTGCCTTCTTTATTGCTTTGTTCTCTCACCTCTGACATTACTGGGGATGTCCCCCACCACCATCTCACTCTCTCTGTCAAAGAGCTAACTTACAGCTCCAACTAATAATGTTCCTGGGCAATTAGGAGTGTTTAAATCCAAACCCCTCAGATGGTTTTCTAACTCGCCTGACAAGTTTACCCGGTCTCCTACAGCTATGCATACGATTGTGTACAGTCTCCCAGCCTCGAGACGCACGGGAAGTTTAAGATATTCAAATAGCTTAGAGCCTCTCAGAGAGTTAGAAACTGTCAGAATAAAACTAGTAAAAGATTTCATTGATGAACCAATGCTTTTTGCCAAGTTTCCACACCCCCTGAATTGTATCCTTGAATGTGTGCTAATTAATATAGTTGGTATGTAGAAAAAATAAGTAGTGGCCTTGATGTTGGTAACTTTAGACCCTTAAGGTAATAAATTCTTTTCTTTGTTGTAAACCCATTACACATCCGCCCTATAGGAATGCAATTTTATCTTCGAAAGATGGCGCCAAAGCTTAAACAATTACTCTTAGAGAAAATAACTCTTATGGTTGATAAGTCTTTGTCAAGAGTCATAAATTGTTAATAGGTCTTCTGGCCAGAAGATGATGTAAATCATCTAAACCATTTTTATACGATAAATCTGCAGAAAAGAAACCCTGGTTTTTGATAAGGATTAAAGACTGCTGACTTTGCATCCCCTATTATCCTCTATGTGTAACTTAGGGTATTAAAACCTGTGTTGAAAATAAAGCTACGGGCCTTGCTCGCCAACGCTTGGTCTCCCCATGTCATTCTTCCCCTCAATTTTCAGATGAGTGTCCATCTGGAGCGCGGATATCCTCTGCGACCATTTATTTGCCTGGGCTTCGAAGACCCACTCGATAAGGTGTCTAAGGTGGGGCACCTTCCTCTATTCTAGAGGGCACTTGCAGCCTCCGTGGTCAGAGCTAACCTGGTGTCACGGGTTATATTGATTTTCCGCGTAAACCAAGCTACTCAGCTGCTTTTCTCCACTGAATTTTCCTACTGAGCTATCCTCATTCTATTACTCTTTATATCTTTGATGAATAAATAAATATATAAATAGGTCGCCTACTCCATCTTCCCTTCGAATACCCTGGATCAGCTGGGGCTGGACCTCTGCAGGTGGCGCCCGAGACAGGCATTTCGAAGGCAAATCCCCAACCCCATTCCCCCAGTGTTCAGTTTTGGGGACAGATAGGATCCCACTTAGGGGGCTGCAGATCCCCCTGTAGAATAGACAGGGCGAGAGGAGTGGGAAGTGTTGAAGAGTTAGAGAGAAAAAACGGTTTCTAAAAAGGCTGACAAAAAAGGCCTAATCTTTAGATAGCTAAAAGCAAAATCTTTTACTATCCTTAAGTTTCTGACATGGGCAACACTGAATCAAATGAAAGACAGCTCTTTATAGGAGTAATTTTACAGTTATTAAGTAAAAGAAGAATCAAGGTTAAAACATCTTCCATTCAATCATTTTTTACATTTGTACAAGACCACTGCCCTTGGTTTCTACAACAAGGCACTCTTAACCTCGATATCTTGAAACAACTAGGAAAACAGCTAAGAGCTTATTGTGCTCAGCAAGGTTTGGAAAAAATCCCTACTTACACCTTTCCTCTGTGGAATATGACTAGAGATGTTTTAGATCCAGCTCATGAATTTGAAAAGGTACCTGTTAAAGAGGAAAGTAAAGTTGGAAAAGTACCTGTTAAACAAAAAAGCAAATCTGAAAAGGTACCTGTTATAAAGAAAAGTGAAAATGAAGAGGCTATACCTAGCTATCGACAGCTAAATGAATGGCTGGCCGCTATGACTGCCAATGAGCATGTAAAAGATAGGGATGAAAAGAAATATCAGCTCTCCCCTCAATTTGAAAAAGGTTTAGAGGAAACAGCAGCTCGATGCCATTCTGATGAGGATTTTTTTTTTTAAGCTAAAGATGCTCCTAAAAGTTTAAGAAAACATCCCTAATCAGACCATCCGCTCCTAGGAGGTTGAGGGAAACATCCCCGATCATACAGTTCGTAAGATTTAGTTATCAAACAGTTAAAGGATCTCCGGAACAGAAGAGGAAAACTTCGGGACGCTCCCATCCCCCTATGCCTCCTCCTCCATGTTGGGGTAAAGGGCCACCGCTAGGAGTTTCCCGGAGAAGGATTTTCTCTAGTCCCAAGGATGAACTTGATCCTCACCTTGAGGCTTCTTTTCTAGTCCCCTCTGCAGTTTAGCCAGGGTAAAGAGGTTACAAAATAAATAAAAATATTCTCTAAAATTAAAAAAAAAATTAAAAATGGATTTCTCTGCATCTAAGAATAGACAAATATTTATTGACTGTGGAATATGATTAGAAATGTCCTGGACCTCCGTCACGAGGCTGTTAAATAGACTATGGGGGAGGCTATAGAGGTGGATGGTGGTGAGTCTCCATTTACTGCACAGATCATATTTTCTGCCATTGAAGAAAAAAAAAAAAAGGAGGGAGAAAGTGGTCTACCTCCCGAGGAAGGAGAGGGCTTACAGGACGCTGTGGCCGAGAGCCCTGGCGAGCTCCCTCCCCCTCTGCGCAAACCTTTAAAAAACTTATCCACCACTTTCTGATTTAAGGCGACTGCCACCGCCTTCGATTGTGCCTCCCAGGACCCAGGAGTTCCCCACTTTGCCCCCAAAGCCTCCCAAAGTGTTGCCTAAGACTGAGGAAGATAAAAAGTTTTTTAAACAAAGGAGCTTTTAGTACACAATATGCAGAGTGTGCTCCTTGGAGAAAACTCCCTCAGGGGGGTCCCACCCAGGCTAGGAGAAAAGCGAAAAGGCAAGGAGATTTAATAACAATATTAACCCCTGATGTGCCGCTTACTCCAATTCCAACCGGAGTGGCTGGCCCCCTATCTGAGGACATTGTAAGATTTGTCCTGGGGCGTAGCTCGCTTTCTTTTAAAAAAAATTAAATAAAAAAAAAAAGAAAGAAAAGAAATTTCGCTGGTGCATGGTGTAGTAGATTCTGATGATATTGAGAAATTAAAGTCTTGATCTCACTGCCTATCAAAACTGTACAAATTAATAAAGGTCAAAGAGTAACACAGCTTTTACTTTTACCTTACTATCAGACAAGGACAAACTTGACTTCTCAATCTAAGAGCCACAAAACATTTGGATCTAGTGATCTAGCCTTTTGGGTGCAGGAAATTACAGTTCCAAGGCCTTTAAAAGATCTTTTAATTCAAGAGAATAAAATGCCAGGGCTATTAGACACAGGAACAGACGTCTCTTAACATTGCTGGGAAAGACTGGCCCAGCTCCTGGCCAACACATAATACTGAAAATGAGTTGGTGGGATTAGAGAAAGTGGTATGTGGGGTGGAGATGCTGTACAGGTGGTACATTTAACAATACTTTATATATTGTTATAAATACATAATATAAATGTATTTGCCTAATTACAGTTTGCCTAATTAGGTATGGGTATAAATAAAATATAATAAAGGTATACCTAATTCTATTTATAGATCTATACTTAATTAATTTGTATATAAATTAATATGTATACTATATACACACACACATATATATACTGTATAATTAAATATATATGGCAGTAATATAATGTGTGTGTGGCTGATATTAATTGGTATGGATTGATGTGCTGTGATGATATATGCTCTATATACTGTATAATTATAAATGTGTGACATGTATTATTATAGTATATTGGTTTGTGTTGGTTGGTATTAGCTGTGTATGTGTTGTATTGTTGTAATATATATTAATTAATGTATTAATTATAAAGATTAATTCAAGTATATTGATTTATATATATTATATGTCAATAACTTTATACTTGTTGCCATATATAAATACATATATAAATGCATTTTGCATTTAGGTATATCTGTATACCTGTATACCAAAATGAGATAAGGAGGTTATACATTTATTACTTAAATTTATACAGAGACCTAAACTAAACATTAGACCTAAATTAACATATCCATAGGGAAACAGCTAGACAAATAGTGAAGTTATGTTCCAATTGTAATTAATCACTTAAACGTAAACACACAGGGGCAGACTACAATGATGAGACACTAGATGCCTGAATTACAGGCTACGACTCGGCCCCTGGTCAAGTAAAAAGGCCTCCTTACGGGAGAGTGAAAAAGGCCAGATGTGTTGCTAACTTGTGGGAGAGGGTATGCTTGTATATTTCTACAGAATGCAGATTCTCCGGTTTGGATCTCAGACAAATTCGTCACGTCACATTCCCCAAAGACCAGGTTCGCGGCGCGCGCACTCGCTCGCTCCCCCTCCCCCAGCCAGCTCTCGCCCCCGCGCCACCAGCAGCGCCTCGCACCCACCTCTCTGCACCCCGTGACCTAGAGCAAAGAAGTCTGTGCAGCGAGTGAGGGCCAGAGAGGAAAGCGCGCCCGCGGAGTGCCGTCCAGACCAGCGTGGCCCCACCGGCGAGAGGGGACCGCCCTGAGCCCAAGCGGTGGCGGCTAGCCCTAAACCACGAACCCTGCCCCTCCGCCCACCATAGGCGCCTTGGCCCACAGCCTGCCGCTCGCGTTCTGCCTCCTGATGCTGGGGACACTGCTCCCCCGGGCTGACGCCTACAGCTGCTCCCTGGTTCATCTTGTTTAAACCCTCAATATAATGTTTGCTCCTTTGTAATGCTACAACATCCACCTTATCTTATGATGTAACCACTTATTGAATTATGGTCTTGCTGTATTACAACAACTACAGGATTTAATGCAAACACGACGGTTTGTGGGCTTACTTATCTTGGGAACAGCAGCTTTGATAAGTGCAATCACTTCTGTTACTGTGGCAGCAATATCATTGACTCAACAAGTACATACTGCTCAATATGTTGATTCTATGTCCAAAAATGTTTCTTTAACATTGGCAACACAGGAAGCTATAGAGAGAAAATTAGAAATGAGGGTAGACGCCCTAGAGGAAGCAGTAATACATATTGGGACTGAATTGCAGGCTTTAAAGGTGAAAATGGCATTGTCTTGTCATGCTGACTATCGGTGGATATGTGGAACACCCCTGAAAGTAAATGAGACAGATTTTGAATGGGAAAAGATTAAAAACCATATTTCAGGTATCTGGAACAGCTCTGACATTGGTTGAGACGTAGGGAAACTTCACTATCAAATAGCAACCATGGAGCACTCCCGATTAGATTTTACTGCTGCTGGAACAGCAAATGATTTCTTCCATACTTTCCCTAACTACATCTCAGGAAAGAATATTCTGTCTAATGTCTTTAGCTATGCTGCGGTGGCTGCTTTAATTCTGCTTCTCATAATCATTCTTCCTTGTATTGTCAGGATTCTTCGGCAGAGTATTCAGAGGCTCGCGACTGAGCTACATCTGGCTGTTTTAAGAAATACAAAACGGGGAGATGCCGGGAGCCGGCGAGAGACATTCCACTCGTGACAAAGGTCATGAGGAAGGAGGCTGGGCATACACAAAGGCGGGATCGAGCCTCGGGAGTCCTCCCGGATATTCTTGAGCATCTACCCCCCAAAACCAGAGTCTGCCTACTTTATTGCTTTGTGCTCTCACCTCTGACTTTCCTGGGGGCTGTCCCCCACCACCATCTCACTCTCTCTGTCAAAGAGCTAACTTACAGCTCCAATTAATAAAGTTCCTGGGCAATTAGGAGTGTTTAAATCCAAACACGTCAGATGGCTCTCTAACTCGCCTGACAAGTTTACCCGGTCTCCTACAGCAATGCATACAATTGTTTACAGTCTCCGAGCCTCGAGAGGCACGGGAAGCTTAAGATATTCAAATAGCTTAGAGCCTCTCAGAGAGTTAGAAACTGTCAGAATAAAACTAGTAAAAGATTTCATTGATGAACCAATGCTTGTTGCCAAGTTTCCACATCCCCTGAATTGTATCCTTGAATGTGTATTAATTAATATAGTTGGTATGTAGAAGAAATAAGTAGTGGCCTTGGTGTTACTAACTTTAGACCCTTAAGGTAATAAATTATTTCCTTTGTTGTAAGCCCATTACACATCTGCCCTATAGGAATGCAATTTTATCTTCGAAAGATGGGGCCAAACCTTAAAATAATTACTCTTAGAGAAAATAAGTCTTACGGTTGATAAGTCATTGTCAAGAGTCATAAAATGTTAATAGGTCTTCTGGCTAGAAGATGATGTAAATCACCTAAACCATTTGTATACGATACATTTGCAGGACAGAAACTCTGGTTTTTGATAAGGATCAAAGGCTGCTGTCTTTGCATCCCCATTATCCTCCATGTGTAACTTAAGGTATAAAAACCCCTGTTGAAAATAAAGCTACGGGCCTTGATTGCCAACGCTTAGTCTCCTAATGTCATTCTTCCCCTCAATTTTCAGATGAGTGTCCATCTGGAGCGCGGATATCCTCTGCGACCATTTATTTGCCTGGGCTTCGAAGACCACTTGAGAAGGTGTCTAAGGTGGGGCACTTTTCGCTATTCGAGAGGGAGCCTGCGGCCTCCGTGGTCAGAGCTAACCTGGTGTCACGGGTTATACTGATTTTCCGCATAAACCAAGCTACTCAGCTTCTTTTCTCCACTAAATTTTCCTACTGAGCTATCCTCATTCTATTACTCTTTATATCTTCGATAAATAAATCAATAGGTCGCCTACTCTGTCTCCCCTTCGAAAACCCTGGACCAGCCGAGGCTGGACCTTGTCAGAAGAGGGCCTCATCTCGATTTGAAGCAGGAACCTCAGGGTTGCTCTCCGTTTCTGACTCTGAACACAGAGTCCCTACAGAGTTAGGACAGGAGAGTCAGGCCTCGTCTTGTGTGGAGGAATGGAACTCCACTGGACTCTCGAGTTGTTCACCAGATAACAGGCCACTTGTCGAGCTGTGTGTGGAACCTGCGGTTTTATCCGGACGATGCATGGGGGTGTCAGTTCCCCTTCGTTTTTTGCCTTCATACACAGGGTTGCCTTCGAAGAGGTATCCAGCCTTCAGATTCTTATCAAGAGCAGACCAGGAAATCAGTGTCTTTCGGCATGTGGCACCACCCACAAGCCTACGTCTCGAATTTCTTCTTGAGACGGACCTCAACCTGAGGTGCACCAGGAAGGTCGGTAACCCTTTCAGACAAAGCAAGTGAATCGACCCTCTTGTCCCGATCAGGAGGGGAGAAGGGGCTCAGATGAAGTGGTGCCGGGAACCTCGATGTTCCCCTCGGGTAAAACTGGGATGTCGGGGAACTTTTGGAGTCACATCAAAGGTGCTAAGTACCGTTTCAAACTTCAAGACGGAACGTGAGACTTCTCTTGAGACGCTGTAGCTGGCAAGGGCCTCATCTTGTGGTGACGGGTTAACCACGTCGTTTTTCTCGAGTTGTGGCGGGATTCTCGAGTTAGGTCAGGAAATTCAGGCTTCCTCTTGTGTTGGCCCAGGGAAGTCCAGTCTTCCATTCGAGTTGCGAGGGAGAGCTAGGGATTGCGCTTGAGTTACTGCAGGGCAAAAGAGACCTTATCTAGGCTCGTGTCCAGGACATAATGTTCGTCTCCAGGGGGGACAGGGATCTCGGGGTTGCTTTCCTGATGCACCCGGGGAGTCAGTCCTTGTCTCGAGGGGAAGCGAAGGACTCCACTCTCCTCTCGAGTTGCGACGGGTATCTCTTGGAGCCCACTGAGTGGCCTAAAGGGAGTCAAGCCTCCTGTGGAGTTTGGAGAGAGGACTCGTGATTGCTCTCCAGGCCATGCAGGAAAAGAAGGCCATCATCTCGCGATGAAGGGGGCGTCTCGTGGGTTTTCTCGAGCTGCAGCGCCAGTGTGGGGTTTCTCATGAGGTACTACGGGGAGCTCAGGGAGCCTCTCATGTGGCGCTTGGGAAGTCAGGTCTCCATGCGCATTGCGAGGGGGAGCGCGTCATTGCTCTAGAGTCATGGAAGGTGTATCGGGCCTCAAGAACCGTTAAAGAAGGACTTTCAAGGTGTTTCTTGGGTCACGGCAGTAAACCCTGGGTTCCCTCGACTAGTGCCGGTGGCCTCAGGGAGCTTCTCAGTGTGCCTCTGAGAAGTCAAGGATACCCTGGAGTTGGGAGGGCCCTCTCGGGACTCCACTGGGTTTGGTGCAATAGAAGAGGGCCTCATCTCGAGTGGAGGCAGGAACCTCAGGGTTCGTCTCCATTTCTGACTCTGATCGCAGGGTCCCTGCAGAGTTGGGACAGGAGAGTCAGGCCTCGTCTTGTAAGGAGGAATGGAACTCCGCTTGCCTCTCGAGTTATTCACGGGGTGACAGGCAACTTGTCGAACTGTGTTTGGAATCTGCGGGTTTTTCCGGACGATGCACGAGGGTGTCGGTGCCCCTTCGTGTTGTGGCTTCTTCCACAGGGTTGCCTTTCAAGAGGTGTCCGGGCATCGGGTTCTTATCAAGAGTGGACCGGGGAATCGGGGTCTTTCAGCATGTGTTACCACCCATGAAGCTACGTCTCAAATATTCTCGTTAGACCGGCCTCATCCTGAGGTGCGCCGGGAAGGTTGGGAACCCCTTCCAGACAAAGCACGGGAGTCGACCCTCCAGTCGCAATCAGGAGGGGAGAAGTGGCTCAGATGAAGTCGTACCGGGAACCTCGGTGTTCCCCTCGAGAGAGACCAGGGTGTCGGGGAACTTTTGGAATCGCATCAAGGGTGCCAAGTTTTCACACTTGAAGTGTGAAAACACTTCAAGAAGAAACCTGGGACTTCTCTTTAGACGCTGTAGCGGGCAAGGGCCTCATCTTGCGATGACAGGGTAACCATGTGGTTTTTCTCGAGTTTCGGCGGGATTCTCGAGTTACGATGGGGAATTCAGGCTTCCTCTTGTGTTGGCCCAGGGAAGTCCAATCTTCCATTGGAGTTGCGAGAGAGAGCTAGGGATTGCTCTCGAGTCACTTCAGGGCAAAAGAGACCTCATCTAAGCTTGTGTCCAGGACCTAATGTTCCTCTCCAGGGGCGACAGAGATCTCGGGGTTGCATTTTAGACGCACCCGAGGAGTCAGACCTCATCTCGAGAGGAAGGAAAGGACTCTGCTCTGCTCTCGAGTCCCGACGGGTATTTCTTGGAGACCACTGAGTGGCCTAAAGGGAGTCAAGCCTCCTGTGGATTTTTTTTTTAATTTTATTTTATTTTTAAACTTTACATAATTGTATTAGTTTTTCCAAATATTAAAATGAATCCGCCTCAGGTAAACATGTGCTCCCCATCCTGAACCCTCCTCCCTCCTCCCCCCCATAGCATCCCTCTGGGTCGTCCCAGTGCACTAGCCCCAAGCATCCAGTGTCATGCATCAAACCTGGACTGGCAACTCTTTTCATACATGATATTTTACATGTTTCAATGCCATTCTCCCAAATCTTCCCACCTTCTCCCTCTCCCACGGAGTCCATAAGACTCTTCTATACATCAGTGTCTCTTTTGCTGTCTCGTACTCAGGGTTATTGTTACCGTCTTTCAAAGTTCCATATATATGCGTTAGTATACTGTATTGGTATTTTTCTTTCTGGCTTACTTCACTCTGTATAATAGGCTCCAGTTTCATCCACCTCATTAGAATTGATTCATTCTATTCTTTTTAATGGCGGAGTAATACTCCATTGTGTATATGTACCACAGCTTTCTTATCCATTCATCTGCTGATGGACATCTAGGTTGCTTCCATGTCCTGGCTATTAGAAACAGTGCTGCGATGAACATTGGGGTACACGTGTCTCTTTCCCTTCTGGTTTCCTCAGTGTGTATGCCCAGCAGTGGGATTGCTGGATCATAAGGCAGTTCTATTTCCAGTTTTTTAAGGAATCTCCACACTGTTCTCTATAGTGGCTGTACTAGTTTGCATTCCCACCAACAGTGTAAGAGGGTTCCCTTTTCTCCACACCCTCTCCAGCATTTATTATTTGTAGACTTTTGGATTGCAGCCATTCTGACTGGCGTGAAATGGTACCTCATTGTGGTTTTGATTTGCATTTCTATGATAATGAGTGATTTTGAGCATCTTTTCATGTGTTTGTTAGCCATCTGTATGTCTTCTTTGGAGAAATGTCTATTTAGTTCTTTGGCCCATTTTTTGATTGGGTCATCTATTTTTCTGGAGTTGAGCTGTAGGTGTTGCTTGTATATTTTTGAGATTAGTTGTTTGTCAGTTGCTTCATTTCCTATTATTTTCTCCCATTCCGAAGGCTGTCTTTTCACCTTGCTAATAGTTTGCTTTGATGTGCAGAAGCTTTTAAGGTTAATTAGGTCCCATTTGTTTATTTTTGTTTTTATTTCCAATATTCTGGGAGGTGGGTCATAGAGGATCCTGCTGTGATGTATTTCAGAGACTGTTTTGCCTATGTTCTCCTCTAGGAGTTTTATAGTTTCTGGTCTTACGTTTAGATCTTTAATCCATTTTGAGTTTATTTTTGTGTATTGTGTTAGAAAGTGTTCTAGTTTCATTCTTTTACAAGTGGTTGACCAGATTTCCCAGCACCACTTGTTAAAGAGATTGTCTTTAATCCATTGTATATTTTTGCCTCCTTTGTCAAAGATAAGGTGTCCATATGTGTGTGGATTTATCTCTGGGCTTTCTCTTTCGTTCCACTAATCTATATTTCTGTCTTTGTGCCAGTACCATACTGTCTTGATAACTGTGGCTTTGTAGCGGAGCCTGAAATCAGGTAGGTTGATTCCTCCAGTTCCATTCTTCTTTCTCAAGATCGCTTTGGCTATTCGAGGTTTTTTGTATTTCCATACAAATTGTGAAATTATTTGTTCTAGCTCTGTGAAGAATACTGTTGGTAGCTTGATAGGGATTGCGTTGAATCTATAAATTGCCTTGGGTAGTATACTCATTTTCACTATATTGATTCTTCCAATCCATGAACATGGTATATTTCTCCACCTATTAGTGTCCTCTTTGATTTCTTTCACCAGTGTTTTATAGTTTTCTATATATAGGTCTTTAGTTTCTTTAGGTAGGTATATTCCTAAGTATTTTATTCTTTCCGTTGCAATGGTGAATGAAATTGTTTCCTTAATTTCTCTTTCTGTTTTCTCATTATTAGTGTATAGGAATTCAAGGGATTTCTGTGTGTTGATTTTATATCCTGCAACTTTACTATAGTCATTGACTAGTTCTAGTGATTTTCTGGTGGAGTCTTTAGGGTTTTCTATGTAGAGGATCATGTCATCTGCAAACAGTGAGAGTTTTACTTCTTCTTTTCCAATTTGGATTCCTTTTGTTTCTTTTTCTGCTCTGATTGCTGTGGCCAAAACTTCCAAAGCTATGTTGAATAGTAATGGTGAAAGTGGGCACCCTTGTCTAGTTCCTGACTTTAGAGGAAATGCTTTCAATTTTTCACCATTGAGGATAATGTTTGCTGTGGGTTTGTCATATATAGCTTTTATTATGTTGAGGTATGTTCCTTCTATTCCTGCTTTCTGGAGAGTTTTTATCATAAATGGATGTTGAATTTTGTCAAAGGCTTTCTCTGCATCTATTGAGAAAATCATATGGTTTTTATTTTTCAATTTGTTAAGGTGGTGTATTACATTGATTGATTTGCGGATATTGAAGAATCCTTGCATCCCTGGGATAAAGCCCACTTGGTCATGGTGTATGATCTTTTTAATGTGTTGTTGGATTCTGATTGCTAGAATTTTGTTAAGGATTTTTGCATCTATGTCATCAGTGATATTGGCCTGTAGTTTTCTTTTTTTGTGGGATCTTTGTCAGGTTTTGGTATTAGGCTGATGGTGGCCTCATAGAATGAGTTTGGAAGTTTACCTTCCTCTGCAATTTTCTGGAAGAGTTTGAGCAGGATAGGTGTTAGCTCTTCTCTAAATTTTTGGTAGAATTCAGCTGTGAAGCCGTCTGGACCTGGGCTTTTGTTGGCTGGAAGATTTTTGGTTAGAGTTTCCATTTCCGTGCTTGTGATGGGTCTGTTAAGATTTTCTAGTTCTTCCCTGGTCCAGTTTTGGAAAGTTGTACTTTTCTAAGAATTTGTCCATTTCTTCCACGTTGTCCATTTTATTGGCATATAATTGTTGATAGTAGTCTCTTATGATCCTTTGTATTTCTGTGTTTTCTGTTGTGATCTCTCCATTTTCTTTTTTTTTTTTTTTTTTTTTTTTTTTTTTTTTAATTTTATTTTATTTTTAAACTTTACATAACTGTATTAGATTTGCCAAATATCAAAATGAATCCGCCACAGGTTCATTTCTAATTTTATTGATTTGATTTTTCTCCCTTTGTTTCTTGATGAGTCTGGCTAATGGTTTGTCAATTTTATTTATCGTTTCAAAGAACCAGCTTTTGGTTTTGTTGATTTTTGCTATGGTCTCTTTTGTTTCTTTTGCATTTATTTCTGCTCTAATTTTTAAGATTTCTTTCCTTCTACTAACCCTGGGGTTCTTCATTTCTTCCTTTTCTAGCTGCTTTAGGTGTAGAGTTAGTTTATTTATTTGACTTTTTTCTTGTTTCTTGAGGTGTGCCTGTATTGCTATGAACTTTCCCCTTAGGACTGCTTTTACCGTGTCCCACAAGTTTTGGGTTGTTGTGTTTTCATTTTCATCCGTTTCTATGCAAATTTTGATTTCTTTTTTGATTTCTTCTGTGATTTGTTGGTTATTCAGCAGCGTGTTGTTCAGCCTCCATATGTTGGAATTTTTAATAGTTTTTCTCCTGTAATTGAGACCTAATCTTACTGCATTGTGGTCAGAAAAGATGCTTGGAATGATTTCTATTTTTTCGAATTTACCAATGCTAGCTTTATGGCCCAGGATGTGATCTATCCTGGAGAAGGTTCCATGTGCACTTTAGAAAAAGTTGAAATTCATTGTTTTGGGATGAATTGTCCTATAGATATCAATTAGGTCTAACTGGTGTATTGTATCATTTAAAGTTTGTGTTTCCTTGTTAAATTTCTGTTTAGTTGATCTATCCATAGGTGTGAGTGGGGTATTAAAATCTCCAACTATTATTGTGTTAGTGTTAATTTCTCCTTTCATACTTGTTAGCATTTGTCTTACATACTGTGGTGCTCCCACGTTGGGTGCATATATATTTATAATTGTTATATCGTCTTCTTGGATTGATCCTTTGATCATTATGTAGTGACCTTCTTTGTCTCTTTTCACAGCCTTTGTTTTAAAGTCTATTTTATCTGATATGAGTATCGCTACTCCTGCTTTCTTTTGGTCCCTATTTGCATGGAAAAACTTTTTCCAGCCCTTCACTTTCAGTCTGTATGTATCCCCTGTTTTGAGGTGGGTCTCTTGTAGACAACATATGTAGGGGTCTTGTTTTTGTATCCATTCAGCCAGTCTTTGTCTTTTGGTTGGAGCATTCAACCCATTTACGTTTAAGGTAATTACTGATAAGTATGATCCCATTGCCATTTACTTTATTGTTTGGGGTTTGAATTTATACACCGTTTTTGTGTTTCCTGTTTAGTATTTGTTGGAGAGCTGGTTTGGTGGTGCAGAATTCTCTCAGCTTTTGCTTGTCTGAAAAGCTTTTGATTTCTCATTCATACTTGAATGAGATCCTTGCTGGGTACAATAATCTGGGCTGTAGGTTATTTTCTTTCATCATTTTAAGTATGTCTTGCCATTCCCTCCTTGCTTGAAGAGTTTCTATTGAAAGATCAGCTGTTATCCTTATGGCAATTCCCTTGTGTGTTATTTGTTGTTTTTCCCTTGCTGCTTTTCATATTTGTTCTTTGTGTTTGATTTTTGTTAATGTGATTAATATGTGTCTTGGGGGGTTTCGCCTTGGCTTTATCCTGTTTGGGACTCTCTGGGTTTCTTGGACTTGAGTGAGTATTTCCTTCCCCATTTTAGGGAAGTTTTCAACTATTATCTCCTCAAGTATTTTCTCACGGTCTTTCTTTTTGTCTTCTTCTTCTGGGACCCCTATGATTCGAATGTTGTAGCGTTTAATATTGTCCTGGAGGTCTCTGAGATTGTGCTCATTTCTTTTAATTCGTTTTTCATTTATCCTCTCTGATTCATTTATTTCTACCATTCTATCTTCGAATTCACTAATCCTATCTTCTGCCTCTGTTATTCTACTATTTGTTGCCTCCAGAGTGTTTTTAATTTCATTTATTGCATTATTCATTATATATTGACTCTTTTTTTATTTCTTCTAGGTCCTTGTTAAACCTTTCTTGCATCTTCTCAAACCTTGTCTCCAGGCTATTTATCTGTGATTCCATTTTAATTTCAAGATTTTAGATCCATTTCACTATCCTTACTCGGAATTCTTTATCAGGTAGATTCCCTATCTCTTCCTCTTTTGTTTGGTTTGGTGGGCATTTATCCTGTTCCTTTACCTGCTGGGTATTCCTCTGTCTCATCTTGTTTAAATTGCTGAGTTTGGGGTGTCCTTTCTGTATTCTGGCAGTTTGTGGAGTTCTTTACTGTGGCATTTCCTCGCTGTGTGTGGGTTTGTACAGGTGTCTTGTCAAGGTTTCCTGGTTAGGGAAGCTTGTGTCCGTGTTCTGGTGGGTGGAGCTGTATTTCTTCTCTCTGGAGTGCAATGAAGTGTCCAGTAATGAGTTATGAGATGTTTGTGGTTTTGGGGTGACTTTGGGCAGCCTGTATCTTGAAGCTCAGGGCTGCGTTCCTTTGTTGCTGGAGAATTTGCTTGGTATGTCTTGCCCTGGAACTTGATGGCCCTTGTGTGGTGCTTGATTTCAGTGTCGGTATGGAGGCATTTGATGAGCTCCTGTCAATTAATGTTCCTTGGAGTCAGGAGTTCCCTGGAGTCAGGGTTTGGACATAAGCCTCCTGCTTACAGTTATCTGTCTTACTTTTACAGTAGTTTCAAAACTTCTCCTTCTATACAGCACCATTGATAAAACATCTACGTTAAAGAAGAAAAGTTTCTCTACTGTGAGGGCCACTCAGAAAGGTTCACAGCGTTACATGGAGAAGAGAATAGGGAGGAGGGAGTTAGAGGTGACCCAAATGAGATCAGGTGGAATCAATAGTGGAGAGAGTGGGCTGGCCAGTAGTCACTTCCTTATGTGCACTCCACAACTGGACCGCTCAGAGATGTTCACAGAGTTATACAGAGATGAGAAGAAGGAGGAAGGAGACAGAGGTGGCCAGAAGGATAAAAGGGGGGAATGAAAAGGAGGGAGACAGATCCAGCCAGTAATCAGTTCCCTAAGTGTTCTCCACCGTCTGGAATACACAGAAATTCACAGAGTTGGGTAGAGTAGAGAGGGGTTAGGGAGGAGAAACAGGAGACCTGGTGGAGAAAAAGGAGAGTCCAAAGGGAGAGAGAGCAGTCAAGCCAGTAATCTCGCTCCCTAGTGAAAAATGGGTACTGAAGATTGGGTTCTTAAAGGTACAAAATTGGTAACAAATACATAAAAGCAAAAATTAAAAATCTAGCGTAGAGTTTGGAATTTCAAAAATACGATGTTAAAGAAAAGAAGAAGGAAAAGAAAGAGAAAAAACGAACAAAGAAAAACAAACAAGGTCGCAAAAATTATCAAGAAAATACAGGTACAAAATTGATAACTAATATCAAAAAGCAAAAATTAAAAATCTAGAGTAGAGTTTGGAATTTCAAAAATACAATGTTAAAAAAAAGGAAGAAGAAAACTAAAGAGAAAACAAACAAACAAAAACAAGCAATGTCGCAAAAATTATAAAGAAACTACAGGTACAAAATTGATATCAAATATCAAAAAGCATAAATTAAAAATCTAGAGTACAGTTTGGAATTTCAAAAATACAATGCTAAAGAAAAGAAGAAAAAAAAACAAAACAAAAAAACAAGGTCAAAAATTATTATATATATATATATATATATATATATATATATGAAGTTTGCTGAAGAAGAAAAAAATAGGGTCTTTTTTTTTGCAAAGTAATAGGTTATAAAAGTGAAAATTAAATGAACAATAGAGAACTTAAAATTAAAAAAATTTAAAATAAGTAAGAATGATCATAAAAATATATCTAGGACTTTCTCTGGTTTTGTTGTGAGTATCGTGGGTTCGGTTCATTTTTGGCTAGTTCCTTGGTCCGACTTATATTTCTCAAGATCTACAGGCGCCTTCCTATGTAGTCCTAGTAACCACAGGGTTTTAATCTATTGCCTGTAGCTTCCAAGGCGTTTCCCTCTGTTATAGCTTCTTTTGTTTGCTGGTCTCTTCAGTGTCTGGTTTACGCCCTGACACAAAGGGGACGGTGGAGGACACTTTTTTTTTTTAGGCTCACTTGTTCAGTTGCGCTGTGGGGAGGGAGGGAGGGAGTGATGCTGCAAACAAATAACACTGGCGTGCGCTCGCAGTGCCTCAGCCACACTGGGTCTGCCCCCGCTCACGGCACGTGTAGCCTCCCTGCCCACACTGCTCGGGCTCTAGGTTGTTCCACCGGGAACAATCCGAGGCTGGCCCTGGGCTGCATGCACCTCCCAGGTCCAAGCCGCTCAGGTTCAGGCACTCGGGTAGTCCTCAGAGGCACAGACTCGGTTGGGCCTGCGTTTTGTGCTCTTCCCAGGTCCGAGCAGCTCAGGTGATGAGGTGTTTGGCGAGCGCCAATGTTGTGACTTATCGCCTCCCCGCCACTCGGTTATCTGGGTGTAAAACAGGCGCACCTTCTCAGGCAGATGTTGACCGTCCAGATCCCCAAGAAGTTTTAGTTAGCAAAGAAGGCTGCTTACAGTTTTATAGATAATGTCTCTCTGGGGCTGCGATTGCCCCCTTCTGGCTCTGGCTGCCTGTCACCGGAGGGGGAAGGTCTGCAGCCGGCTATCTCTGTTCAGTCCTTTGTTCCGTGCGCGGGCCTGGCGGTGTCTTAGGTTAGGGCTGGCTTTTTGCGTGGTAGATATCCCAGAGTCTGGTTTGCTAGCCCAAGTTATTTCGTTCAGATAGCACTCAGGGTATTCAGGCCAGATTCTTACTCTAAGCGATGCAGCCCGCGCCGCGCCTCCCTGCCCAGCCCCTGCTTGCTAATGGTGTGAGCAGGCGTCTGCACTGCTTTGCGGCTGGGGGAGTTACTGTAGGGCTTGCAATCTGCGAGTTTTAATTGTTTATTTATTTTTATCCCCCTTATGTTGCCCTTTGTGCTTCCAAAGCTTGGCAAAGATTTGGCAGTGAAAAGCTTTCCTGGTGTTTGGAAACTTTTCTAAGACTATCTTCCCGGGACGGAAATCCCTCCCTCCCTCTTTTGTCTCTTTTTTTGTCTTTTATACTTTTTCCTACCTACTTTCCAAGACTTGGGTTCTTTTCTGGGTGCCTGATGTCCTCTGGCAGCATTCATAAGTTGTATTGTGGAATTTACTCGACGTTTAAATGCTCTTTTGATGAAATTGTTTGGGGGGGAAAGAGTTCTCCCCGTCCTACTCCTCAGCAATCTTGGCTCCTCTCTTGTGGAGTTTGGAGAGAGCACGCGGGATTGCTCTCCAGGCCATGCAGGAAAAGAAGGCCCTCATCTCGCGATGTCGGGGGAGTCTCGTGGTTTTTCTGGAGCTGCGGTGCCAGTGTGGGGTTTCTCACAAGGTACGACCGGGAGCTCAGGGAGCCTCTCGTGTGGTGTCAGGGAAGTCAAGTCTCCATACGAGTGGCGAGGGGGCGCACGTCATTGCTCTCGAGTCATGGTAGTGGAATCAGGGCTCAACGCAATGAAAAAGGACGCTCGAGGTCTTTCTCGGGTTGCGGCAGGAAACCCTGGGTTCCCTCGACTTGTGCCTGTGACCTCAGGTAGCTTCTCAGGGTGCCTCTGAGAAGTCAGGGATACTATGGAGCTGGGAGAGGCCTCTCGGGACTCCACTGGGTTTGCTGCAATGGAAGAGGGCCTAATCTCGAGATCAGGAAGGAACCTCAGGGTTCCTCTCCATTTCTGACTCAGATCGCAGGGTCCCTGCAGAGTTGGGACAGGAGAGTCAGGCCTCGTCTTGTGTGGAGGAATGGAACTCCGCTTGCCTCTCGAGTTGTTCAAGGAGTGACAGGCCACTTGTCGAGCTGTGTGTGGAACCTGCGGTTTTTTCCAGACAATGCACGGGGGTGTCAGTGCCCCTTCATGATGTGCTTTCATCCACAGGGTTGCCTTCGAAGTGGTGTGCGGGCATCGGGTTCTTATCAAGAGCGGACCAGGAAATCGGGGTCTTTTGGAATGCGGCACCACACACGAGGCTACATCTCGAATTTCCTCGTGAGACGGGCCTCATGCTGAGGTGCCCCTGGAAGGTCGGGAAAGCCTTCCAGACAAAGCAGGTTAATCGACCCTACTGTCGCGATCAGGAGGGGAGAAGGGGCTCAGATGAAGTGGTGCCGGGAACCTCGGTGTTCCCCTTGAGTGAGACCGGTATGTCAGGGAACTTTTGGGGTCTCACGAAGCTTGCCAAATACTGTTTCAAACTTCAAGATGAAACGTGGGACTTCTCTTGAGACGCTGTGGCGGGCAAGGGCCTCATCTTGTGTTGAAGGGGAAACCACGTGGTTTTTTTCGAGTTGCGATGGGATTGTTGACTTACGACGGGGAATTCAGGCTTCCTCTTCTGTTGGCCCAGGGAAGTCCATTCTTCCATTCGAGTTGCCAGGGAGAGCTGGGTGGGAATTGCTCTCGAGTCACTTCAGGTCAAAATAGACCTCATCTAGGCTTGTGTCCAGGACCTAATGTTCCTCTCCAGGGGCGATAGGGATCACGGGGACGCATTCCAGACTCACCCCGTGAGTCAGGCCTCGGCTCGAGGGGAAGCAAAGGATTCTGATATCCTCCTGGGTCGCGATAGGTATCTCTTGGAGCCCACTGAGTGGCCTCCAGGGAGTCAAGCCTCCTGTGGAGTTGGAGAGAGGACTCGGGATTGCTCTCCAGGCCATACAGGAAAGAAGGCCCTCAGCTCGCAATGACGGGGGCGTCTTGTGGGTTTTCTCGAGTTGGAGCGCAAGTATGAGTTTTCTCACGAGGTACGACGGGGAGCTCAGGGAGCCTCTCGTGTGGCGCCAGGAAAGTCAGGTGTCTATGCGTGTGATGAGGAGGAGCCCATAAATGCTCTCGAGTCATGGTAGGGAAATCGGGACTCAAGACACGTTGAAGAAGGAGTCTCGAGGTCTTTCTCAGGTTGCGGCAGGAAACCCTGGGTTCCCTCGACTTGTACCGGTGACCTCAGGGAGCTTCTCAGGGTGCCTCTGAGAAGTCAGGCATACTGTGGACTTGGGAGGTGCTCTCGGAACTCCACTGGGTTTGGTGCAATGGCAAAGGTTCTCATCTCGAGTTGAGGCAGGAACCTAAGGGTTCCTCTCCATTTAAAACTCCGACCACAGGGTCCCTGAAGAGTTGGGACAGGAGAGTCAGGCCTCGTCTTGTGTGGAGGAATGGAACTCCACTTGCCTCTCGAGTTGTTCACAGGATAACAGACCATTTGTCGAGCTGTGAGTGGAACCTTCGGTTTTTTCCGTAAGATGCATGAGGGGGTCAGTGCCCCTTCGTGTTGTGCCTTCATCCACAGGGTTGCCTTCAAAGAGGTGTCCGGACATCGGGTTCTTATCAATAGCAGAGCAGGAAATCGGGGTCTTTCAGAACGTGGCACCATCCATGAGGCTACGTCTCGAATTTCTTCATTAGACTGGTGTCATCCTGAGGTGCGCCATGAAGATCGGGAACCCCTTCCAGACAAAGCAGGGGAATCGACCATCTTGTCACGATCAGGAGGAGTGAAAGGGCTCAGTTGAAGTCGTGCCGGGAACCTCGGTGTTCCCCTCGAGTGGGACCGGTGTGTCGGGAAACTTTTGGGGTCACTTCGAGGGTGCCAAGTACCGTTTTGCACTTCAAGACGGACTTGGGGCTTCTCTTGACACGCTGTAGAGGGCAAGGGCCTCATCTTGGGATGACGGGGGAATCACGTGGTTTTTCTCAAGGTGCGGCGGGATTCTCGAGTTACGACGGGGAATTCAGGCTTCCTCTTGTGTTGGCCCAGGGAAGTCCAATCTTCCATTCGAGTTTCGAGGGAGAGCTGGGGTTTGCTCTTGAGTCACTGCAGGGCAAAAGAGACCTCATCTAGGCTTGTGTCCAGGACCTAATATTCCTCTCCAGGGCCGACAGCGATCTCGGGGTTGCATTCCAGACGCATCCTGGGAGTCAGAGCTCGACTCGAGGGGAAGCAAAGGACCCCGCTCTCCTCTCGAGTCACCACAGGTGTCTCTTGGAGCCCACTGAGTGGCCTAAAGGGAGTCAAGCCCCTTGTGGAGTTTGGAGAGAGGACTCAGGATTGCTCTCCAGGCCATGCAGGAAAAGAAGACCCTCATCTCGCGATGACAGGGGCGTCTTGTTGGTTTTCTCGAGCTGCGGTGCCAGTGTGCGGTTTCTCACGAGGTGCGACGGGAAGCTCAGGGAGCCTTTCGTGTGGCACCAGGGAATTCAGGTCTCCATGCACATGGCAAGGGGGAGCGCGTCATTGCTCTCGAGATATGATACGGGAATCGGGCCTCAAGACACGTTAAAGCAGGACTCTCAAGGTCTTTCTCGGGTTGCGGCAGGAAACCCTGGGTTCCGTCGACTTCTGCCGGTGACCTTAGGGAGCTTCTCAGGGTGCCTCTGAGAAGTCAGGCATACTGTGGATTTGGGACGGGCCTCTCGGGACTCCACTGGTTTTGTGGCAATGGAAAAGGGCCTCATCTTGAGTGGAGGCAGGAACCTCAGGCTTCCTCTCCATTTCTGACTCGGTGCGCAAGGTCCCTAGAGTTGTGACAGGAGAGTTAGGCATCGTCTTGTGTGGAGGAATGGAACTCCGCTTGCTTCTCGAGTTGTTCACGAGGTGACAGACCACTTGTGGAGCTGTGTGAGTAACCTGCGGGTTTTTCCGGAAGATGCACGGGGTGTCAGTGCCCCTACGTGTTGTGCCTTCATCCACAGGCTTGCCTTCGAAGAGGTGTCCAGGAGTCTGGTTTTGATCAAAAGTGGACCATGGAATCGGGGTCTTTCGGCATGTAGTATGGCCCTCGAGGCTACCTCTCGAATTTCCTCGTGAGACCGGCCTCATCCTGAGGTGTGCCGGGAAGGTCGGGAATCCCTTCGAGACAAAGCAGTGGAATCGACCCTCCTATCGCGATCAGGAGAGGAGAAAGGCCTCAGATGAAGTGGTGCCGGAAACTTCAGTGTCCCCTCTAGTGAGATCGGTATATAGGGGAACTTTTGGGGTCGCATCAAGGGTGCCAAGTGCTGTTTTGCACTTCAAGACGGAATGTGAGACTTCTCTTGAGACGCTATAGGGGGCAAGGGCCTCATCTTGCAATACGGGGAACCACGTGATTTTTCTCGAGTTGTGGCGGGTTTCTCAAATTACAACTGGAAATTCAGGCTTCCTCTTGTGTTGGCTCAGAAAGGCCAATCTTCCATTCGAGTTGCAAGGGAAAGCTAGGGGTTGCGCTTGAGTCACTGCAGGGCCAAAGAGACCTCATCTAGGCTTTTGTCCAGGACCTAAGGTTCCTCTCCAGGGGCGACAGGGATCCAGGGTTGCATTCCAGACTCACCCTCGTAGTCAGGCCTCATCTCGAGGGGAAGCAAAGGACACCGCTCTCCTCCTCAGTATCGACGGGTATCTCTTGGAGCCCACTGAGTGACCTAAAGGGAGTCAAGCCTCCTTTGGAGTTTGGAGAGAGGATTCGGGATTGCTCTTCAGGTCATGCAGGAAAGGCCCTCATTTCACCATAACAGGGGGGTCTCGTGGGTTTTCTCGAGCTGCGGCGCCAGTGTGGGGTTTCTCACGAGGTACGATGGGGAGCTCAGGGAGCCTCTCATGTGGTGCCGGGGAAGTCAGATCTTCATGCGCGTGGCGAGGGGGAGCGCGTCATTTTTCTCCAGTCATGGTAGGGGAATCGGGCCTCAAGACGCGTGAAGAAGGACTCGCGAGGTTTTTCTCAGGTTACGGCAGGAAACCCTGGGTTCCGTCGACTTATGCCCGTGACCTCAGGGAGCTTTTCAGGGTGCCTCTGAGAAGTCAGGGATACTGTGCAGTTGGGAGGGGCCGCTCCGAACTCCACTGGGTTTGGTGCAGTAGAAGAGGGCCTTATCTCGAGTTGAGGCAGGAACCTCATGGTTCCTCTCCATTTCTGAATCGGATCTCAGTGTCCATGCAGAGTTGGGACAGGAGAGTCAGGCCTCGTCTTGTGTGGAGGAATTTAACTCCTCTTGCCTCTCGAGTTGTTCACGGGGTGACAGGCCACTTGTCGATCTGTATGTGGAACTTGCGGGCTTTTCCAATGATGCAGGAGGGTGTCAGACCCCTTCGTTTTGTGCCTTCGTCCACAGGATTGCCTTCGAAGAGGTGTCCTAGCATTGGGTTCTTATCAAGAGCAGACAGGGAAATCGGGGTCTTTCGGCGTGTGGCACCAACCACAAGGCTACGTCTCGAATTTCCTCATGAGACCGGCCTCATCCTGAGGTGCGCCGGGAAGGTCCGGAACCCCTTCCAGACAAAGCAGGGTAATCGACCCTCCCGTCGCGATCAGGAGGGGATAAGGGGCTCAGAACAAGCGGTGCACCGAACCTTGGTGTTTCCCTCGAGTGAGACCAGGGTGTCGGGGAACTTTTGTGCTAACATCAAGGTTGCCAATTATCGTTTTAAACTTCAAGATGGAACGTAGGGCTTCTACTGAGACGCTGTAGCTGGCAAGGGCCTCATCTTGCGATGACGGGGGAACCACGTGGTTTTCCTCGAGTTGCAGCGGGATTTTCGAATTACGACGGGGAATTCAGGTTTCCTCTTGTGTTGTCCCAGGGAAGTCCATTCTTCCAGTCGAGGTGCGAGGGAGAGCAGGGGATTGCTCTCCAGTCACTTCAGGGCAAATGAGACCTCATCTATGCTTGTGTCTAGGACCTAATGTTCCTCTCCAGGGGCGACAGGGATCTCGGGGTTGCATTCCAGACTCACCTGAGGAGTCAGGCCTGGTATATAGGGGAAGCAAAGAATTCCGCTCTCCTCTCGAATCCCAACGGGTATCTCTTGGAGCCCACACAGTGGCCTAAAGGGAGTCAGGCCTCCTGTGGAGTTTGAAGAGAGGCCTCGAGATTGCTCTCCAGGCCATGCAGGAAAAGAAGGCCTTCATCTCGCGATGACGGAGGCGTCTCGTGGGTTTTCTGGAGCTGGGGAGCCAGTGTGGGATTTCTCACGAGGTATGACGGGGAGCTCAGGGAGCCTCTCGTGTGGCGCCAGGGAAGTCAAGTCTCCATGCGAGTGGCGAGGGGGAACGCGTCATTGCTCTCGAGTCATGGTAGGGGAATCGGGATTCAAGATGCGTTGAAGGAGGATTTTCGAGGTCTTTCTCGGGTTGCGTCAGGAAACCCTGTGTTCCCTCGACTTGTGCCAGTGACCTCAGGGAGCTTCTAAGGGTGCCTCTGAGAAGTCACGATACTGTGGATTTGGGAGGGGCCTCTCGGGCCTCCACTGTTTTTGGTGTAATGGAAGAGGGCCTCATCTCGAGTGGAGTCAGGAACCTCAGGGTTCCTCTCCATTTCGGACTCCGATCGCAGGGTCCCTTCAGAGTTGGGACCGGAGAGTCAGGCCTCGTCTTGAGTGGAGGAATGGAACTCTGCTTGCCTCTCGAGTTGTTCATGGGATGACAGGCCTCTTGTCGAGCTGTGTGTGGAACCTGTGGCTTTTACTGAATGATGCATGGGAGTGTCAGTGACCCTTCGTTTTGTGCCTTCGTCCACAGGGTTGCCTTCGAAGAGGTGTCCGGGCATCGGGTTCTTCTCAAGAGTGGGCCGGGAAATCGGGGTATTTCGGCATGTGACACCACCCCCGACGCTATGTCTCGAATTTCCTCGTGAGACCGGCCTCATCCTTAGGTGCGCCGGGAATGTGGGAAACCCCTTCCAAACAAAGCAGGGAAATAGACCCTCCTGTCTCGAACAGGAGGGGAGAAGGTGCTCAGATGAAGTGGTGCGGGAACCTCGGTGTTCCTGTCGAGTGAGACCGGCGTGTCCGGGAACATATGGTGTCGCATCAAGGGTGCAAAGTACCGTTTTGCACTTCAAGACGGAATGTGGTTCTTTTCTTGAGACTCCATAGCAGCAAGGGCCTCATCTTGGGATGACGTTGGAAACACGTGGTTTTTCTCGAGTTGCGGCGGGATTCTCGAGTTACGAAGGGGATTTCTGGCTTCCTCTTGTGTTGGCCCAGGGAAGCCCAATCTTCCATTCGAGTTGCGAGGGAGAGCTGGGGGTTGCGCTCGAGTCACTGCAGGGCAAAAGAAACCTCATCCAGGCTTGTGTCTAGGACCTAATGTTCCTCTCAAGGGATGACTGGGATCTTGGGGTTGCATTCTAGACTCACCCAGGAGTCAGGCGTCCTCTCGAGGGGAAACAAAGGACTTCTCTCTCTTCTCGAGTCGCGACGGGTATTTCTTGGAGCCCACTGAGTGGACTAAAGGGAGTCAAGCCTCCTCTGGAATTTGGAGAGAGGACTCGGGATTGCACTCCAGGACATGCAGGAAAAGAAGGCCCTCATCTCACGATGACGGGGGGGGTCTCGGTGGTTTTACCAAGCTGCAGCGCCTGTGTTGGTTTCTCAGGAGGTACGACGGGGAGCTCAGGGAGCCTCTTGTGTGGCGCCAGGGAAGTTAGGTCTCGATGCGTGTGGCGAGGGGGAGCGCGTCATTGCTCTCGAGTCATGGTAGGGGAATCAGGCCTCTAGACGCGTTGAAGGACTCTCAAGATCTCTCTCGGGTCTTGGCAAGAATACCTGGGTTCCCTCGACTTGTGCCGGTGACCTCAGGGAGATTCTCCGGGTGCCTCTGAGAAGTCAGGGATACTGTGGAGTTGGGAAAGACCTCTCGGGACTCCACTGGGTTTGGTGAAATGGAAGGGGGCCTCATCTCGAGGGGAGGCAGGAACCTCAGGGTTCCTCTCCATTTCTGATTCCGATCGCAGCCCCCTGCATAGTTGGGAGAGGTGAGTCAGGCCTTGTCTTGTGTGCAGGAATGGACCTCCGCTTGCCTCTCGAGTTGTTCACTGGGTGACAGGCACTTGTTGAGCTGTATGAGTAACCTGCGGTCTTTTCTGGACGATGCACGGGGGTGTCAGTGCCCCTTCGTGTTGTGCCTTCATCCACACTATCTTCGAATAGGTGTCTGGGCATCGCGTTCTTATCAAGAGCGGATCGGGAAATCGCAGTCTTTCGGCATGTGGCACCACCATCGAGGCTACGTCTCGAATTTCCTCGTGAGACAGCCTCATCTGAGGTGCGTGGAGAAGGTCGGGAACCCCTTGCAGACAAAGCAGGGGAATTGACCCTCCTTTCGCGATCAGGAGGGGAGAAGGGGCTCAGATGAAGTGGTGCCAGGAACCTCGGTGTTCCCCTCTAGTGCGACCCGTATGTCGGGGAACTTTTGGGGTAGCATTAAGGGTGCCAAATATCATTTCGCACTTGAAGACAGAACGTGGGACTACTCTTGAGACGCTGGAGCGGGCAAGGGCCTCATCTTGCAATGACGGGGGAACCACGTGGTTTTTCTCAAGTTGAGGCGGAATTCTCGAATTACTACTGGGAATTCAGGCTTCCTCTTGTGTTGGCCCAGGGAGGTCCAATCTTCCATTCGGGTTGCGAGGGAAAGCTGGGGAGTGCTCTCGAGTTACTGCAGGGCAAAAGCGACCTCATCTAGCCTTGTGTTCAGGACCCAGTGATCCTCTCCAAGGGCGACAGGGATCTCGGGTTTGCATTACAGACTCACCCGGGGAGTTAGGCCTCGTCTCGAGGGGAAGCAAAGGACTTGGCTATCCTCTCGAGTTGCGACGCGTATCTCTTGGAGCCCACTGAGTGGTCTAAAGGGAGTCAACCCTCCTCTTCAGTTTGGAGAGAGGACTCGGGATTGCTCTCCAGGCCATGCAGGAAAAGAAGGCCCACATCGCGAGATGACGGGGGCGTCTCGTGGGTTTTCTCGAGCTGCGGCGCCAGTGTGGGGTTTCTCACGAGGTACGACGGGGAGTTCAGGTAGCCTCTCGTGTGGCAACAGGGAAGTCAGGTCTCCATGGGCGGGGCAAGGGGGAGCGCGTCATTGCTCTCAAGTCAGGGTAGGGGAATCAGGCCTCATGACGGGTTGAAAAAGAACTCTCGATGTCTTTCTAGGGTTGCGGCAGGAAACCCTGGGTTCCCTTGACTTGTGCCGGTGACCTCAGGGAGCGTCTCAGGGTTCCTCTGAGAAGTCAGGGATACTGTGGATTTGGGAGAGGCCTCTCGGGACTCCTTTGGGTTTGGTGCAATGGAAGTGGGCCTCATCTCGAGTTGAGGCAGGAACCTCAGGGTTCTGCTCCTGACTTCCTGGAGGCCGGATGTGACTCAGATCGCAGGGTCCCTGTTGAGTTTGCTCAGGAGTGTCAGGTCTCGTGTTCTGCGGAGGAATGGAACTCCGCTTACATCTCAAGTTGTTCAAGGATAACACCACTTTTCGTGATGTGTGTGGGTTTTTCGGAGACGCACGGGGGCGTCAGTGCTCCTTCCTGTTGTGCCTTCATCCACAAGGTTGCCTTCGAAGAGGTGTCCGGGCATCGTGTTCTCCTCAAGTGCGGACCGGGAAATTGGGGTCTTTCAGCATGTTGCACCACCCACTAGGCTACGTCTCGAATTTTCTCGTGAGACCGGCCTCATCCTGAGGCGCGCAGGAAAGTCCGGGAACCCTTTCCAAACAAAGCAGGGGAATCGACCCTACTTTCGGGATCAGGAGGAGAGAAAGGGCTCAGATGAAGTAGTGCCGGGAACCTCGGTGCTCTCCTTGAGTGAAAGTCGGGTAACTTTTCTGGTTGCATCAAGGGTGCCAAGTACCGTTTCGCACTTCAAGACGGAACCTGGGACTTCTCTTGAGATGCTGTAGTGGGCAAGGGCCTCATCTAGCACTGACGGGGGACCCACGTGTTTTTTCTCGAGTTGCGGCAGGATTCTTGAGTTACGATGGGGAATACAGGTTTCCTCTTGTGTTGGCCCAGGGAAGTCCAATATCTCATTCGAGTTGCAAGTGAGAGCTGGAGATTGCTCTCGAGTCACTGCAGGGCAAAATAGAGCTCATCTAGGTTTGTGTCCAGGACCGAGTTTTTCTCTCCAGGGGCGACAGGGATCTCGGGGTTGCATTCCAGACTCACCCGGGGAGTCAGGCCTCGTCTCGAAGGGAATGAATGGACTCCGCTCTCCTCTCGAGTCGCGACGGGTATCCCTTGGAGCCCAAGAGTGGCCTAAATGGAGTTAAGCCTCCTGTGGAGTTTGGAGAGAGGACTCGGGATTGCTCTCTAGGCCATGCAGGAAAAGAAGGCCCTCATCTCGCGATGACGGGGGCGTCTCGTGGGTTTTCTCAAGGTGCAGTGCCTGGTTGGGGTTTCTCACGAGATAGGACGGGGAGCTCAGGGAGACTCCTGTGGTGCCACGGAAGTCAGGTCTCCATGGACATGGAGTGGGGGAGCGCCTCATTGCTCTCGAGTCATGGTAGGGGAATCAAGCCTCAAGACGCTTCGAAGAAGAACTCTCGAGGTCTTTCTCGGGGTGTGGCAGGAAACCCTGGGTTCCCTCGACTTGTGCCCATGACCTCAGGGAGCTTAGCGGGGTTCCTCTGAGAAGTCAGGGATACTGTGGAGTTGAGAGGGGCTTCTTGGGACATCACAGGGACTGGTGCAATTGAAGAGGACCTAATCTCGGATTGAGGCAGTAACGTCAGGGTTCCTCTCCATTTCTGACTCGGATAGCAGGGTCCCTGCAGTGTTGGGACAGGAGAGTCAGACCTCGTCTTGTGTGGAGTAATGGAACTCCGCTTGCCTCTCGAGTTGTTCACGGGATGACAGGCCACCTGTCGAGTTGTATGTGGAACCTGCGGTTTTGGGGGACGATGCACAGGGGTGTCAGTGCCCCTTCGTGTTGTGCCTTCATCCACAGGGTTACCTTCGAAGAGGTGACCGGGCATCGGGATCTTATCAATAGCGGACCAGGAAATCGGGGTCTTTCGGCATGTGGCACAACCCACGAGGCTACGTCTCGACTTCCCTCGTGAGACTGGCCTCATCCTGAGGTTCGCCGGGAAGTCTGGGAACCCCTTCCAGACAAAGCAGGGGAATCGACCCTCCTGTCGCCATCAGGAGGGGAGAAGAGGCTCAGCTGAAGCGGTGCTGGGAACCTCCATGTTCTCCTCGAGTGAGACCGGGGTGTCAGGGAAATTTGGGGGTCGCATCAAGGGTGCCAAGTACCGTTTCACACTTCAAGACGGAACATGGGACTTCCCTGGAGACGCTATAGCTGACAGGGGCCTCATATTTCGATGACGGAGGAGCCACCTTGTTTTTCTCCAGTTGCCGCGGGATTCTCGAATTACAATGGGGAATACAGGCTTCCTCTTGTGTTGGCCCAGGGAAGTCCAATCATCCATTCGAGTTGCGAGGGAGAGCTGGGGATTGCACTTGAGTCAATGCAGGACAAAAAAGAACTCATTTAGGCTTGTGTCCAGGACCGAGTTTTCCTCTACAGGGGCAACACGGATCTCGGGATCCCATTCCAGACTCACCCAAGTAGTCAGGCCTCGGCTCGAGGGGAAGCAACGGACTCTGCTGTCCTCTAGAGTAGCGACGTGTATCTCTTGGAGGCTACTGAGTGGCCTAAAGGGAGTCAGGCCTCCAGTGGAGTTTGGAGAGTGGACTCGGGATTGCTCTCTAGGTCATGTAGGAAAAGAAGGCCCTCATCTTACGATGATGGGGGCGTCTCGTGCGTTTTCTCGAGCGGCGGTGCCAGTGTGGGGTTTTCATGAGGTAGGACGGGGAGCGCAGGGAGCCTCTCGTGTGGCGCCAGGGAAGTTAGGTTTCAATGGGCGTGGCGAGGGGAATCCGTCATTGCTCTCCAGTCATGGTAGGGTATCGGGCCTCAAGACGCGGTAAAGAAGGACTCTCAAGGTCTTTCTCAGAATGCAGCAGGAAACCCTGGGTTCACTCGACTTGTGCCAGTGACCGCAGAGAGCTTCTGAGGGTGCCTCTGAGAATCAGGGATACTGTGGAGTTTTAGGGGCCTCTCGGGACTCCACTAGGTATGGTGCAATGGAAGAGGGCCTCATTTCGAGTTGATGCAGGAACGTCAGGTTTCATCTACATTTCTGACTCCGATCGCACGGTCCCTGCAGAGTTGGGAAAGGAGAGTCAGGCCTTCTCTTGTGTGGAGGAACGGAACTCCGCATGCCTCTCTAGTTCTTCAAGGGATGACAGGACACTTGTCGATCTGTGTTTGGAATCTGCGTGTTTTTCCGTACTATGCATGGGGATGTCAGTACCCCTTCGTGTTGTGCATTCATGCACAGGTTTGCTTTCGAAGAGGTGTCCTGGCATCGGGTTCTTATTAAGAGCGGACCGGGAAATCGGGGTCTTTCCGCATGTGGCACCACCCACCAGGCTACGTCTCGAATTTCCTAGTGAGACCGGCCTCATCCTGAGGTGCGCCGGGAAGGTCGGAACCCCTTGCAGACAAAGCAGGGGAATCGACCCTCCTGTCTCGATCAGGAGGGGAGAAGGGGCACAGATGAGGTGATGCCGGGAACCTCGGTGTTCCCCTCCAGTGAGACCAGTGTGTTGGGGAACTTTTGGGGTCGCATCAAAGGTGCCAAGTACCGTATCGCACTTCAAGATGGAACGTAAGACTTCTTTTGAGACGCTGTAGTGGCAATGGCCGCATCTTGCGATGAAGAGGGAACGACGTGGTTTTTCTCGAGTTGTGGCGGGATTCTTGAGTTACAACGGGAAATTCAGGCTTCCTCTTCTGTTGGCCCAGGGAAGTCCAGTCTTCCATTCGAGTTGCGAGGGAGAGTTGGGGATTGCTCTCGAGTCACTGCAGGAAAAAAGAGACCTCATCTAGGCTTGTGTCCAGGACCTAATGTTTCTCTCCAGGGGCGACAGGGATTTCCGGTTCACATATCAGACACACCCGAGGAGTCAGGCCTCGCCTCGAGGGGAAGGAAAAGACTCCGCTCTCCTCTCGAGTCGCGACGGGTATGTCTTGGAGTCCACTGAGTGACCAAAAGGGAGTCAAGCCTACTGTGGAGTTTGGAGAGAGGACTCGGGATTGCTCTCCAGGCCATGCTAGAAAAGAAGGCCGTCATGTCGCGAAAATGGGGGCGTCTCGTGGGTTTTCTCTATCTGTGGCGCCAGTGTTTGGTTTCTCACGAGGTATGACGGGGAGCTCAGGGAGCCTCTCGTGTGGCACCAGGGAAGTCAGGGCTTCATGAGTGTAGCAGAGGGAGCGTGTCATTGCCCTCGAGTCATGGTAGGGGAATCAGGCCTCAAAATGCGTTGAAGAAGGACTCTTGAGTTCTTTCTATGGTGGCGGCAGTAAACCCTGGGTTCACTCGAATTGTGCTGGTGACCTCAGGGAGCTTCTCAGGGTGCCTCTGAGAAGTCAGGGATACTGTGGAGCTGGGACGCGTCTCTCGGGACTCCACTGGTTTTCGTGCAATGGAAGAGGTCCTAATCTCGAGTGGAGGCAGGAACCTCAGCGTTCCTCTCGTGACTTCACTGGCGCTGGTCTGATTCGGATCGCAAAGTCCCTGCAGAGTTGGGACAGGAGAGTCAGGCATCGTCTTGTGTAGAGGAATGAAACCCCACTTGCCTCTCGAGTTCTTCAGGGGTGACAAGCCACTTGTTGAGCTGTATGTGGAACCTGCGGGTTTTTCCGGACGATGCACGAGGGTGTCAGTGCCCCTTTGTGTTGTGCCTTCATCTACAGGGTTGCCTTCGAAGAGGTGTCCAGGCATCGGGTTCTTATCAAGAGCGTACCGGGAAATCATAGTCTTTTGGCATGTGGTACCACCCGCGAGCTACGTCTCGAATTTCCTCGTGAGACCGGCCTCATCCTGAAGTGCCCCATGAAGGTCGGGAACCCCTTACAAACAAAGCAGGGGAAGTGACCCTCCTATCACGAACAGGAGGGGAGAAGGGGCTCAGATAAACTGGTGCCGGGAACCTCGGTGTTCACCTCGAGTGAGACCGATATTTCGGGGAACTTTTGGGGTCACATCAAGGGTGTCAAGTATCGTTTTGCACTTCAAGACGGAACGTGGGACTTTTCTTGAGAAGCTGTAGCGGGCAAGGGCCTCATCTTGTGATGACGAGGGAACCAAGTGCTTTTTCTCGAGTTGCGGCGGGATTCTCGAGTTACGAAGGGGAATTCAGGCTTCCTCTTGTGTTGGCCCAGGGAAGTCCAATCTTCCATTCGAGTTGTCAGGGAGAGCGGGGGATTGCTCTCGAGTTACAGAAGGGCAAAAAAGACCTCATCTAGGCTTGTTTCCAGGACCTAATGTTCCTCTCCAGGGGAGACAGGGATCTCGGGGTTGCATCCCAGACCCACCTGGTGAGTCAGGCCTTGTCTCGAGGAGAAGCAAAGGACTCCATTCTCCTCTCGAGTCGCGACGGGTATCTCTTGGAGCCCACTAAGTGGCCTAAAGGGAGTCAAGCCTCCTGTGGAGTTTGGAAAGAGGATTCGGGATTCCTCTCCAGGCCATGCAGGAAAAGAAGGCCCTCATCTCGCCATGACAGGGGCGTATGGTGAGTTTTCTCAAGCTGCGGCGTCAGTGTGGGGTTTCTCACGAGGTACGACAGGGAGCTCAGGGAGCCTCTCTTATGGCGCCAGGGAAGTCAGGTCTCCATGTGCGTGGCGAGGGGGTGCGTGTCATTTCTATAGAGCCATGGAAGCAGATTCGGGCTTCAAGACACGTTGAAGTAGGACTCTCGAGGTCTTTTTCCCATTGTGGCAGGAAACCCTGGGTTCCCTCGACATGTGCCGGTGACCTCATGGAGCTTCTCCGGGTGCCTCTGAGAAGTCAGGGGTACTGTGGAGTTGGGAGGGGCCTCTCTGGACTCCACTGGGTTTGGTGCAATGGATGAGAGCCTCATCTCGAGTGGAGGCAGGAACCTCATGTTTCCTCTCCTGGGTTTCCTGTCGCTGGTACTGACTCGGATCGCAGTTTCCCTGCAGAGTTGGTACAGAAAATCAGGTCTCGTCTTGTGTGGAGGAATGGAACTCCACTTGCCTGTCGAGTTGTTCACGGGGTGACAGACCACTTGTTGAACTGTGTTTGTAACCTGCGGGTTTTTCTGGACGATGCACGGGGGTGTCAGTGCCCCTTCGTGTTGTGCTTTCATCCACAGGTTTTCCTTCGTAAAGGTGTCACGGCATCACGTTCTTAGCAAGAGCAGACCGGGAAATCGGGGTCTTTCGGCTTGTGGCACCACCCACGAGGCTATGTTTCGAATTTCCTCGTGAGACCTGCCTCATCCTTAGGCGCGCTGGAAAGGTCGGGAACCCCTTCCAGACATAGCAGGGGAATCGACACTCCTGTCGCGATCACGAGGGGAGAAGGAGCTCAAATGAAGTGGTTCCGGGAACCTCGGTGTTCCTTTCGAGTGAGACCGGTATGTCGGGGAATTTTGAGATTGCATCAAGGGTGCCAAATACCGTTTCGCACTTCAAGACAGAAAGTGGGACTTCTCTTGAGTCGCTGTAGCGGGCAAGGGCCTCATCTAGCGCTGATGGGGGAACCACGTGGATTTTCTCGAGTTTTGGCGGGATTCTCGAGTTATGATGTCGAATTCAGGCTTCCAATTGTATTGGCCCAGGGAAGTCCAATCTTCAATTCGATTTGCGAGGGAGAGCTGGCGATTGCGCTCTAGTAACTGCAGTGCAAAATAGACCTCATCTAGGCTTATGTCCAGGACCGAGTTTTCCTCTCCAGGTGTGACAGGAACTCGGGGTTGCATTCCAGACTGACACGGGGAGTCAGGCTTCGTCTCGAGGGGAAGCAAAGGACTCTGCTCTCCCTTCAGGTCCTGACAGGTATCTCTTGGAGCCAACTGAGAGGCCTAAAGAGAGTCAAGCCTCCTGTGGAGTCTGGAGAGAGGACTCGGTTTTGCTCTCCATGCCAGGCAGGAAACAAGTCCCTCATCTCGTGATGACGGGGGCGTATCGTGGGTTTTCTCGAGCTGCGGTGCCTGAATGGGGTTTCCGAAGAGGTACGACGGGGAGCTCAGGGAGACTCTCTTCAGGAGTCAGGGAAGTCAGGTCTCCATGCGCATGGCGATGGGGAGCGGGTCTTTGCTCTCGAGTCATGGTAGGGGAATCGGGCCTCAAGACGCGCCGAAGGACTCTCAAGGTCTTTCTCGGGTCGCAGCAGGAAACCCTGGGTTCCCTGGACTTGAGCCGGTGACCTCAGGTAGATTCTCAAGGTGCCTCTGAGAATTCAGGGATACTGTGGAGTTGGGAGGGGCCTCTCGAGACTCATCTGGGTTTGGTGCAATGGAAGAGGGCCTCACCTCGAGGGGACAGGAACCTCAGGCTTCCTCTCCGTTTCGGACTCCGACCGCAGGGTCCCTGCAGAGTTGGGACAGGAGAGTCAGGCCTCGTCTTGCCTGAGGAAGGGAACCCCGCTGGACTCTCGAGTTGCTCAGGGGGTCTCAGGCCCCTCGTCGAGCTGTGTGTGGAACCCGCGGGTCGTTGCGGATGATGCACAGGGGTGGCAGTGCCCCTTCGTGTTGTGCCTTCACCCACAGGGTTGCCTTCGAAGAGGGGTCCGGGCCTCGGGTCCTTCTCAAGAGCGGACCGGGGAATCGGGGGCGTTCGGCATGTGGCACCACCCACGTGGATCATCTCGAATTTCTTCGTGAGACCGGCCTCAACCTGAGGTGCACCGGGAAGGAAGGGAACCCCTTCCAGACCTAGCGGGGGAATCGACTCTCCTGTCGCGATCAGGAGGGGAGAAGGGGCTCAGAGGAAGCGGTGCCGGGACCCTCGGTGTTCCCCTCGAGGGAACCCGGGCTGTAGGGGAACATTTGGGGGTAGCAGGAAGGCTGTCAGGGACCGTTTCGCCCTTCAGGGCGGAACAGGGGACTTCCCTTGAGACGCCATCGCGGGCAAGGGCCTCATCTTGCCAAGAGGTGGGAACCACGTGGTTTTTCTCGAGTTGCGGCGGGATTCTCGAGTTACGACGGGGATCTCAGGCTTCCTCTTGGGTTGGCCCTGGGAAGCCCAATCTTCCCCTCAGGTTGCGAGGGAAAGCAGGGGTTTGCGCTCGGGTCACTGCAGGGCCGAAGAGACCTCACCTAGGCGTGTGTCCGGGACCTAATATTCCTCTCCAGGGAAGGCAGGGATCTCGGGGTTGCATTCCAGGCTCCCCCGGGGAGTCAGGCCTCGTCTCGAGGGGAAGCCAAGGACTCCGCTCTCCTCTCGAGTCGCGACGCGGGTCTCTTGGAGCCCCCTGAGCGGCCTCAAGGGAGTCCAGCCTGCTCTTCCGTTTGGAGAGAGGACCCGGGATTGCTCTCCATGCCAGGCAGGAAAAGAAGGCCCTCAGCTCGCGAGGACGGGGGCGTCTCCGGGGTTTCCTCGAGCTGCGGCGCCCGTGGGGGTTTCCTCCCGAGGCACGACGAGGATCTCAGGGAGCCTCTCGTGCGGCGCCAGGGAAGTCAGGTCTCCATGCGCGTTGCGAGGGGGAGCGCATCCTGGCTCTCGAGTCACGGGAGGGGACTAGGGCCTCGAGACGCGTTGAAGAAGGACTCTCGAGGTCTTTCTCGGGCGGCGGCGGGAAACCCTCGTGTCCCTCGCCTTCTGCCGGGGACCTTAGGGAACTTCCCAGGATGCCTCTGAAAGGCGAGGGATCCTGTGGAGGTGGCGGGGCCCCTCGGGACTCCGCTGGGTCTGGCGCAACGGAAGAGGGCCTCACCTCGAGGGGAGGCAGGAACCTCAGGCTTCCTCTCCGTTTCGGACTCCGACCGCAGGGTCCCTGCAGAGTTGGGACAGGAGAGTCAGGCCTCGTCTTGTCTGAGGAAGGGAACCCCGCTGGCCTCTCGAGTTGCTCAGGGGGTCTCAGGCCCCTCGTCGAGCTGTGTGTGGAACCCGTGGGTCTTTGCGGACGATGCACGGGGGTGGCAGTGCCCCTTCGTGTTGTGCCTTCACCCACAGGGTTGCCTTCGAAGAGGGGTCCGGGCCTCGGGTCCTTCTCAAGAGCGGACCTGGGGACTCGGGGGCGTTCGGCATGTGGCCCCACCCACGTGGCTCGTCTCGAATTTCCTCGTGAGACCGGCCTCATCCTGAGGTGCGCCGGGAAGGCCGGGAACCCCTTCCAGACCACGCAGGGGAATCGCCTCTCCTGTCGCGATCAGGAGGGGAGAAGGGGCTCAGAGGAAGCGGTGCCGGGACCCTCGGTGTTCCCCTCGGGGGACCCCGTCGTGGCGGGGGACTTTTGGGGGTCGCAGGAAGGCTGTCAGGGACCGTTTCGCCCTTCAGGGCGGAACAGGGGACTTCCCTTGAGACGCCGTCGCGGGCAAGGGCCTCATCTTGCCAAGAGGTGGGAACCACGTGGTTTTCTCGAGTTGCGGCGGGATTGTCGAGTTCCGACGGGGATCTCAGCCTTCCCCTTGGGTTGGCCCTGGGAAGCCCCATCTTCCCCTCGGGTGCGAGGGAAAGCTGGGGGTTGCGCTCGAGTCACTGCAGGGCCGAAGAGACCTCACCTAGGCGTGTGTCCGGGACCTAATATTCCTCTCCAGGGAAGGCAGGGATCTCGGGGTTGCATTCCAGGCTCCCCCGGGGAGTCAGGCCTCGTCTCGAGGGGAAGCCAAGGACTCCGCTCTGCTCTCGAGTCGCGACGCGGGTCTCTTGGAGCCCCCTGAGCGGCCTCAAAGGAGTCCAGCCTCTTCTTCCGTTTGGAGAGAGGACCCGGGATTGCTCTCCAGGCCAGGCAGGAAAAGAAGGCCCTCAGCTCGCGAGGACGGGGGCGTCTCAGGGGTTTCCTTGAGCTGCGGTGCCCGTGGGGGTTTTCTCCCGAGGCACGACGAGGATCTCAGGGAGCCTCTCGTGCGGCGCCAGGGAAGTCACGTCTCCATGCGCGTGGCGAGGGGGCGCGCGTCCTGGCTCTCGAGTCACGGGAGGGGACTAGGTCCTCGAGACGCGTTGAAGAAGGACTCTCGAGGTCTTTCTCGGGGGGCGGCGGGAAACCCTCGTGTCCCTCGCCTTCTGCCGGGGACCTTAGGGAACTTCCCAGGGTGCCTCTGAGAGGCGAGGGATCCTGTGGAGGTGGCGGGGCCCCTCGGGACTCCGCTGGGTCTGGCGCAACGGAAGAGGGCCTCACCTCGAGGGGAGGCAGGAACCTCAGGCTTCCTCTCCGTTTTGGACTCCGACCGCAGGGTCCCTGCAGAGTTGGGACAGGAGAGTCAGGCCTCGTCTTGTCTGAGGAAGGGAACCCCGCTGGCCTCTCGAGTTGCTCAGGGGGTCTCAGGCCCCTCGTCGAGCTGTGTGTGGAACCCGCGGGTCTTTGCGGACGATGCACGGGGGTGGCAGTGCCCCTTCGTGTTGTGCCTTCACCCACAGGGTTGCCTTCGAAGAGGGGTCCGGGCCTCGGATCCTTCTCAAGAGCGGACCTGGGGAATCGGGGGCGTTCGGCATGTGGCCCCACCCACGTGGCTCGTCTCGAATTTCCTCGTGAGACCGGCCTCATCCTGAGGTGCGCCGGGAAGGCCGGGAACCCCTTCCAGACCACGCAGGGGAATCGCCTCTCCTGTCGCGATCAGGAGGGGAGAAGGGGCTCAGAGGAAGCGGTGCCGGGACCCTCGGTGTTCCCCTCGAGGGAACCCGGCGTGTCGGGGGACTTTTGGGGGTCGCAGGAAGGCTGTCAGGGACCGTTTCGCCCTTCAGGGCGGAACAGGGGACTTCCCTTGAGACGCCGTCGCGGGCAAGGGCCTCATCTTGCCAAGAGGTAGGAACCACGTGGTTTTTTTGGAGTTGCGGCGGCATTCTCGAGTTACGACGGGGATCTCAGCCTTCCCCTTGGGTTGGCCCTGGGAAGCCCAATCTTCCCCTCGGGTTGCGAGGGAAAGCTGGGGGTTGCGCTCGAGTCACTGCAGGGCCGAAGAGACCTCACCTAGGCGTGTGTCCGGGACCTAATATTCCTCTCCGGGTAAGGCAGGGATCTCGGGGTTGCATTCCAGGCTCCCCCGGGGAGTCAGGCCTCGTCTCGAGGAGAAGCCAAGGACTCCGCTCTCCTCTCGAGTCGCGACGCGGGTCTCTTGGAGCCCCCTGAGCGGCCTCAAGGGAGTCCAGCCTCCTCTTCCGTTTGGAGAGAGGACCCGGGATTGCTCTCCAGGCCATGCAGGAAAAGAAGGCCCTCAGCTCGCGAGGACGGGGGCGTCTCCGGGGTTTCCTCGAGCTGCGGCGCCCGTGGGGGTTTTCTCCCGAGGCACGACGAGGATCTCAGGGAGCCTCTCGTGCGGCGCCAGGGAAGTCAGGTCTCCATGCGCGTGGCCAGGGGGAGCGCGTCCTGGCTCTCGAGTCACGGGAGGGGACTAGGGCCTCGAGACGCGTTGAAGAAGGACTCTCGAGGTCTTTCTCGGGGGGCGGCGGGAAACCCTCGTTTCCCTCGCCTTCTGCCGGGGACCTTAGGGAACTTCCCAGGGTGCCTCTGAGAGGCGAGGGATCCTGTGGAGGTGGCGGGGCCCCTCGGGACTCCGCTGGGTCTGGCGCAACGGAAGAGGGCCTCACCTCGAGGGGAGGCAGGAACCTTAGGCTTCCTCTCCGTTTCGGACTCCGACCGCAGGGTCCCTGCAGAGTTGGGACAGGAGAGTCAGGCCTCGTCTTGTCTGAGGAAGGGAACCCCGCTGGACTCTCGAGTTGCTCAGGGGGTCTCAGGCCCCTCGTCGAGGTGTGTGTGGAACCCACGGGTCTTTGCGGACGATGCACGGGGGTGGCAGTGCCCCTTCGTGTTGTGCCTTCACCCACAGGGTTGCCTTCGAAGAGGGGTCCGGGCCTCGGGTCCTTCTCAAGAGCGGACCTGGGGACTCGGGGGCGTTCGGCATGTGGCCCCACCCACGTGGCTCGTCTCGAATTTCCTCGTGAGACCGGCCTCATCCTGAGGTGCGCCGGGAAGGCCGGGAACCCCTTCCAGACCACGCAGGGGAATCGCCTCTCCTGTCGCGATCAGGAGGGGAGAAGGGGCTCAGAGGAAGCGGTGCCGGGACCCTCGGTGTTCCCCTCGGGGGACCCCGTCGTGGCGGGGGACTTTTGGGGGTCGCAGGAAGGCTGTCAGGGACCGATTCGCCCTTCAGGGCGGAACAGGGGACTTCCCTTGAGACGCCGTCGCGGGCAAGGGCCTCATCTTGCCAAGAGGTGGGAACCACGTGGTTTTCTCGAGTTGCGGCGGGATTGTCGAGTTCCGACGGGGATCTCAGCCTTCCCCTTGGGTTGGCCCTGGGAAGCCCCATCTTCCCCTCGGGTGCGAGGGAAAGCTGGGGGTTGCGCTCGAGTCACTGCAGGGCCGAAGAGACCTCACCTAGGCGTGTGTCCGGGACCTAATATTCCTCTCCAGGGAAGGCAGGGATCTCGGGGTTGCATTCCAGGCTCCCCCGGGGAGTCAGGCCTCGTCTCTAGGGGAAGCCAAGGACTCCGCTCTGCTCTCGAGTCGCGACGCGGATCTCTTGGAGCCCCCTGAGCGGCCTCAAAGGAGTCCAGCCTCTTCTTCCGTTTGGAGAGAGGACCCGGGATTGCTCTCCAGGCCAGGCAGGAAAAGAAGGCCCTCAGCTCGCGAGGACCGGGGCGTCTCAGGGGTTTCCTTGAGCTGCGGTGCCCGTGGGGGTTTTCTCCCGAGGCACGACGAGGATCTCAGGGAGCCTCTCGTGCGGCGCCAGGGAAGTCACGTCTCCATGCGCGTGGCGAGGGGGCGCGCGTCCTGGCTCTCGAGTCACGGGAGGGGACTAGGTCCTCGAGACGCGTTGAAGAAGGACTCTCGAGGTCTTTCTCGGGGGGCGGCGGGAAACCCTCGTGTCCCTCGCCTTCTGCCGGGGACCTTAGGGAACTTGCCAGGGTGCCTCTGAGAGGCGAGGGATCCTGTGGAGGTGGCGGGGCCCCTCGGGACTCCGCTGGGTCTGGCGCAACGGAAGAGGGCCTCACCTCGAGGGGAGGCAGGAACCTCAGGCTTCCTCTCCGTTTTGGACTCCGACCGCAGGGTCCCTGCAGAGTTGGGACAGGAGAGTCAGGCCTCGTCTTGTCTGAGGAAGGGAACCCCGCTGGCCTCTCGAGTTGCTCAGGGGGTCTCAGGCCCCTCGTCGAGCTGTGTGTGGAACCCGCGGGTCTTTGCGGACGATGCACGGGGGTGGCAGTGCCCCTTCGTGTTGTGCCTTCACCCACAGGGTTGCCTTCGAAGAGGGGTCCGGGCCTCGGATCCTTCTCAAGAGCAGACCTGGGGAATCGGGGGCGTTCGGCATGTGGCCCCACCCACGTGGCTCGTCTCGAATTTCCTCGTGAGACCGGCCTCATCCTGAGGTGCGCCGGGAAGGCCGGGAACCCCTTCCAGACCACGCAGGGGAATCGCCTCTCCTGTCGCGATCAGGAGGGGAGAAGGGGCTCAGAGGAAGCGGTGCCGGGACCCTCGGTGTTCCCCTCGGGGGACCCCGGCGTGTCGGGGGACTTTTGGGGGTCGCAGGAAGGCTGTCAGGGACCGTTTCGCCCTTCAGGGCGGAACAGGGGACTTCCCTTGAGACGCCGTCGCGGGCAAGGGCCTCATCTTGCCAAGAGGTAGGAACCACGTGGTTTTTTTGGAGTTGCGGCGGCATTCTCGAGTTACGACGGGGATCTCAGCCTTCCCCTTGGGTTGGCCCTGTGAAGCCCCATTTTCCCCTCGGGTTGCGAGGGAAAGCTGGGGGTTGCGCTCGAGTCACTGCAGGGCCGAAGAGACCTCACCTAGGCGTGTGTCCGGGACCTAATATTCCTCTCCGGGTAAGGCAGGGATCTCTGGTTTGCATTCCAGGCTCCCCCGGGGAGTCAGGCCTCGTCTCGAGGGGAAGCCAAGGACTCCGCTCTCCTCTCGAGTCGCGACGCGGGTCTCTTGGAGCCCCCTGAGCGGCCTCAAGGGAGTCCAGCCTCCTCTTCCGTTTGGAGAGAGGACCCGGGATTGCTCTCCAGGCCATGCAGGAAAAGAAGGCCCTCAGCTCGCGAGGACGGGGGCGTCTCCGGGGTTTCCTCGAGCTGCGGCGCCCGTGGGGGTTTTCTCCCGAGGCACGACGAGGATCTCAGGGAGCCTCTCGTGCGGCGCCAGGGAAGTCAGGTCTCCATGCGCGTGGCCAGGGGGAGCGCGTCCTGGCTCTCGAGTCACGGGAGGGGAAAGGGCCTCGAGACGCGTTGAAGAAGGACTCTCGAGGTCTTTCTCGGGGGGCGGCGGGAAACCCTCGTTTCCCTCGCCTTCTGCCGGGGACCTTAGGGAACTTCCCAGGGTGCCTCTGAGAGGCGAGGGATCCTGTGGAGGTGGCGGGGCCCCTCGGGACTCCGCTGGGTCTGGCGCAACGGAAGAGGGCCTCACCTCGAGGGGAGGCAGGAACCTCAGGCTTCCTCTCCGTTTCGGACTCCGACCGCAGGGTCCCTGCAGAGTTGGGACAGGAGAGTCAGGCCTCGTCTTGTCTGAGGAAGGGAACCCCGCTGGACTCTCGAGTTGCTCAGGGGGTCTCAGGCCCCTCGTCGAGGTGTGTGTGGAACCCACGGGTCTTTGCGGACGATGCACGGGGGTGGCAGTGCCCCTTCGTGTTGTGCCTTCACCCACAGGGTTGCCTTCGAAGAGGGGTCCGGGCCTCGGGTCCTTCTCAAGAGCGGACCTGGGGAATCGGGGGCGTTCGGCATGTGGCCCCACCCACGTGGCTCGTCTCGAATTTCCTCGTGAGACCGGCCTCATCCTGAGGTGCGCCGGGAAGGTCGGGAACCCCTTCCAGACCACGCAGGGGAATCGCCTCTCCTGTCGCGATCAGGAGGGGAGAAGGGGCTCAGAGGAAGCGGTGCCGGGACCCTCGGTGTTCCCCTCGGGGTACCCCGGCGTGTCGGGGGACTTTTGGGGGTCGCAGGAAGGCTGTCAGGGACCGTTTCGCCCTTCAGGGCGGAACAGGGGACTTCCCTTGAGACGCCGTCGCGGGCAAGGGCCTCATCTTGCCAAGAGGTGGGAACCACGTGGTTTTTCTCGAGTTGCGGCGGCATTCTCGAGTTACGACGGGGATCTCAGCCTTCCCCTTGGGTTGGCCCTGGGAAGCCCCATCTTCCCCTCGGTTTGCGAGGGAAAGCTGGGGGTTGCGCTCGAGTCACTGCAGGGCCGAAGAGACCTCACCTAGGCGTGTGTCCGGGACCTAATATTCCTCTCCAGGGAAGGCAGGGATCTCGGGGTTGCATTCCAGGCTCCCCCGGGGAGTCAGGCCTCGTCTCGAGGGGAAGCCAAGGACTCCGCTCTCCTCTCGAGTCGCGACGCGGGTCTCTTGGAGCCCCCTGAGCGGCCTCAAGGGAGTCCAGCCTCCTCTTCCGTTTGGAGAGAGGACCCGGGATTGCTCTCCAGGCCATGCAGGAAAAGAAGGCCCTCAGCGCGCGAGGACGGGGGGGTCTCAGGGGTTTCCTCGAGCTGCGGCGCCCGTGGGGGTTTTCTCCCGAGGCACGACGAGGATCTCAGGGAGCCTCTCGTGCGGCGCCAGGGAAGTCAGGTCTCCATGCGCGTGGCCAGGGGGAGCGCGTCCTGGCTCTCGAGTCACGGGAGGGGACTAGGGCCTCGAGACGCGTTGAAGAAGGACTCTCGAGGTCTTTCTCGGGGGGCGGCGGGAAACCCTCGTTTCCCTCGCCTTCTGCCGGGGACCTTAGGGAACTTCCCAGGGTGCCTCTGAGAGGCGAGGGATCCTGTGGAGGTGGCGGGGCCCCTCGGGACTCCGCTGGGTCTGGCGCAACGGAAGAGGGCCTCACCTCGAGGGGAGGCAGGAACCTCAGGCTTCCTCTCCGTTTCGGACTCCGACCGCAGGGTCCCTGCAGAGTTGGGACAGGAGAGTCAGGCCTCGTCTTGTCTGAGGAAGGGAACCCCGCTGGACTCTCGAGTTGCTCAGGGGGTCTCAGGCCCCTCGTCGAGGTGTGTGTGGAACCCACGGGTCTTTGCGGACGATGCACGGGGGTGGCAGTGCCCCTTCGTGTTGTGCCTTCACCCACAGGGTTGCCTTCGAAGAGGGGTCCGGGCCTCGGGTCCTTCTCAAGAGCGGACCTGGGGAATCGGGGGCGTTCGGCATGTGGCCCCACCCACGTGGCTCGTCTCGAATTTCCTCGTGAGACCGGCCTCATCCTGAGGTGCGCCGGGAAGGTCGGGAACCCCTTCCAGACCACGCAGGGGAATCGCCTCTCCTGTCGCGATCAGGAGGGGAGAAGGGGCTCAGAGGAAGCGGTGCCGGGACCCTCGGTGTTCCCCTCGGGGTACCCCGGCGTGTCGGGGGACTTTTGGGGGTCGCAGGAAGGCTGTCAGGGACCGTTTCGCCCTTCAGGGCGGAACAGGGGACTTCCCTTGAGACGCCGTCGCGGGCAAGGGCCTCATCTTGCCAAGAGGTGGGAACCACGTGGTTTTTCTCGAGTTGCGGCGGCATTCTCGAGTTACGACGGGGATCTCAGCCTTCCCCTTGGGTTGGCCCTGGGAAGCCCCATCTTCCCCTCGGTTTGCGAGGGAAAGCTGGGGGTTGCGCTCGAGTCACTGCAGGGCCGAAGAGACCTCACCTAGGCGTGTGTCCGGGACCTAATATTCCTCTCCAGGGAAGGCAGGGATCTCGGGGTTGCATTCCAGGCTCCCCCGGGGAGTCAGGCCTCGTCTCGAGGGGAAGCCAAGGACTCCGCTCTCCTCTCGAGTCGCGACGCGGGTCTCTTGGAGCCCCCTGAGCGGCCTCAAGGGAGTCCAGCCTCCTCTTCCGTTTGGAGAGAGGACCCGGGATTGCTCTCCAGGCCATGCAGGAAAAGAAGGCCCTCAGCGCGCGAGGACGGGGGGGTCTCAGGGGTTTCCTCGAGCTGCGGCGCCCGTGGGGGTTTTCTCCCGAGGCACGACGAGGATCTCAGGGAGCCTCTCGTGCGGCGCCAGGGAAGTCAGGTCTCCATGCGCGTGGCGAGGGGGAGCGCGTCCTGGCTCTCGAGTCACGGGAGGGGACTAGGGCCTCGAGACGCGTTGAAGAAGGACTCTCGAGGTCTTTCTCGGGGGGCGGCGGGAAACCCTCGTTTCCCTCGCCTTCTGCCGGGGACCTTAGGGAACTTCCCAGGGTGCCTCTGAGAGGCGAGGGATCCTGTGGAGGTGGCGGGGCCCCTCGGGACTCCGCTGGGTCTGGCGCAACGGAAGAGGGCCTCACCTCGAGGGGAGGCAGGAACCTCAGGCTTCCTCTCCGTTTCGGACTCCGACCGCAGGGTCCCTGCAGAGTTGGGACAGGAGAGTCAGGCCTCGTCTTGTCTGAGGAAGGGAACCCCGCTGGCCTCTCGAGTTGCTCAGGGGGTCTCAGGCCCCTCGTCGATCTGTGTGTGGAACCCGCGGGTCTTTGCGGACGATGCACGGGGGTGGCAGTGCCCCTTCGTGTTGTGCCTTCACCCACAGGGTTGCCTTCGAAGAGGGGTCCGGGCCTCGGGTCCTTCTCAAGAGCGGACCTGGGGAATCGGGGGCGTTCGGCATGTGGCCCCACCCACGTGGCTCGTCTCGAATTTCCTCGTGAGACCGGCCTCATCCTGAGGTGCGCCGGGAAGGTCGGGAACCCCTTCCAGACCACGCAGGGGAATCGCCTCTCCTGTCGCGATCAGGAGGGGAGAAGGGGCTCAGAGGAAGCGGTGCCGGGACCCTCGGTGTTCGCCTCGGGGGACCCGGTATGTCGGGGGACTTTTGGGGGTCGCAGGAAGGCTGTCAAGGACCGTATCGCCCTTCAGGGCGGAACAGGGGACTTCCCTTGAGACGCCGTCGCGGGCAAGGGCCTCATCTTGCCAAGAGGTGGGAACCACGTGGTTTTTCTCGAGTTGCGGCGGCATTCTCGAGTTACGACGGGGATCTCAGCCTTCCCCTTGGGTTGGCCCTGGGAAGCCCCATCTTCCCCTCGGGTTGCGAGGGAAAGCTGGGGGTTGCGCTCGAGTCACTGCAGGGCCGAAGAGACCTCACCTAGGCGTGTGTCCGGGACCTAATATTCCTCTCCAGGGAAGGCAGGGATCTCGGGGTTGCATTCCAGGCTCCCCCGGGGAGTCAGGCCTCGTCTCGAGGGGAAGCCAAGGACTCCGCTCTGCTCTCGAGTCGCGACGCGGGTCTCTTGGAGCCCCCTGAGCGGCCTCAAGGGAGTCCAGCCTCCTCTTCCGTTTGGAGAGAGGACCCGGGATTGCTCGCCAGGCCATGCAGGAAAAGAAGGCCCTCAGCTCGCGAGGACGGGGGCGTCTCAGGGGTTTCCTCGAGCTGCGGCGCCCGTGGGGGTTTTCTCCCGAGGCACGACGAGGATCTCAGGGAGCCTCTCGTGCAGCGCCAGGGAAGTCAGGTCTCCATGCGCGTGGTGAGGGGGAGCGCGTCCTGGCTCTCGAGTCACGGGAGGGGACTAGGGCTCGAGACGCATTGAAGAAGGACTGTCGAGGTCTTTCTCGGGGGGCGGCGGGAAACCCTCGTTTCCCTCGCCTTCTGCCGGGGACCTTAAGGAACTTCCCAGGGTGACTCTGAGAGGCGAGGGATCCTGTGGAGGTGGCGGGGCCCCTCGGGACTCCGCTGGGTCTGGCGCAACGGAAGAGGGCCTCACCTCGAGGGGAGGCAGGAACCTCAGGCTTCCTCTCCGTTTCGGACTCCGACCGCAGGGTCCCTGAAGAGTTGGGACAGGAGAGTCAGGCCTCGTCTTGTCTGAGGAAGGGAACCCCGCTGGCCTCTCGAGTTGCTCAGGGGGTCTCAGGCCCCTCGTCGAGCTGTGTGTGGAACCCGCGGGTCTTTGAGGACGATGCACGGGGGTGGCAGTGCCCCTTCATGTTGTGCCTTCACCCACAGGGTTGCCTTCGAAGAGGGGTCTGGTCCTCGGGTCCTTCTCAAGAGCGGACCTGGGGAATCGGGGGCTTTCGGCATGTGGCCCCACCCACGTGGCTCGTCTCGAATTTCCTCGTGAGACCGGCCTCATCCTGAGGTGCGCCGGGAAGGTCGGGAACCCCTTCCAGACCACGCAGGGGAATCGCCTCTCCTGTCGCGATCAGGGGGGAGAAGGGGCTCAGAGGAAGCGGTGCCGGGACCCTCGGTGTTCCCCTCTGGGGACCCTCGGTGTTCCCCCTGGGGGGACCCCGGCGTGTCGGGGAACTTTTGGGGGTCGCAGGAAGGCTGTCAGGGACCGTTTCTCCCTTCAGGGCGGAACAGGGGACTTCCCTTGAGACGCCGTCGCGGGCAAGGGCCTCATCTTGCCAAGAGGTGGGAACCACGTGGCTTTTCTCGAGTTGCGGCGGCATTCTCGAGTTACGACAGGGATCTCAGCCTTCCCCTTGGGTTGGCCCTGGGAAGCCCCATCTTCCCCTCGGGTTGCGAGGGAAAGCTGGGGGTTGCGCTCGAGTCACTGCAGGGCCGAAGAGACCTCACCTAGGCGTGTGTCCGGGACCTAATATTCCTCTCCAGGGAAGGCAGGGATCTCTGGGTTGCATTGCAGGCTCCCCCGGGGAGTCAGGCCTCGTCTCGAGGGGAAGCCAAGGACTCCGCTCTCCTCTCGAGTCGCGAAGCGGGTCTCTTGGAGCCCCCTGAGCGGCCTCAAGGGAGTCCAGCCTCCTCTTCCGTTTGGAGAGAGGACTCGGGATTGCTCTCCAGGCCATGCAGGAAAAGCAGGCCCTCAGCTCGCGAGGACGGGGGCGTCTCAGGGTTTTCCTCGAGCTGCGGCGCCCGTGGGGGTTTTCTCCCGAGGCACGACGAGGATCTCAGGGAGCCTCTCGTGCGGCGCCAGGGAAGTCAGGTCTCCATGCGCGTGGCGAGGGGGAGCGCGTCCTGGCTCTCGAGTCACGGGAGGGGAAAGGGCCTCGAGACGCGTTGAAGAAGGACTCTCGAGGTCTTTCTCAGGGGGCGGCGGGAAACCCTCGTTTCCCTCGCCTTCTGCCGGGGACCTTAGGGAACTTCCCAGGGTGCCTCTGAGAGGCGAGGGATCCTGTGGAGGTGGCGGGGCCCCTCGGGACTCCGCTGGGTCTGGCGCAACGGAAGAGGGCCTCACCTCGAGGGGAGGCAGGAACCTCAGGCTTCCTCTCCGTTTCGGACTCCGACCGCAGGGTCCCTGCAGAGTTGGGACAGGAGAGTCAGGCCTCGTCTTGTCTGAGGAAGGGAACCCCGCTGGCCTCTCGAGTTGCTCAGGGGGTCTCAGGCCCCTCGTCGAGCTGTGTGTGGAACCCGCGGGTCTTTGCGGACGATGCACGGGGGTGGCAGTGCCCCTTCGTGTTGTGCCTTCACCCACAGGGTTGCCTTCGAAGAGGGGTCTGGTCCTCGGGTCCTTCTCAAGAGCAGACCTGGGAAATCGGGGGCATTCGGCATGTGGCCCCACCCACGTGGCTCGTCTCGAATTTCCTCGTGAGACCGGCCTCATCCTGAGGTGCGCCGGGAAGGTCGCGAACCCCTTCCAGACCACACAGGGGAATCGCCTCTCCTGTCGCGATCAGGAGGGGAGAAGGGGCTCAGAGGAAGCGGTGCCAGGACCCTCGGTGTTCCCCTCGGGGGACCCCGGCGTGTCGGGGGACTTTTGGGGGTCGCAGGAAGGCTGTCAGGGACCGTTTCGCCCTTCAGGGCGGAACAGGGGACTTCCCTTGAGACGCCGTCGCGGGCAAGGGCCTCATCTTGCCAAGAGGTGGGAACCACGTGGTTTTTCTCGAGTTGCGGCGGCATTCTCGAGTTACGACGGGGATCTCAGCCTTCCCCTTGGGTTGGCCCTGGGAAGCCCCATCTTCCCCTCGGGTTGCGAGGGAAAGCTGGGGGTTGCGCTCGAGTCACTGCAGGGCCGAAGAGACCTCACCTAGGCGTGTGTCCGGGATCTAATATTCCTCTCCAGGGAAGGCAGGGATCTCTGGGTTGCATTGCAGGCTCCCCCGGGGAGTCAGGCCTCTTCTCGAGGGGAAGCCAAGGACTCCGCTCTCCTCTCGAGTCGCGACGCGGGTCTCTTGGAGCCCCCTGAGCGGCCTCAAGGGAGTCCAGCCTCCTCTTCCGTTTGGAGAGAGGACCCGGGATTGCTCTCCAGGCCATGCAGGAAAAGAAGGCCCTCAGCTCGCGAGGACGGGGGCGTCTCCGGGGTTTCCTCGAGCTGCGGCGCCCATGTGGGTTTTCTCCCGAGGCATGACGAGGATCTCAGGGAGCCTCTCGTGCGGCGCCAGGGAAGTCAAGTCTCCATGAGCGTGGCGAGGGGGAGCGCGTCCTGGCTCTCGAGTCACGGGAGGGGACTAGGGCCTCGAGACGCGTTGAAGAAGGACTCTCGAGGTCTTTCTCGGGGGTCGGCGGGAAACCCTCGTGTCCCTCGACTTGTGCCTGTGACCTCAGGGAGCTTCTCATTGTGCCTCTGAGAACTCAGGGATACTGTGGAGTTTGTAGGGGCCTCTCGGGACTCCACTGCGTGTGGTGCAATGGAAGAGGGCCTCATCTCGAGTGGACGCAGGAACCTCAGGCTTCCTCTCCGTTTCTGACTCGGATACCATGGTCCCTGCAGAGTAGGGACAAGAGAGTCACACCTAGTCTTCTGTTGAGGAATGGACCTTCGTTTGCCTTTCGAGTTGTTTACAGGGTGACAGGCCACTTGTCGAAATGTCTGTGGGACCTGGTGGTTTTTCTGGACGATGCACGCGGGTGTCAGTGCCCCTTCGTGTTGTGCCTTCATCCACAGGTTTTCCTTCAAAGAGGTGTGCTGGCATCGGGTTCTTTTCAAGAGTGGACCGTGAAATTGGGGTCTTTCGGCATGTGGCACCACCCACGAGGCTACGTCTCGAACTTCCTCATGAGACCGGCCTCATCTTGAGGTGCGCCCGGAAGGTCGGGAACCCCTTGCAGACAGAGAAGGGGAGTCGACCCTCCTGTCGCAATCAGGAGAGGAGAAGGGGTCAGATGAAGTGGTGCCGGGAACCTCGGTGTTCCCCTTGAGTGAGTCTGGTATGTCGCGGAACTTTTGGGGTCGCATCAAGGGTGCCAAGTACCGTTTCGCACTTCAGGATGGAACGTGGGACTTCTCTTGAGATGCTGTAGCGGACAAAGGGCCTCATCTTGCGATGACGAGGGAAGCCCGTGGATTTTCTCGAGTTTCGGTGGGATTCTCGAGTTACGACGGGGAATTCAGGCTTCCTCTTGTGTTGGCCCAGGAAGTCTAATCTTCCATTCGAGTTGCCAGGGAGAGCTGTGGATTGGGCTCCATTCACTGAAGGGCAAACTAGACCTCATCTAGGCTTGTATCCAGGACTTAATGTTCCTCTCCATAGGCGACAGGGATTTGGGGTTGCATTCCATACTCACCCGGGGAGTCAGGCCTCATCTCGAGGGGAAGCAAAGGACTCCACTCTCTTCTCGAGCCGCGACAGGTATCTCTTGGAGCCCACTGAGTGGTCTTTGCTCTGTAGGAGAGCTCTAGTGTACATAAGCCTGTACATAAGTGAACACAGACATTCTGTGTGCATGTTGCTGCGTACCCAAAATAGGGCCACAAGGAGCCTCATGCTCTCCATGCAGCGCGGAAGCTGTGCAGCCACGCAGCAGCTGAAAAATCCAACCAATTGCTCTTTTCTTACCTCTGACAGAGCTCGCATTGCCGTAGCCCTTGGCAGTTTGGAAACACTGGACCCTAACCCCTCTCAAAGTAGGCCTGGGTTCTAGTTCGAATAGAAAGTCAATAGCGGAGCTGAGGACAGGAACGCGGCAGTCATTTATCACACGCTCCTGCAGCCTGCTACTACAGGGACACTAATGCTAGAAGCTAGGAATGTCTTTGCAAGGTGCGCAAAGGACAAGGGAGAACCTCGACCCTGACTCTAGTATTTCAGTCCCCTGAGCAGATCTGAGGTTCTCCCGCTGTAGAAGCTAACCCATTCCTTTCAAATACAGGCTTCCTAACACAGGGCCAGTTGGCTGCTTGCTCTTCCACGAAGCAGGCTTCCTTAACTTGCAAACTGCGAATTCCGCTTAACAGCCTGGAGGAAAAATCGGTTCTTGGAAGATTTTTTTCAGAGGCTGTATCCCCGGAGCTGGGGCCAAGCTAGGGGACCCATACTGGCAAGGGAAGGCAAAACCACATCCAATGTCTTTGCTCTGGAGGACAGCTTTGGTGAGCCTAAGTCTTTCAGGAATATTTCTGGCTCCAACAGAGTCAAATTCTGTGTGTGAAGCTGCACAGCCAAAATAGGGGAACAGAGAGCCTGATTCTCTCTGTGTAGCTTTGAAGCTGTCATTCAAACAACAGCTTGAGAATCCATACAATGCTCTCCCTTACTGCTAAGAGAATTCTCATTGCTGTAGTCCTTGACAGTTTGTAGAAATCCGCACCCTAACCCTTCTCCAAGTAGGCCTGGGTCCTAGCTCGGAACAACAGGCAACGGCGGAGCTGAGGCCAGTAAGGCACAAGTGAGGTCTCACACACTCTTGCAGCCTGATCGTCCAGGAGCAGTAAGGCCTCTTTTTCCCTGCAGGAGGCTCGCTTGCCTTGCCTCCTGTGAACTGCATTTCCCAGCCTGGGCGCAAAGCTGTTCCTGGAGATTTTTTCTCAGGGGCTGTTTCCCTGGAGCTGGGTCGGACCTCGGGGGCCCAACTCACAGGGGAAGACAAAACCACATGGACAGGTCTATGCTCTGTAGGAGAGCTCTAGTGAACCTCATCTCTCAGGAACATTCTTGGCTTCTACAGAGACACCTCTGTGCATGAAGCTACACACCCAACATAGTGGCAAAGGGAGTCTGATTCTCTCCGTGGGTGCTGATGCTTTGTGGCAAAGCACCTGCTAAGAATCCATCCGCATAGGCTTCCCTCACCTTGACAGAGGTCTCATTGCTGTAGTCCTTGGCAGTTTGGAAAGAAGCAGACCCTTACCCTTCACCAAGTAGGCCCTTGTCCTTGTTTGAATGGAAAGGCAGTAGCTGAGCTGAGGCCAGTAAGGCGCCAGTCAAGTCTGACATATTCCCGATGCCTGCTCCTTCATGGAAAATAACGTTAGAATCTGGGAATGTCTTTGCAAGGCTGGCAAAGGGCAGTCAGGAACCTCGACCCTGCCTCTGGAATTTCTATCTTCTCAGCACATCCGGAGGTCTCGGTCAGGAGAAACTAACCCATTCCTTGCAAATATAGGCTTCCAAACACAGGCCGGTTGGCTGTCTCTTCTTGCCGAAGGAATCTTGCTTATCCCACCTCCTGCGAACTCCGCTTCCCAGCCTGGGGGATAAGAGGTTCTTGGAGATCTTTTCTCAGAGGCTTTTTCCACGGAGCAGGGGCCGATCCCGGAGACCCACACGCACAGGTGAAGGGAAAACCGCATGGATAAGTCTTTGCTCTCTAGGAGTGCTCTAGTGAACCTCAGTCTATGCGGAATGTTCTTGGCTCCAACGGGGACATCTCTGTGTGGGAAGCTGCATAGCCATCATAGAGACACAGAGACCTGATTCTCTCTGTGCAGCTTTGACGCTGTCGTTCAAACAACAAATTGAGAATCCACACAATGCTCTCCCTTACCACTGAGAGAGTTATCATTGCTGTAGCCCTTCGCAGTTTCTGGAAATCGGCACACAAACACTTCTCCAAGTAGGCCTGGGTTCAAGTTCAGATGAACATGCAATAGCGGAGCTGAGGCCAGTAAGGCACCAGTCAGGTGTCACACACTCTGGCAGCCTGCTCCTCCAGGGACAGTAAGGCCTCTATTTCCCTTCAGGAGGCTCGCTTGCCTTACTTCCTGTGAACAGCGTTTCCCAGCCTGGGCGGAAAGCAGTTCCTGGAGATCTTTTCTCAGGGGCTGTTTCCCCGGAGTTGGGGCGGACCTCGGGGACCCAACTCACAGGGGAAGGCAAAACCAAATGGACAGGTCTATGCTCTGTAGGAGATCTCTAGTGAACTGCCGGGGTCCAGCCCCAGCTGATCCAGGGTATTCGAAGCAGAGACAGCGTAGGCGAGGGTCAGGGAACAACTGCTTAATTAAATGTTAATTAAGGATATAAAGAGTAATAAAATGAGGATAGCTCAGTAGGAAAATTCAGTGGAGAAAAGAGGCTGAGTAGCTTGGTTTACGCGGGGGACCAATAAAACTTCAAGACAAGAAGCTTGCACCACTTACGTAGGCCGCAGGCGTCCTTCCGTTCTCCCGAAGGAGAGGAGACACTGAGGCCTCCCCGGTCGGATCTTAGAAGCCCAGGCAAAATTAGTAAGCTTGGTGGGTTCCGCGCTCCAGATGGAGACTCAACCAGAGTGAGAGAGAGAGAGAGAGACATGGGGAGACCAGTATTTCGAGAAACTGATCCCAATTCTTTATTTTCCATGGTCTACTTTTATACACTGAGATGTTATGCAAAAGTCACGTGGGGTCAGCAGTCCTGACTTTTATCAAAGTCAGGTGCTTCATACAAAAGTATACAGAGGTCTTAGGGGTGTTACATCATCTTCTGGCCGGGGGGCCTGCTGACAATTTACGACCCTCTCCTTGTGACAGCGGTCAGTCAACCAGGACACTTATTTCTCCAGGGGTGATTATTCTTAAAACAGACGCCACCCAAATAAAGTTACATTCCTATAGGGTGAGGGTGTAGTGGGTTTTAGTTAAGGAAAGAATTTACTTAGCCTAAGGTCTAACGTGATTTCTATCAAAGGTTAATACTTATTTCTTCTATATATTCATTAATGTGTATAAGGGCAGGGGATGTGGAGACTTAGCAGTAAACATCAGCTCAACAAATGAAAAACCCTTCACCAATATGATTTCTAATCAGCCCATTATACTTATACTAATAATTTTCTAACTTTTCTAAGGAACCTGTTTTTAGAAGGTTTAAAGCATCTCGTGCCTCTCATGGTTGGGAGGCTGTGAGCAATCACATGTGGCCGGACAAGCCTGTCAGGCAGGCTAGAGAACCTTCAGAGGAGTTTGTAGGTTAAAACACTCTTGTCACACCCAGGGGTTTTTATCAACTGGAGCTCTAGGTTAACTCCTTCTCCGAAAGAGGTGTTGGGGGACAGCCCCCCGTAAAGTCAGAGGTGTAGGTGAGAGCACAAAATAGTAAGGTAGGCAGGCTCTGGTGATGGGGGTAGATGCTCGAGGATTTCCAGGGGGACTCCTGAGGCTCGATCCCGCCTTTGCGTATGTCGAGCCTCCTTCTTCATGACCTTTGCCATGGGCGGAGTGCCTCACTCTGGCCCCCAACAGTGAACCTCCTCTCTCAGGAACATTCTTGGCTCCTATCGAGACACCTCTGTGTGTGTAGCTACACACGCAACATAGGGGCAAAGGGAGCCAGATTCTTTCCGTGGGGTGCTGATGCTTTGTGGCAAAGCACCTGCTTGAGAATCCATCAGCTTACGCTTCCCTCGCCTTGACAGAGGTCTCATTGCTGTAGCCCTTGGCAGTTTGGAAAGAAGAGGACCCTTACCTTTCATAAAGTGTGCCCTTGTCCTAGTTTGAAAGGAAAGGCAAGAGCTGAGCTGAGGCCAATAAGGCGCCAGTCAAGTCTGAAATATTCCCGAAGCCTGCTCCTTCATGGAAAATAACGCTGGAATCTAGGAATGTCTCTGCAAGGCTGGCAAAGGGCAGTCAGGAGCCTGCACCCTGCCTCTGGAATTACCGATTTCTGAGCAGATCTGGAGGTCTCCTTTAGGAGAATCTAACTCATTCCTTCCATATTGAGACTTACAAAAACAGGCCGGTCGGCTGCCTCTTCGTGCCCGAAGGAGGCTTGCTTTTCCTGCCTCCTATGAACCCAGCTTCCCAGGCTCTGGGAAAAGGGGATCTTGAAGATCTTTTCTCAGGGGTTGTTTCCACGGAGCTGGGGCTAAGCCTGGAGACCCAAACTAACAGGGGAAGAAAAACCACATGTACAAGTCTTTGCTCTCTAGGAGAGCTCTAGTGAACTTCACTCTGTCACGAACATTCTTGATTCATATGGAGACACCCCTGTGTGCGAAGCTGCGTACCCAACATGGGGGCACAGAGAGCCTGATTCTCTCTGTGTAGCTTTAAAGATGTCGTTCAAAAAACACCTTGAAAATCCATACAATGCTCTTCCTTACCCGTGACAGAGTTCTCATTGCTGTAGCCCTTGGCAGTTTTTAGAAATCCGCACCCAAACCCTTCTCCAAGTAGTCCTGGGTCCTAGTTCGGAGGAACATGCAATGGCGGAGCTGAGGCCAGTAAGGCACCAGTCAGGTTTCACACACTCTGCAGCCTGATCGTCCAGGGACAGTAAGCCCTCTTTTTCCCTGCAGGAGGCTCACTTGACTTCCCTCCTGTGAGCTGCATTTCCCAGCCTGGGGGAAAAGAGGTCCCTGGAGATCTTTTCTCAGGGGCTCCTTCCCCGGAGCTGGGGAGGACCTCGAGGACCCAACTCACAGGGGAAGGCAAAAGCACATGGACAGGTCTATGCTCTGTAGGAGAGCTCTAGTGAACCTCATCTCTCAGGAACATTCTGGCCTCCTATAGAGACACCTCTGTATGTGAAGCTACACACCCAACATAGGGGCAAATGGAGCCTGATTCTCCCCGTGGTGTGCTGATGCTTTGTGGCAAAGCACCTGCTTGATGATCCATCCACTTAGGCTTCCCTCGCCTTGACAGAGGTCCCATTGCTGTAGCCCTTGGCAGTTTGGAAAGAAGAAGACCCTTACCCTTCATAAAGTAGGCCTTTGTCCTAGTTTGAATGGAAAGGTAATAGCTGAGCTGAGGCCAATAAGGTGCCTGCCAAGTTTGACATACTCCCGTAGCCTTCACCTTCATGGAAAATAACTCTAGAATCTGGGAATGTCTTTGCAACGCTGGCAAAGGGTAGTCAGGAACCTCGACCCTGCCTCTGGAATTTCTATCTTCTGAGCAGATCTGGAGGTCTCCTTCTGGAGAATCTAACCCATTCCTTGCAAATAGAGGCTTCCAAACACAGGCTAGTTGGCTGCCTCTTCTTGCCTGAAGGAGGCTTGCTTTTCCTGCCTCCTATGATCCCTGGTTCCCAGCATGGGGGAAAAGCAGATCTTGGAGATCTTTGCTCAGGGGTTGTTTCCACGGAGCTGGGGTTGTGCCCAGAGACCCACACATACAGGGGAAGGCAAAACCACATGAACAAGTCTTTGCTCTCTAAGAGAGCTCTAGTGAACCTCAGTCTTTGACGAACGTTCTTGGCTCCTATGCGGACACCTCTGTGTGTGAAACTGCGTACCCAACATGGCGGCAGAGAGCCTGATTCTCTCTGTGCAGGTTTAATGCTGTCGTTCAGAAAACAGCTTGAGAATCCATACAATTCTCGCCCTTACCTCTGAGAGAGTTCTCATTGCAGTAGCCCTTGGCAGTTTGTAGAAATCTGCAGCTAAACCCTTCTCCAAGTAGGCCTGAGTCCCAGTTCGGAGGAACAAGCAATGGCGGAGCTAAGACCAGTATGGCACCAGTCAGTTTTCACACACTCTGGCAGCCTGCTCCTCCAGGGACAGTAAGGCTTCTTTTTCTCTGCAGGAGGCTCACTTGCCTTACTTCCTGTGAACAGCTTTTCCCAGCCTGGGCGAAAAGCGGTTCCTGGAGATCTTTTCTCAGAGGCTGTTTTCTCGGAGCTGGGGTGGACCTCGGGCACCCAACTCACAGGGGAAGGCGAAACCACATGTACAGGTGAGCACTCTGTAGGAGAGCTCTTGTGAGCCTCATCTCTCAGGAACATTCTTGGCTCCTGTAGAGACACCACTGTGTGTGAATCTACACACCCCACATAGGGGCAAAGGGAGCCTGATTCTCTCCGTGGGGTGCTGATGCTTGGTGGCAAAGAACCTTCCTGATAATCCATCCGCTTATGCTTCCCTCGCATTTACGGAGGTCTCATTGCTGTAGCCCTCGGCAGTTTGGAAAGAAGAAGACCCTTACCCTTCATAAAGTAGGGCCTTGTCCTACTTTGAATGGAAAGGCAATAGCTGAGCTGAGGCCAATAAGGCGCCAGTCAAGTCTGACATATTCCCAAAGCCTGCTTCTTCAGGAAGATAACTGTAGAATCTAGGAATGTCTTTGCAAGGCTGGCAAAGGGCAGTCAGGACCCTGCACACTGCCTCTGGAATTACCGACTTCTGAACAGATCTGGAGGTCTCCCTTAGGGGAAGCTAACCCATTCTTCCAAATAGAGGCTTCCAAACGCAGGCCGCTTGGCTGCCTCTTGCTCTCTGAAGGAGGCCTGCTTTTCCCGCCTCCTATGAACCCCACATCCCAGCCTCTGGGAAAAGCGGATCTTGAAGATCTTTTCTCAGGGGTTGTTTCCACGGAGCTGGGGCCGAGCCTGGAGCCCCAAACGCACAGGGGAAGAAAAACCACATGGACAAGTCTTTGCTCTCTAGGAGAGCTCTAGTGAACCTCACTCTGTCAGGAACGTTCTTGTTTCCTATGGAGACACCCCTGTCTGTGAAGCTGTGTACCGAACATGGAGACACAGAGTCTGATTCTCTCTGTGCAGCTTTGAAGCTGTCGTTCAAACAACAGCTTGAAAATCCATACAATGCTCTTCCTTACCCGTGACACAGTTCTCATTGCTATACCCCTTGGCAGTATTTAGAAATCCATATCCAAACCCTTCTTCTAGTAGGCCTGAGTCCTAGTTCAGAGGAACATGCAATGGCGGAGCTGAGGCCAGTAAGGCACCAGTCAGGTCTCACACACTCTTGCAGCCTGATCGTCCAGGGACACTAAGGCCTGTTGTGCCTTGCAGGAGGCTCGCTTGTGTTACCTCCTGTGAACTGCGTTTGCCAGCCTGGGGGAATAGCGGTCCCTGGAGATCTTTTCTCAGGGGCTCCTTCCCCTGAGCTGGGGCGGACCTCAGGGACCCAACTCACAGGGCAAGGCAAAACCATATGGACAGGTCTATGCTCTGTAGCAGACTTCTAGTGAACCTCATCTCTCAGGAACATTCTTGGCTCCTATAGAGACACTTCTGTGTGTGAAGCTGCGTACCTAACATAGGGGCACAGAGAGCCTGATTTTCTCAGTTCATTTTGACCCTGTCGTTCAGAAAACAGCTTGAGAATCCATAAAATGCTCTCCCTGACCGCTGAGAGAATTCTCACTGCTGTAGCCCTTGGCACTTTGTAGAAATCCGCACCCAAACGCTTCTCCAAATAGGCCTGGGTCCTAGTTCGGAGGAACAGGCAATGGTGGAACTGAGGCCAGCAAGGCAACAGTCAGGTTTCACACACTCTGGCAGCCTGCTCCTCCAGGGACAGTAAGGCCTCTTTTTCTCTGCAGGAGATTCGCTTGCCTTACTTCCTGGGAACAGCGTTTCCCAGCCTCAGCGAAGCCGTTCCTGGAGATCTTTTCTCAGGGACAGTTTCCCCGGAGGTGTGGTGGACCTCGGGGACCCAACTCACAGGGGAAGGAAAAACCACATGGACAGGTCTATGCTCTGTAGGAGAGGTTTAGTGAACCTAATCTCTCAGGAACATTCTTGGCTCCTATAGAGACAACTCTGTGTGTGAAGCTACACTCCCAACATTGGGGAACAGGGATCTTGGTTCTCTCCGTGGGGTGCTGATGCTTTGTAGCAAAGCACCTGCTTGAGAATCCGTCCTCTTAGGCTTCCCTCGCCTTGACAGAAGTCTCATTGCTGTAGCCCTTGGCAGTTTCAAAGAAGAAGACCCTTACACTTCATAAACTAGGCCCTTGTCGTAGTTTGAATGGAAAGGCAATAGCTGAGCTGAGGCCAATAAGGAGCCAGTCCCCTCTGACACATTCCCGAAGCCTGCTCCTTCATGGAATATAACTCTAGAATCTTGGAATGTCTTTGCAATGCTGGCAAAGGGCAGTCAGATACCAGCACCCTGCCTCTGGAATTACCGACTTCTGAGCAGATCTGGAGGTCTCCTTTAGGAGAAGCTAACCCATTCCTTCCAAATAGAGGCTTCAAAACACAGGCAGGTTGGCTGCATTTCGTGCCCGAAGGAGGCTTGCTTTTCTCTCCTCCTATGAACTCCAGTTCCCAGCCTCTGGGAAAAGCGTATCTTGAAGATATTTTCTCAGGGGTTCTTTCCACAGAGCTGGGGCCGAGCCCGGGGCCCAAAGGCACAGGGGAAGGCAAGACCACATGGACAGGTCTATGCTCTGTAGCAGACCTCTAGTGAACCTCATCTCTCAGGAGCATTCTTGGCTCCTATAGAGACACCTCTGTGTGTGAAGCTGCGTACCTAACATAGGGGCACAGAGAGCCTGATTCTCTCTGTTCATTTTGACGCTGTCATTCAGAAAACAGCTTGAGAATCCATAAAATGCTCTCCCATACCACTGAGAGAATTCTCACTGCTGTAGCCCTTGGCACTTTGTAGAAATCTACACCCAAACGCTTTTCCAAGTAGGCCTGGGTGCTAGCTCGGATGAACAGGCAATGGCGGAGCTGAGGCCAGTAAGGCAACAGTCAGGTTTCACACATTCTGGCAGCCTGCTCCTCCAGGGACTGTAAGGCCTCTTTTACTCTGCAGGAGATTCGCTTGCCTTACTTCCTGTGAACAGCATTTCCCAGCCTCGGCGAAGAGGTTCCTGGAGATCTTTTCTCAGGGACAGTTTCCCCGGAGGTGTGGCGGACCTCGAGGACCCAACTCACAGGGGAAGGCAAAACCACATGGACAGGTCTATGCTCTGTAGGAGAGGTTTAGTGAACCTAATCTCTCAGGAACATTCTTGGCTCCTATAGAGACAACTCTGTGTGTGAAGCTACACTCCCAACATTGGTGCACAGGGAGCTTGATTCTCTCCGTGGGGTGCTGATGCTTTGTGGCAAAGCACCTGCTTGAGAATCCATCCTCTTAGGCTTCCCTCACCTTGACAGAGGTCTCATTGCTGTAGCCCTTGGCAGTTTGCAAAGAAGAAGACCCTTACCCTTCATAATCTAGGGCCTTGTCCTAGTTTGAATGGAAAGGCAATAGCTGAGCTGAGGTCAATAAGGAGCCAGTCCCGTCTGACACATTCCCGAAGCCTGCTCCTTCATGGAAAATAACTCTAGAATCTAGGAATATCTTTGCAAGGCTAGCAAAGGGCAGTCAGGAACCAGTACCCTGCCTCTGGAATTACCGACTTCTGAGCAGATCTGGAGGTCTCCTTTAGGAGAAGCTAACCCATTCCTTCCAAATAGAGGCTTCAAAACACAGGCAGGTGGGCTGCATTTTTGTTCCCGATGGAGGCGTGCTTTTCTCTCCTCCTACGAACCCCGGTTCCCAGACACTGGGAAAAGTGGATCTTGAAGATATTTTCTCAGGGGTTGTTTCCACGGAGCTGGGGCCGAGCCTGGAGACCCAAAGGCACAGGGGAAGGCAAGACCACATGGACAAGCCTTTGCTCTTTAGTATAGCTCTAATGAACCTCACCCTGTCAGGATCTTTCTTGATTCCTACGGAGACACACCTGTGTGTGAAGCTGCGGCTACAGAGAGCCTGATTCCCTCCGTTTACCGCTGAGTCTGCATTGCCAAGCAACAGCTTGGGAACGCAGCCTGGGGCACTTCCCTTCCCTCGGACAGAGCTCTCCTTGCGGTAGGCCTTGGTAGTTTGCATACAATGGGGCCCTAAGCCCTCTGCAAGTTGGCCTGGCTCCTAGGTCCAAAGGGCAGGCCAGAGCGGAGCTGAGGCTCTCAGGCTCCAGACACATCTCCCATACTCCTACATCCTGCTCCTACCCGGGCGTGAATGCTAGAAGCTGGGAAGGTACCTGGACCGTGCAGGGGCGGGGCGAACGCGGGCGGCGTGGGGCGGGGGTCGGCTTCTGGCGGGGGTGGGGGCGGGCTTCCCAGTTGTGCTCTCAGAGGTGGACACTGAGGCTGAAAACTCGCCGGGAGCGCACCCGGGACTGGGTAAACCCGGGCTGCGGGGGTCGAGATTCAGATGGCTTTGGGTGGGGGTCGGTCCCAGTTGTGCTCCCGGGGTCGCCACTGCAGCTGGGAACGCGCAGGGAGCGCGGCAGGGGCGGGGCTAACCGTGGCGGAGCGGGGCGGGGTCGGCTCACGGGGGGGATGGGGAGGGGTTCCCAGTTGCGCTCTCGGGGGTTGCAACTGTGGCTGGGAACGCCCATTTCGTCCGCTCCTGGGTCCCCAAGGATCGCCATCCCGTGGGTGCAGCGGAGGGCTGCGGACCACAGGTAAGGGAACTGGGACTGCGTGGAGCAGGGAACCAAGTATTCCGCCGTCTGTTGGCACATTCTCGGAGCTCCCCAACCTGGCGGTCGCAGAAAGGCCTTGCCTTTGGGGTCAAGGCCTTTACCGCTCCACCCCTCTGCTGAAAAATCTCAGAGACTTCGCGGTTTTTCCAAGCAGCCTAGTGTCCGCTGGAAGTCCAAGGGACAGAACACTGAACTCTGGCCGGCTGGCCCAGCCCTCTTCTGGCACTTTGTAAGCCAGCGGGCCCTTGAGCACCTGCTGGGATGGGAAAGGGAAGGGTCCATGGATTGCACCCTAGAAACTTAGTAGGGTGCATGGATTTCAAACCCTGGTGGCCGCCCAGGCAGCAAAGAAGGGGGGAGGGCACCTTGCTGCCCTTTCATGGCAGAATCTGTGGTTGTCCAGCTGCGTGGGCCTTTTCATGAGGACACTGTGCAATAAAGGTTTGGTGTTTTGGAACTGAATAATTAGAACGTGTAAAAGCTTTAAATTATGTGGTGTTGTAATTAAAAAACAAAACAAAACAAAACCAAGCTCCAAGTGTTTTGCAAATGGAGGTTTAAATATTGAAGGACTGTATTCCTTGCACTGTGGCATTCTATCAAGAAGTGTGCAGGATTTTATTTTTTTAAGAAAAGTGTTCGAAGTGAGGGAAACAGGAAACCCAGAGGTGCCCCTGTATTTTGGGGAAGGCCTTAGGAGGTCACTTGGAAATGCTGCTGGCTGTGCGGGAGCGGGGCAGATGGGCTGTGCAGGCTTGTCCTTTGCATGGATGTTCTTGTGTGTGGAAACCCAGCTCGGAGCCATCTCCTGATGTGTAAGAATTTCGCAGACAAACCTTGAGCTAAGCAATGCATTTTTTCCTAAGAAAATGTTTGTCTTAAGCGATGTAAATATCCTATGTATTTCCGCTAGACTCTGGCTTCAGGTCGGTTCCCCCAAAAGGCTCAGAAGCGATTTGAACAAAACAGCATGTTTTCCTCCTAGCTTGTTCTCCTTATCTATGTTAAGGAAGTGATATATTTGCCTGCAATACTGCCTTTCTTCAAGATTCATGTCAATCAAGTTTTGGCCCGGGATGACTCACCTGCTGCCAATATTATCTCAATGCATGTCGTGGGGGAGGGGCCTGGTGCCATTCCCTGAAACAGTTCCTTTCTTTCCTTAGCTGACTGCTAGTGCCTGTAGAATATCTGGCTAAAGACCAGCAGGGGGTACTCTTCCTCCCCCCCCCCACCCCGCCTCAAGTCTAAGTCAGCAGCTTTCTCTATCTCTTTAATACTTTAATAACACTTGATGACACAAAAGCTCTGAGCGATCAAATCATATCAAATCTTCATTTCAGATTGAAGATGCATTCCATGGTATTGCCATCTTAAGTCTTTCCATCGTTATGGAATATCTGTCCATGTATTCAGGATAGTTTTCAGCCAGGGTGTATAATTTCCAGTGTGCCAGTCTTGTCATCCTCGTTACATCCATGGCAAAGTGTTTTATTCATGTTGATATTATTGAAAGGGAATTTTTTTTAATTCCTTTTCAGATTATTATCTGCTAATGTATACAGATAAAACTGTGTAATCATTCATTTTTATCAGTTTGGACAGCTTGATAGTTGTCTTTAATTTCTTTACTTTCTGACACTTTAAGATTATCCTGGGACACATATGTAATGCCTCACCCCTAAATTCAGACATGTGTTCAAAGAACTTCTGTCCTTTTATTTATTTATTTATTTATTTTTTTATTTATTTATTCTTTAACATTGAAATCGTTTTGACTATGCTGGGTGTTTGTTGCTAGATGGAAGTAGCTAGGACCTCTGGACTGCAGTCTCTCATCTCTTGCTGACCTCTTGTTGACCTCTGCAGAATCCTGGTAGGTGGGAGCTTGTTAGTTCCTTGTTCCTTATCAGAACCTCCTGTGGTAAGTGTTTTTCTCTTCTCTGTTGCCTGGTAAGGGTGGGTGGTCATGGGCATCCCAAAGTTGGCTAGAAGTCAATTATTTAGGCAGGCTTGTGCACAGATATGGGAGAAGGCAATGGCACCCCACTCCTGGAAAATCCCAAGGATGGAGGAGCCTGGTAGGCTGCAGTCCATGGGGTGGCTAAGAGTCGGACACCACTGAGTGACTTCATTTTCACTTTTCACTTTCATGCATAGGAGGAGGAAATGGCAACCCACTCCAGTGTTCTTGCCTAGAGAACCCCAGAGACTGCGGGGCCTGGTGGGCTGCCATCTATGGCGTGGCACAGGGTCGGCCTCAACTGAACCACTTAGCAGCTGCAGCAGCAGCAGCAGCAGTGCATAGATATCAAAGGGGATGAGAACAGTCAGGTAGGATCACATATGTCATCGTGAAACAATACTTCTCCTCTTAGCCAAAGCTAACGAAAGATTTCTGTTCTAGGTCAACCTAGAAGAGATCACTTAAGAGGTAAAGAAACTTAAACTCCATTAGCAAAGGCAGTTCAACATCTCAAGAAAACTTGTGCTAGGCACAAAACTCTTTTCTGGGGGCCTACTTTCCCTACAACCTCCTTATCCCATTCTGTACGCATTCCTTTGCTTCTCCCGTCCTGAAAATGCCACCTGTAAGACAGAACTACTTCGTTTTCCTTCTTAAAGTGTGATTGCATTCCATACATTCTTGTAATAACAAGTCATACATTTCCCTTCAGCAACCAAGAACTCACTCTTATATTGGCATTTGATAGATTGGTGAGCATACCTATCAGTGATAATAGCGCCCACCCCGCTTCCTGCAAGAACAGAACAAAACAAAACAAAACAAAAAAATTGCTTTCTTACATTTAATATGTTCGGATGGTGCCAGTCACTATTCATGCAGAGTCAAAAATCTCTTTTGTTTCTGTGTAAAAGGGAGGTCCTTTCAAGTCGTGAATGTTTAAGAAGTTTCATTTATTTGGAAGTGACCTAGCTATTCAATACATTGTCGTCACTTAGTTTAGCACCAGGATAGAAACTCAGGTAACCAAAACACCTGGAGGAACGATTGTAAGTTCAGTTCAGTTCAGTTGCTCAGTCGAGTCTGACTCTTTGGGACCCCGTGGCCTGCAGGACGCCAGGCTTCCGTGTCCATCACCAACTCCAGGGGCTTGCTCAAACTCATGTCCATCGAGTCAGTGATGCCATCCAACCATCTTATCCTCTGTCATCCCCTTCTCCTCTGCCTTCAATCAAGACTATGAGAGGCAGATATTTTAGAGTATAATTATTGTTAAGAGTTTATCTAAAAGCTCATATCACATTTACATATTTTACATTGGTTGTTGCTGTTTCCAGGTACTTTCTTGCTGACAAGCTTGTGACACATATAACAATAGAGCAATTTTTACCTCAGAAGAAACCTAGGCACTATGAACATGTTGTGCTTAATGTTGTTGACTCTTAGACATGTCTATAGTGGAGGAGCAAAACCAAAAATACTAGATATTTAATATTGACTAGTTCCCAGTTCACGGGACTCTGACATTCATTTAGGTCAATGTTTTCTTGTATTTCCAGCAGTTTGATTTGGAAGGGCTGCCTTGTCTTGAGACCATTGAAATCAGAACTCAGAACTTGAGCAATATTATCAAAAAACACAAGGCTCACACTGACACATACCTTAATCCAGACAGACAGACAAGACATCTTCCAGTTTTCCGCCTGAGATTTAAAATATTTCTTTGAGCCGTTTTCCTGGGAAGTGGTGGTGGGGGGGGGGAGTGGGGGTGGCAGCGAGGCAGGCTTGGGTAACAAGCTAATTGTTGGTCATTGCATATGCAAAGAACCAGCTTTCCGGGTTCCAAGGAAAAAAGCTTCCTTGGTACCCAATTTTGTTTGGATCTATAGACTCTCATGGCCCTCCTAGGTCAAGACATCTTTCCTTTCTGTAGTCCTCGTTTGAACCCTAAATCATAGACAGCTTGGATTGTCTCTGTGGGGTGGATGTATTGTCCTCGTGTTTGACCTGGCGGCAGTAGCGAGGTCCGAGAGCCTCTCCTGGAACCGGGCTTGGGGACAGGGCTCACCGCGAGCCCCTGGTGGAAGTGGGCAATGCGCCGGGAGCGCGCCAGGGGCGGGGCGATCCCAGGCGGCGCGGGTCGGGGTTCCGGTCGGGAGGGGGTGGGGGGTGGTAACAGTTGTGCTCTCGGGGGTCCCCACTGCAGCTGGAAACGCGCTGGGAGTGCGGCAGGGGCGGGGTGAACCCTGGTGGCGCGGGGCGGGGTTCGGCTCCTGGCGGGGGTGGGGGAGGGCTTCCCAGTTGTGCTCTCGGTGGTGGCCACTGAGGCTGGAAACGCGCCGGGAGCGCACCCGGGGCGGGGTAAACCTGGGCTGCGAGGGTCGAGATTTAGATGGCTGTGGGTGGGGGTTCGGTCCCAGTTGTGCTCTCGGGGGTCGCCACTGTGGCTAGGAACGCCCATTTCCTATGCTAATGTGTCCCCAAGGATCCACATCTAGTGGGTGCAGCGGAGGGCTGCGGGCCACAGGTCAGAGAACTGGGACTGCTTGGAGCAGGGAACCACGTATTCCGCCCTCTGTTGGCACATTCTCGGAGCTCCCCAACCTGGCGGTTGCAGAAAGGCCTCGCCCTTGGTGTCAAGGCCTTTACCGCTCCACCCCTTTGCTGAACAATCTCAGTCTGCACGGTTTTCCCAAGCAGCCTAGTGTCCCCTGGAAGTCCAAGGGACAGAACCCTGAACTCTGGCCGGCTGGCCCAGCCCTGCTTCTGGCACTTTGTAGGCCAGCGGGCCCTGGAGCACCTGCTAGGATGAGAAAGGGAAGGGTCCGCGAATTGCACCCTAGAAAGTTAGTAGGGTGCATGGATTTCAAACCCTGGTGGCCGCCCAGGCAGCAAAGAAGTGGGGAGGGCACCTTGCTGCCCTTTCATGGCAGAATCTGTGGCTGTCCTGATGCGTGGGCCTTTTCATGGGGACCTTGTGCAACAAAAGTTTGGTGTTTTGGTACTGAATAATTAGAAATTGTAAAAAGTTTAAATTATGTGGTGGTGTAATTAAAAAACAAAACAAAACAAAACCAAGCCCCAAGTGTTTGGCACAGGGAGGTTTAAGTATTGAAGGCCTGTTTTCCTTGCACTGTGGCATTCTATCAAGAAGTGTGCAGGATTTTTTTTTTTTTAAGAAAAGTGTTCGAAGAGCTTGAAACAGGAAACCCAGAGGTGCCCCTGTATTTTGGGGAAGGCCTTAGGAGGTCACTTGGAAATGCTGCTGGCTGTGGGGGAGGGGGGCAGATGGGCTGTGCAGGCTTGTCCTTTGCATTCATGTTCTTGTGTGTAGAAACCCAGCTCGGAGCCATCTACTGATGTGTAAGAATTTCGCAGACAAACCTTGAGCTAAGCAATGCATTTGTTCCTGAGGAAATGTTTGTCTTAAGCGATGTAAATATCCTATGTATATCTGCTGGACTCTGGCTTCAGGTCGGTTCCCCCAATAGGCTCAGAAGCGACTTGAACAAAACAGTATGTTTTCCTCGTACCTTGTTCTCCTAATCTATGTTAAGGAAATGATATATTTGCCTGGAATACTGCCTTTCTTCAAGATTCATGTCAATCAGTTTTTGGCCCAGGATGACTCACCTGCTGCCAATGTGACCTCAAGGCATGTCGTGGGGGAGGGGCCTGGTGCCATTCCCTGAGACAGTGCCTTTCTTTCCTTAGCTGACTGCTAGTGCCTGTAGAATATCTGGCTAGAGACCAGCAGGGCGTACACCCCGCCTCAAGTCTAAGTCAGCAGCTTTCTCTATCTCATTTATACTTTAATAACAATTGATGACACAAAAGCTCTGAGCGATCAAATCATATCAAATCTTCATTTCAGATTGAAGATGCATTCCATGGTATTGCCATCTTAAGTCTTTCCATTGTTATGGAATATCTGTCCATGTATTCAGGATAGTTTTCAGCCAGGGTGTATAATTTCCAGTGTGCCAGTCTTGTCATCCTCGTTACATCCATGGCAAAGTGTTGTATTCATGTTGACATTATTGAAAGGGAATTTTTTTAAATTCCTTTTCAGATTATTATCTGCTAATATATACAGAAAAAACCGTGTAATCTTTCGTTTTTATCAGTTCGGACAGCTTGATAGTTGTCTTTAAATTCTTTCCTTTCTCATACTTTAAGATTTTCCGGGCACCGTACATGTACTGCCTCACCCCTAATCTCAGTCATGTGTTCAAAGGACTTCTGTCCTTTATTTGTTTACTTATTTTTTGCAACATTGAATTCGTTTTGACTATGCTGGGTCTCTGCTGCAAGATGGAAGTTGCTAGGACCTCTGGACTGCAGTCTTCCATCTCTTACTGACCTCTTGTTGACCTCTGCAGAATCCTGGTTGGCGGGAGCTTGTTAGTTCCTTGTTCCTTACCAGGACCTCCTGTGGTAAGTGTTTTTCTCTTCTCTGTTGCCTGGTAAGGGTGGATGGTCATTGGCATCCCAAAGCTAGCTAGAAGTCAATTATTTAGGCAGGCTTGTGCATAGATATGGGAGAAGGCAATGGCACCCCACTCCAGTACTCTTGCGTGGAAAATCCCATGGATGGAGGAGCCTGGTAGGCTGCAGTCCATGGGGCGGTTAAGAGTCGGACACCACTGAGCGACTTCACGTTCACTTTTCACTTTCATGCATGGGAGGAGGAAATGGCAACCCACTCCAGTGTTCTTGCCTAGAGAACCCCAGGGACTGCGGGGCCTGGTGGGCTGCCGTCTATGGGGTCGCACAGAGTCGGACACGACTGAAACGACTTAGCAGCAGCGGCGGCGGCAGCAGCAGCAGAAGCAAGGCATCGATATCAAAAGGGCTGCAAACAGTCAGGAAGGATCACATATGTCACCGTGAAACACTTCTTCTCCACTTAGCCAAAGCTAACCAAAGATTTCTGTTCTAGGTCAACCTAGAAGAGATCACTTAAGAGGTAAAGAAACTTAAACTCCATTAGCAAAGGCAGTTCGACATCTCAAGAAAACTTGTGCTAGGCACAGAACTCTTTTCTGGGGGTCCACTTTCCCTACAGCCTCCTTATCCCATTCTGTACCCATTCCTTTGCTTCTCCCATCCTGAAACTGCCACCTGTAAGACAGAACTACTTCGTTTTCCTTCCTCAAGTGCCATTGAATTCCACATACTTTCTTGATATAACAAGTCATACATTTCCCTTCAGCAACCAAGAACTGACTTTTATATTGGCATTGGCTATAGCCCGCCCCCCTCCCCCCACCCCCAAGAACAGAACAAAACAAAACAAAACAATTGCTTTCTTACATTTAACATGTCAGGATGGTGCCAGACACTATTCATGGAGAGTCAAAAATCTCTTTTGTTTCTGTGTAAAAGGGAGGTCCTTTCAAGTCGTGAATGTTTCAGAACTTTCATTTATTTGGAAATGACCTAGCTATTCAATACACTGTAGTCACAAGGATAGAAACTCGGGTAACCAAAACACCTGGAGAAACGTTTGTTAGTTCAGTTCAGTTCAGTTGCTCAGTCGTGTCTGACTCTTTGGGACCCCGTGGCCTGAAGGACGCCAGGCTTCCGTGTCTGTCACCAGCTCCAGGGGCTTGCTCAAACTCATGTCCATTGAGTCAGTGATGCCATCCAACCATCGTACCCTTGTCATCCCCTTCTCCTCTGCCTTCAATCAAGACTATGAGAGGCAGATATTTTAGAGTATAATTATTGTAAAGAGTTTGTCTAAAAGCTCATATCACATTTACATTTTTTACTTTTGTTGTTGTCGTTTCCAGGTAGTTACTTGCTGACAAGCTTGTGACAGATATAACAATAGAGCAATTTTTACCTCAAAAGAAACCTAGGCACTATGAACATGTTGTGCTTAATGTTGTTGACTCTTAGATATGTCTATAATGGAGGAGCAAAACCAAAAATACTAGATATTTAATATTGACTAGTTCCCAGTTCACGGGACTCTGACATTCATTTAGGTCAATGTTTTCTTGTATTTCCAGCAGTTTGATTTGGAAGGGCTGCCTTGTCTTGAGACCATTGAAATCAGAACACAGAACTTGAGCAATATTATCAAAAAACACAAGGCTCACACTGACACATACCTTAATCCAAACAGACAGACAAGACATCTTCCAGGTTTCCGCCTGAGATTTAAAATATTTCTTTGAGCCAGTCTTCTGGGGAGTGGGGGGATGGAGGTGGCAGTAAGGCAGGCTTGGGTAACAAGCTAATTGTTGGTCATTGCATATGCAAAGAACCAGCTTTCCGGGTTCCAAGGAAAAAAGTTTCCTTGGTAACCAACTTTGTCTGGTTCTATAGAATATCATGGCCCTCCTAGGTCAGGTCATCTTGCCTTTCTGTAGTCCTCGTTTTATCCCTAAATCATAGACAGCTTGGATTGTCTCTGTGGGGTGTATGTATTGTCCTCATGTTTGACCTGGCGGCAGCAGCGAGGTCCAAGAGCCTCTCCTGGAACCGGGCGTGGGGACGGGGCTCACCGAGAGCCGCTGGTGAAGGTGGGCAGCGCCCCTGGAGCGCGGCAGGGGTGGGGCGCCCCGGGCGGCGCAGGGCGGGTGTTGGCTCCTGGCGGGGGTAGGGGAGGGCTTCCCAGTTGTGCTCTCGGAGATGGCCACTGCGGCTGGAAACGCGCCGGGAGCGCAGCCAGGGTGGGGTAAACCTGGGCTGCACAGGTCGTGATTCCGCTCGCTGTGGGTGGGGGGTCGGTCCCTGTTGTGCTCCCGGGGGTCGCCAATATGGCTGGGAACCCGCCGGGAGCCCGGCAGGGCCGGGACGAAACCTGGCGGCGCTGGGCGGGGTGGGGGTCCGTTCGCAGCGGGGGTCGGCTCCTGGCAGGGGTGGGGGAGGGCTTTCCAGATGTGCTGTTGGGGGTCGACATTGGGGCTGGGAATGCCCATTTCGTGAACTCCTTGATCCCCAAGGATCGGCATCCATTGGCCACAGCGGAGGGGTGCGGAACACAGGTAAGGGAACGGGGACTGCGTGGAGCAGGGAACCATGTATTCCGCCCTGTGTTGGCACAGTCTCAGAGCTCCCCAACCTGGCGGTCGCAGGAAGGCCTCGTCTTTGGGGTCAAGGCCTTTACCACTCCACCCCTCTGCTGAAAATCCTCAGAGTCTGCGCGGTTTTCCCAAGCAGCCTAGTGTCTGCTGGAAGTCCAAGGGACAGAACCCTGAACTCTGGCCGGCTGGCCCAGCCCTGCTTCTGGCACTTTGTAGGCCAGCGGGCCCTGGAGCACCTGCTAGGATGAGAAAGGGAAGGGTCCGCGAATTGCACCCTAGAAAGTTAGTAGGGTGCATGGATTTCAAACCCTGGTGGCCGCCCAGGCAGCAAAGAAGTGGGGAGGGCACCTTGCTGCCCTTTCATGGCAGAATCTGTGGCTGTCCTGATGCGTGGGCCTTTTCATGGGGACCTTGTGCAATAAAAGTTTGGTGTTTTGGTACTGAATAATTAGAAATTGTAAAAAGTTTAAATTATGTGGTGGTGTAATTAAAAAACAAAACAAAACAAAACCAAGCCCCAAGTGTTTGGCACAGGGAGGTTTAAGTATTGAAGGCCTGTTTTCCTTGCACTGTGGCATTCTATCAAGAAGTGTGCAGGATTTTTTTTTTTTTTTTAAGAAAAGTGTTCGAAGAGCTTGAAACAGGAAACCCAGAGGTGCCCCTGTATTTTGGGGAAGGCCTTAGGAGGTCACTTGGAAATGCTGCTGGCTGTGGGGGAGGGGGGCAGATGGGCTGTGCAGGCTTGTCCTTTGCATTCATGTTCTTGTGTGTAGAAACCCAGCTCGGAGCCATCTACTGATGTGTAAGAATTTCGCAGACAAACCTTGAGCTAAGCAATGCATTTGTTCCTGAGGAAATGTTTGTCTTAAGCGATGTAAATATCCTATGTATATCTGCTGGACTCTGGCTTCAGGTCGGTTCCCCCAATAGGCTCAGAAGCGACTTGAACAAAACAGTATGTTTTCCTCGTACCTTGTTCTCCTAATCTATGTTAAGGAAATGATATATTTGCCTGGAATACTGCCTTTCTTCAAGATTCATGTCAATCAGTTTTTGGCCCAGGATGACTCACCTGCTGCCAATGTGACCTCAAGGCATGTCGTGGGGGAGGGGCCTGGTGCCATTCCCTGAGACAGTGCCTTTCTTTCCTTAGCTGACTGCTAGTGCCTGTAGAATATCTGGCTAGAGACCAGCAGGGCGTACACCCCGCCTCAAGTCTAAGTCAGCAGCTTTCTCTATCTCATTTATACTTTAATAACAATTGATGACACAAAAGCTCTGAGCGATCAAATCATATCAAATCTTCATTTCAGATTGAAGATGCATTCCATGGTATTGCCATCTTAAGTCTTTCCATTGTTATGGAATATCTGTCCATGTATTCAGGATAGTTTTCAGCCAGGGTGTATAATTTCCAGTGTGCCAGTCTTGTCATCCTCGTTACATCCATGGCAAAGTGTTGTATTCATGTTGACATTATTGAAAGGGAATTTTTTTAAATTCCTTTTCAGATTATTATCTGCTAATATATACAGAAAAAACCGTGTAATCTTTCGTTTTTATCAGTTCGGACAGCTTGATAGTTGTCTTTAAATTCTTTCCTTTCTCATACTTTAAGATTTTCCGGGCACCGTACATGTACTGCCTCACCCCTAATCTCAGTCATGTGTTCAAAGGACTTCTGTCCTTTATTTGTTTACTTATTTTTTGCAACATTGAATTCGTTTTGACTATGCTGGGTCTCTGCTGCAAGATGGAAGTTGCTAGGACCTCTGGACTGCAGTCTTCCATCTCTTACTGACCTCTTGTTGACCTCTGCAGAATCCTGGTTGGCGGGAGCTTGTTAGTTCCTTGTTCCTTACCAGGACCTCCTGTGGTAAGTGTTTTTCTCTTCTCTGTTGCCTGGTAAGGGTGGATGGTCATTGGCATCCCAAAGCTAGCTAGAAGTCAATTATTTAGGCAGGCTTGTGCATAGATATGGGAGAAGGCAATGGCACCCCACTCCAGTACTCTTGCGTGGAAAATCCCATGGATGGAGGAGCCTGGTAGGCTGCAGTCCATGGGGCGGTTAAGAGTCGGACACCACTGAGCGACTTCACGTTCACTTTTCACTTTCATGCATGGGAGGAGGAAATGGCAACCCACTCCAGTGTTCTTGCCTAGAGAACCCCAGGGACTGCGGGGCCTGGTGGGCTGCCGTCTATGGGGTCGCACAGAGTCGGACACGACTGAAACGACTTAGCAGCAGCGGCGGCGGCAGCAGCAGCAGAAGCAAGGCATCGATATCAAAAGGGCTGCAAACAGTCAGGAAGGATCACATATGTCACCGTGAAACACTACTTCTCCACTTAGCCAAAGCTAACCAAAGATTTCTGTTCTAGGTCAACCTAGAAGAGATCACTTAAGAGGTAAAGAAACTTAAACTCCATTAGCAAAGGCAGTTCGACATCTCAAGAAAACTTGTGCTAGGCACAGAACTCTTTTCTGGGGGTCCACTTTCCCTACAGCCTCCTTATCCCATTCTGTACCCATTCCTTTGCTTCTCCCATCCTGAAACTGCCACCTGTAAGACAGAACTACTTCGTTTTCCTTCCTCAAGTGCCATTGAATTCCACATACTTTCTTGATATAACAAGTCATACATTTCCCTTCAGCAACCAAGAACTGACTTTTATATTGGCATTGGCTATAGCCCGCCCCCCTCCCCCCACCCCCAAGAACAGAACAAAACAAAACAAAACAATTGCTTTCTTACATTTAACATGTCAGGATGGTGCCAGACACTATTCATGGAGAGTCAAAAATCTCTTTTGTTTCTGTGTAAAAGGGAGGTCCTTTCAAGTCGTGAATGTTTCAGAACTTTCATTTATTTGGAAATGACCTAGCTATTCAATACACTGTAGTCACAAGGATAGAAACTCGGGTAACCAAAACACCTGGAGAAACGTTTGTTAGTTCAGTTCAGTTCAGTTGCTCAGTCGTGTCTGACTCTTTGGGACCCCGTGGCCTGAAGGACGCCAGGCTTCCGTGTCTGTCACCAGCTCCAGGGGCTTGCTCAAACTCATGTCCATTGAGTCAGTGATGCCATCCAACCATCGTACCCTTGTCATCCCCTTCTCCTCTGCCTTCAATCAAGACTATGAGAGGCAGATATTTTAGAGTATAATTATTGTAAAGAGTTTGTCTAAAAGCTCATATCACATTTACATTTTTTACTTTTGTTGTTGTCGTTTCCAGGTAGTTACTTGCTGACAAGCTTGTGACAGATATAACAATAGAGCAATTTTTACCTCAAAAGAAACCTAGGCACTATGAACATGTTGTGCTTAATGTTGTTGACTCTTAGATATGTCTATAATGGAGGAGCAAAACCAAAAATACTAGATATTTAATATTGACTAGTTCCCAGTTCACGGGACTCTGACATTCATTTAGGTCAATGTTTTCTTGTATTTCCAGCAGTTTGATTTGGAAGGGCTGCCTTGTCTTGAGACCATTGAAATCAGAACACAGAACTTGAGCAATATTATCAAAAAACACAAGGCTCACACTGACACATACCTTAATCCAGACAGACAGACAAGACATCTTCCAGGTTTCCGCCTGAGATTTAAAATATTTTTTTGAGCCAGTCTTCTGGGGAGTGGGGGGATGGAGGTGGCAGTAAGGCAGGCTTGGGTAACAAGCTAATTGTTGGTCATTGCATATGCAAAGAACCAGCTTTCCGGGTTCCAAGGAAAAAAGTTTCCTTGGTAACCAACTTTGTCTGGTTCTATAGAATATCATGGCCCTCCTAGGTCAGGTCATCTTGCCTTTCTGTAGTCCTCGTTTTATCCCTAAATCATAGACAGCTTGGATTGTCTCTGTGGGGTGTATGTATTGTCCTCATGTTTGACCTGGCGGCAGCAGCGAGGTCCAAGAGCCTCTCCTGGAACCGGGCATGGGGACGGGGCTCACCGAGAGCCGCTGGTGAAGGTGGGCAGCGCCCCTGGAGCGCGGCAGGGGTGGGGCGCCCCGGGCGGCGCAGGGCGGGTGTTGGCTCCTGGCGGGGGTAGGGGAGGGCTTCCCAGTTGTGCTCTCGGAGATGGCCACTGCGGCTGGAAATGCGCCGGGAGCGCAGCCAGGGTGGGGTAAACCTGGGCTGCACAGGTCGTGATTCCGCTCGCTGTGGGTGGGGGGTCGGTCCCTGTTGTGCTCCCGGGGGTCGCCAATATGGCTGGGAACCCGCCGGGAGCCCGGCAGGGCCGGGACGAAACCTGGCGGCGCTGGGCGGGGTGGGGGTCCGTTCGCAGCGGGGGTCGGCTCCTGGCAGGGGTGGGGGAGGGCTTTCCAGATGTGCTGTTGGGGGTCGACATTGGGGCTGGGAATGCCCATTTCGTGAACTCCTTGATCCCCAAGGATCGGCATCCATTGGCCACAGCGGAGGGGTGCGGAACACAGGTAAGGGAACGGGGACTGCGTGGAGCAGGGAACCATGTATTCCGCCCTGTGTTGGCACAGTCTCAGAGCTCCCCAACCTGGCGGTCGCAGGAAGGCCTCGTCTTTGGGGTCAAGGCCTTTACCACTCCACCCCTCTGCTGAAAATCCTCAGAGTCTGCGCGGTTTTCCCAAGCAGCCTAGTGTCTGCTGGAAGTCCAAGGGACAGAACCCTGAATTCTGGCCGGCTGGCCCAGCCCTGCTTCTGGCACTTTGTAGGCCAGCGGGCCCTGGAGCACCTGCTAGGATGGGAAAGGGAAGGGTATGCGAATTGCACCCTGGTGGCCGCCGAGGCAGCAAAGAAGAGGGGAGGGCACCTTACTGCCCTTTAATGGCAGACAGAATCTGTGGCTGTCCTGCTGCGTGGGCCTTTTCATGGGGACCTTGTGCAATAAAAGTTTACCGGTGAACTTAGGGAACTTCCCAGTGTGCTTCTGACAGATGAGGGATGCTGTGGAGTTGGCGGGGCCTCTCAGGACTCTGCTGGGTTTGGCGCAATGGAAGAGGGCCTCATCTCCAGGGAAGGCAGGAACCTCAGGCTTCCTCTCCGTTTCGGACTCCGACCGCAGGGTCCCTGCAGAGTTGGGACAGGAGAGTCAGGAATCGTCTTGTCTGAGGAAGGGAACTCCGCTTGCCTCTCGAGGTGCTCAGGGGGTCTCAGGCCCCTTGTTGAGCTGTGTGTGGAACCTGCGGGTATTTCCGGAAATGCACGACGGTGACAGTGCCCCTTCGTGTTGTGCCTTCACCCACTGGGTTGCCTTCGAAGAGGTGTCTGGGCCTCGGGTTCTTTTTAAGAGCGGACCGGGAAATCGGGGTCTTTCGGCATGTGGGACCACCCACGGGGCTAGTCTCAAATTTCCTAGTGAGGCGGGCTTCATCCTGACGTGTGCCGGGAAGGCTGGGGACCCTTCCAGACAACGCAGGGGGATCGACTCTCCTGTCGCCATCAGGAGGGGAGAAGGGGCTCAGATGAAGTGGGGCCGGAACCCTCGGTGTTACCCTCGAGGGAAACCGGCGTGTGGGGGACTTTTGGGGGTTGCATGAAAGGAGTCAGGTACCATTTCGCACTTCAGGACAGAACCTGGGACTTCCCTTGAGACGCCGTAGCGGGCAAGGGCCTCATCTTGCGAAGACGTTGGAACCATGTGGATTTTCTCGAGTTGCGGCGGGATTCTAGAGTTACGACGGGGATTTCAGGCTTCCTCTTGTGTTGGCCCCGGGAAGCCTAATCTTCCATTCGAGTTGCGAGGGAAAGCTTGGGGTTGCACTCGAGTCACTGCAGGGCCAAAGAGACCTCATCTAGGCCTGTGTCCGGGACTTAACGTTCCTCACAAGGGAAGACAGGGATCTCAGGGTGGCATTCCAGACTCCCCCGGGGAGTCAGGCCTAGCCTCGAGGGCAAGCAAAGGATGCCGCTCTCCTCTCAAGTCGCGACGCAGATCTCTTGGAGCCCACTGAGTGGCCTCAAGGGAGTCAGGCCTTCTCTTCAGTTTGGAGAGAGGACTCAGGATTGCGGTCTGGGTCAGGCAGGAAAAGAAGGCCCTCACCTCGCGAGGATGGGGGCTTCTCAGGGGTTTCCTCGAGCTGCGGCGCCCGTGGGGGTTTTTCACGAGGCAAGACGAGAATCTCAGGGAGCCTCTCGTGCGGTGCCAGGGAAGTCAGGTCTCTGTGCGCGTGGCGAGGGGGAGCGCGTCATGGCTCTCGAGTCATGGGAGAGGACTAGGGCCTCCAGACGCGTTGAAGAAGGACACTCGAGGTCTTTCTGGGGTGGCGGCGGGAAAGCCTCATTTCCCTCGACTTCTGCCAGGGACCTGAGGGAACTTCCCATGGTGCCTCTGATAGGTGAGGGATGCTGTGGAGTTGGCGGGGCCTCTCGGGACTCCGCTGGGCTTGGCGCAATGGAAGAGGGCCTCATCTCGAGGGGAGACAGGAAACTTAGGCTTCCTCTCCTTTTCGGACTCCAACCACAGGGTCCCTGCAGAGTTGGGACAGGAGAGTCAGGCCTCGTCTTGTCTGAGGAAGGGAACTCCGCTTGCCTCTCGAATTGCTCAGGGTGTCTCACGTACCTCGTCGAGCTGTGTGTGGAAACCGCGGGTTTTTCCGGACGACTCACGGGGGTGTCAGTGCCCCTTCGAGTGGTACCTTCACCCACAGGGTTGCCTTCGAAGAGGGGTCCGGGCCTCGGGTCCTTCTCAAGAGCGGACCGGGGAATCGGGGGCGTTCGGCATGTGGCACCACCCACGTGGCTCGTCTCGAATTTCCCCGTGAGACCGGCCTCATCCTGAGGTGCGCCGGGAAGGCCGGGAACCCCTTCTGGACCACGCAGGGGAATCGCCTCTCCTGTCGCGATCAGGAGGGGAGAAGGGGCTCAGATGAAGCTGTGCCGGGACTCTCGGTGTTCCCCTCGAGGGAACCCCGCGTGTCAGGGAACTTTTGGGTGTCGTACGAAGGGTGTCAGGTACCGTTTCGCACTTCAGGGCGGAACATGGGACTTCCCTTGAGACGCCGTAGTGGGCAAGGGCCTCATCTTGCGAAGACGTTGAAACCACGTGTTTTTTCTCGATTTGCGGTGGGATTCTCGAGTGACGACGGGGATTACAGGCTTCATCCTCTGTTGGCCCTGGGAAGCCCCGTCTTCCATTCGAGTGGCGAGGGAAAGCTGGGGGCTGCCTTGAGTCACTGCAGGGCCAAAGAGACCTCATCTAGGCGTGTGTCCAGGACCTAATGTTCCTATCCAGGGAAGGCAGGGATCTCGGGGTTGCATTCCAGGATCCCCCGGGGTGCCAGTCCTCGTCTCGAGGGGAAGCCAAGGACTCCGCTGTCCTCCCGAGTCGCGACGCGGATCTCTTGGAGCCCCCTAGTGGCCTCAGTGGAGTCAAGCCTCCTCTTCATTTTGGAGAGAGGGCTCGGGATTGTTCTCCAGGCCATGTAGGAAAAGAAGGCCCTTCACCTCGTGAGGACGGGGGCGTCTCAGGGGTTTCCTCGAGCTGCGGCGCCCTTGGGGGTTTTCTCGCGAGGCACGACGAGGATCTCAGGGAGCCTCTCGTGCGGCGCCAGGGAAGTCAGGTCTCCCTGCGCGTGGCGAGGGGGAGCGCGTCATGGCTCTCGAGTCACGGGAGGGGACTAGGGCCTCGAGACGCTTTGAAGAGGGACTATCGAGGTCTTTCTCTGGTTGTGTCGGGAAAAGTCATTTCCCTCGACTTCTGCCGGGGACCTTAGGGAACTTCCCAGGGTGTCTCTGAGAGTTGATGGATACTGTGGAGTTGGCGGGGCCTCTCGGGACTCCGCTGGGTTTGTCGCAATGGAAGAGGGCCTCATCTCGAGGGGAGGCAGGAACCTCAGATTTCCTCTCTGTTTCAGACTCAGACCGCAGGGTCCCTGCAGAGTTGGGACAGGAGAGTCAGGCTACGTCTTTTCTGAGGAATGGAACTCCGCTTGCCTCTCGAGTTGTTCATCGGGTTTCAGGCCCCTTGTCAAACTGTGTGTGGAATCTGCAGGTTTTTCCAGACGATGCACGGGGGTGTCAGTGATCCTTCGATTTGTGCCTTCATCCACAGGGTTGCCTTCGAAGAGGTGTCCGGGCATCGGGTTCTTATGAAGAGCGGACTGAGAAATCGGGGTCGTTCAGCATTTGGCAGCACCCACGTGGGTTGTCTCGAATTTCCTCATGAAACCGGCCTCATCCTGAGGTGTGCCGCGAAGGTCATGAAACTCTTCCAGACAAAGCAGAGGAATCGACCCTCCTGTGGCGATCAGGAGGGGAGAAGTGGCTCAGATGAAGTGCTGCTGGGAACCTCGGTGTTTCCCTCAAGTGAGACAGGTATGTCGGGTAACTTTTGGGGTCGCATAAAGCGTTCCAAGTACCGTTTCACTCTTCAAAATGGAACGTTGGACTTCTCTTGGGGTGCTCCAGCGGGCAAGGGCCTCATCTTGGAATGACTGCGGAACCACTTGGTTTTTCTCGAGTTGCGGTGGGATATTTGAGTTACCACAGGGAATTCATGCTTCCTCTTGTGTTGGCCCACAAAAGTCTTATCTTCCATTCGAAATTCGAGGAAGAGCTGGAGGTGCGCTCTAGTCACTGAAGGCAAAAGAGACCCCACCAAGGTTTGTGTGCAGGACCTAATGTTCATCTCAACACTCGACAGAAATCTCGGGGTTGCATTCCAGACTCACCTTGGAGTCAGGCCTCGTCTCGAGGGGAAGCAAAGGTCTCTGCTCTCCTCTCGAGTCGGACGGGTATGTCTTGCAGCCCACTGAGTGGCTTAAAGGGAGTCAAACCTCCTCTGGTGTTTGGAGGGAGGACACGGGATTGCTCTCCAGGCAATGCATGAAATGAAGGCCCTCATCTCCCAATGACTGGGGCGTCTCGTAGGTTTTCTCGAGCTGTGGCGCTAGTGTGGGGTTTCTCACGAAGTAAGACTGGGAGCTCAGTGAGCCTCTCACGTGGTGCCAGGGCAGTCAGGTCTCTATGCACGTGGTGAGAGGGAGCCCGTCATTGTTCTCGAGTCATGGTAGGGGAATTGGGCCTGAAGACGTGTTAAAGAAGGACTCTCAAGGCCTTTCTTGGGTTGCAGCAGGAAACCCTGGGTTCCATCGACTTGTGCCAGTGACCTCAGGAAGCTTCTCAGCATGCCTCTGAGAAGTCAGGATCACTGTGGAGTTGGGAGGGGCCTCTCGGAACTCCACTGGGTTTGGTGCAATGGAAGAGGGCCTCATGACAAGTTGAGGCAGGAACCTCAGGGTTCCTCTCCTGGCTTCGTATGCACCGGATCTGACTCGGATCCCAGAGTCCCTGCAGAGTTGGGACAGGAGAGTCAGGCCTCGTCTTGTGTGGAGGAATGGAACTCCGCTTGACTCTCGCGTTGTTCATGGGGTGACAGGCCACTTGTCGATTTGTATGTGGAACTTGCGGGTTTTTCTGGACGATGCACCGGGGTGTCACTGCCCCTTCGTGTTGTGCCTTGATCCACAGGATTGCCTTCGAGTTGGGTTCTGCCATCGGGTTCTTTTCAAGAGCGGACCAGGGAATCGGGGTCTATTGGCATGTCGCACCACCCATGAGGCTATGTCTCGAATTTCCTCGTGAGACTGGCCTCATCTTGATGTGCGCCAGGAAGGTCGGGAACGCCTTCCAGACAAAGCAGGGGAATCGAACCTCCTGTCGCGATCAAGAGGGGAGAAGAGTCTCAGATGAAGTGGTGCCGGGAACCTCGGTGTTCTCCTCAAGTGAGACTGGTATGTCAGGGAACTTTTGGGGTCGCATCAAGGGTTCCAAGTAACTTTTCGCTCTTCAATACGGAACGTGGGACTTCTCTTGAGACGCTGTAGCGGGCAAGGGCCTCATCTTTCAATGACGGGGGAACCACGTGGTTTTTCTTGAGTTGTGGCGGGATTCTCGAGTTACGACGGGGAATTCAGGCTTCCTCTTCAACTGGCCCAGGGAAGTCCAGTTTTCATTCGAATTGCGAGTTAGAACTGGGGATTGCTCTCGAGACACTGCAGGGCCAAATAGACCTCATCTAGGCTTGTGTCCAGGACCTAATGTTCCTCTGCTGGGGCGACAGCGATCTCGGCATTGCATTCTCGACTCACCCTGGGAATCAGGCCTCGTCTCGAGGGGAAGCCAAGGACACCGCTCTCCTCTCGAGTCGCGACGGGTATATCTTGGAGCTCACTGTGTGGCCTAAAATGAGTCAAGCCTCCTGTGGAGTTTGGAGAGAGGACTCAGGATTGCTCTCCAGGCCATACAGGAAAAGAAGGCCCTCATCTCGTGAGGACTGGGGCGTCTCGTGTGTATTCTCGAGCTGCGGCTCCAGTGTGGTGTTGCTCACGAGGTATAATGGGGAGCTCAGGGAGCCTCTCCTGTGGCGCCAGGGAAATCAGGTTTCTATGCGCGTGGCTAGGGGGAGCGCGTCATTGCTCTCGAGTCATGGTAGGGGAATCGCACCTCAAGACGCGTTGAAGAAGGACTCTCGAGGTCTTTTACGGGTTGGGGCAGGAAACCCTTGGTTCCCTCGACTTGTGCCAGTGATCTCAGGAAGGTCTAAGGGTGCCTCTGAGAAGTCAGGGATACTGTGCAGTTGCGAGGGGCCTCTCGGGACTCCACTGGGTTCGGTGCAATGGAAGAGGGCCTCATCTCGAGTGGAGGCAGGAAACTCATGTTTCCTCTCCTGACTTCCCCTGGGCCAGATCTGACTCGGATCGCAGTTTCGCTGCAGAGTTCGAACAGGAGTGTCAGGCCTCGTCTTGTGTGGAGGAATGGAACTCTGCTTGCCTCTCCAGTTGTTCACGGGGTGACAGGTCACTTCTCGAGCTGTGTGTGGTACCTGCGGGTTTCTCCGGACAATACCTGGGGGTGTCAGTGCCCCTTCGTGTTGTGCCTTCATCAAAAGGGTTATCTTCAAAGAGGTGTCCGGGCATTGGGATCTTATCAAGAGCGGACCGGGAAATCGGGGTCTTTCGGCATGTGTCACCATCCACGAGGCTATGTCTCGAATATCTTCGTGAGAACGGCCTCATCCTGAGATGCACCGGGAAAGGCGGGAACCCCTTCAAGACAAAACAGGGGAATCAACCCTGCTGTCACGATCAGGAGGGGAGAAGGGGCCCAGATGTAGTGGTGCCGGGAACCTCGGTGTTCTCCTCGAGTCAGACCGGTGTGTCGAGGAACTTTTGAGGTCGCATCAAGGGTGCCAATACCGTTTCACACTTCAAGACGGAACGTGGGACTTCTCTTGAGACGCTGTAGGGGGCAAGGGCCTCATCTTGCGATGACGGGGGAACCACGTGGCGTTTCTCGAGTTGTGGCGGGATTCTCGAGTTTCGACGGGGAATACAGTCTTCCTCATGTGTTGGCCCAGGGAAGTCCTATCTTCCATTCGAGTTTCAAGGGAGAGCTGGGGATTGTCCACGAGTCACTGCAGGGCAAAATAGACCTCATCTAGGCTTGTGTCCAGGACTTAATGTTCGTCCCTAGGGGCGACAGGGATCTGGGGGTTGCATACCAGACTCACCCGGGGAATCAGGCCTCGTCTCGAGGGGAAGCAAAGAACTCCGCTGTCCTTTTGAGTCGCGATGGGTATCTCTTGGAGCCCACTGTGTGCCCTAAAGGGAGTCAAGCCTCCTGTGCTGTTTGGATAGAGGACTCGGGATTCCTCTCCAGGCCATGCAGGAAAAGAAGGCCCTCATCTCGCGATGATGGCGGCGTCTCGTGGGTTTTCTAGACTGCCGCGCTAGTGCCGGGTTTCTGACGAGGTACGAGAGGGAGCTCAGGGAGCCTCTCGTGTGGCTCCAGGGAAGTCAGGTCCCCATGAGATGGCTAGGGGGAGTTCGTCATTGCTCTCGAGTCATGGTAGGGTAATCTGGCCTCAAGACGGGTTGAAGAAGGACTCTCGAGGTCTTTCTCGGGTTACTGCATAAAACCCAGGGTTCCCTTGACTTGTGCCTGCGACCTCAGGGAGCTTCTCAGAGTGCCTCTGAGAAGTCAGGGATACTGTGCAGTTTGGAGGGTCCTCTCGAGACTCCTCTGCATTTGGTGGAATGTAAGAGGGACTCATCTCGAGTTGAAGCAGGAACCTCAGTGTTCCTCTCCATTTCTGACTCAGATCGCAAGGTCCCTGCATGTTGGTACAGGAGAGTCAGGCCTCGTATTTTCTGGAGGATGGGACTCCTCTTGCCTCTCGAGTTGTTCTCGAGGTGACAGGCCACTTGTCGAGCTGTGTATGTAACCTGCCCGTTTTTCTGGATGATGCACAGGTGTGTTAGTGCCCCTTCGTGTTGTACCTTCATACACAAGGCTGCCTTCCAAGAGGTGTCCGAGCATCGGATTCTTATCAAGAGCGGACCGGGAAATTGGAGTCTTTCGGCAAGTGGCACCACCCACAAAGCTACGTATCGAATTTACCCATGGGACCGGCCTCATCCTGAGTTGTGCAGGGAAGGTCGGGCCCCCTTGCAGACAAAGCAGGGGAATCGACCCACGGGTCACCATCAGGAGGGGAGAAGGGGCTTAAATGAAGTGGTGCCGGGAACCTCGGCATTCCCCTTGAGTGAGACCGTCGTGTTGGGGGACTTTTGGGGTCGCATCAAGGGTGCCAAGTACCGTTTCGCATTTCAAGACGGAACCTGGGACATCTTTTGAAACGCTGTAGCGGGCAAGGGCCTCATCTTGCGATGACGGGAGAACCACGTGGTTTTGCTCGAGTTGCGGCGGGATTCTCGAGTTATGACCGGGAATTTAGGCTTCCTCTTGTTGGCCTTGAAATCCAATCTTCCATTCGGGTTGCGAGGGGGAGCTGGGGATTGCGCTAGAGTCACTGCAGGGCAAAAGAGACCTAATCTGGGCTTGTGTCCAGGATCTAATGTTGCTCTCCAGGGGCGACAGGGATCTCGGGTTTGCATTCCAGACTCATCCGGGGAATCAGTTCTCACCTCGAGGGTAAGCAAAGAATTCCGCTCTCATCTCGAGTCGCGATGGGTATCTCTTGGAGCCCAATGTGTGTACTAAAGGGAGTCAAGCCTCCTGTGGAGTTTGGAGAGAGGACTCGGGATTGGACTCCAGGCCATGCAGGAAAAGAAGGCCCTCATCTCGAGATGACGGTGGCGTCTCGTGGGTTTTCTCGAGCTGCGGCGCCAGTGTGGGGTGTCTCATGAAGTACCACGGGGATCTCAGGGAGCCTCTTGTGTGGCTCCAGGAAAATCCAGTATTCCTTTCGAGTTGCGAGTTAGAACTGGGGATTGCTCTCCAGTCACTGCAGGGCAAAATAGACATCATCTACGCTTGTGTCCAGGACCTAGTGATCCACTACTGGGCCGACAGGGATCTCAGGGTTGCATTCTCAACTCACCCGGAGAGTCAGGCCTCGTCTTGAGGGGAAAAAAAGGACTCCACTCTCCTGTCGATTCGCGATGGGTATCTCTTGGAGCCCACTCCGTGGCGTAAAGGGAGTGAAGCCTCCTATGGAGTTTGGAGAGATGACTCGGGATTGTTTTCCTGGCCATGCAGGAAAAAAGGCCCTCATCTCGCGATGACGGGGGCGTCTCGTGGGTTTTCTCCAGCTGCGGCGCCAGTATCAGATTTCTCACGAGGTACGACGGGGAACTCAGAGAGCCTCTCGTGTGGTGCTAGGGACGTCAGGTCTCCGTGCATGTGGTGAAGGGGAGTGCGTGATTGCTCTCGAGTCATAGTAGGCGAATCGGGCCTCAAGACGCATTGAAGAAGGACTCTCGAGGTCTTTCTCGGGTTGCGGCAGGGAACCCTGGGTTCCCTCGACTTGTGTCGGTGACCTCAGGCAACTTCTCAGGGTGCCTCTGAGAAGTCAGGGACACTGTGGATTTGGGAGGGGCCTTTCGTTACTCAACTGGGTTTGGTGCAATCGAAGAGGGCCTCATCTCGAATGGAGGCAAGAACCTCAGGGGTCCTCTCCATTTCTGACTCGGGTCGCAGAGTACCTGCCGAGTATGGACAAGAGAGTCACGCCTCGTCTTCTGTGGAGGAATGGATCTCCGCTTGCCTTTCGAGTTGTTCACGGAGTGACAGGCCACTTGTTGAGCTGTGTGTGGAACCTGCGGGTTTTTCCAGACGATGCACAGGGGTGTCAGTGCCCCTTCGTGTTGTGCCTTCATCCAAAGGGTTGCCTTCAAAGAGGTGTCCGGGCATCGGGTTCTTTTCAAGAGCGTACCAGAAAATTGGGGTCTTTCAGCATGTGGAACCACCCACGAGGCTACGTCTCGAATTTCCTCGGGAGACCGGCCTCATCCTGAGGTTCGCCGGGAAGGTAGGGAACCCCTTGCAGACAAAGCAGGGGAATCGATCCACCGGTCACGATCAGAAGGGGAGAAGGGGCTCAGATGAAGTGGTGCCGGGAACCTCGGTGGTCCCCTCGAGTGAGACCGGTATGTCACGGCACTTTTGAGGTCGCATCAAGGGTGCCAAGTACAGTTTCGCACTTCAAGACGGAACGTGGGAATTCTCTGGAGATGCTCTAGCGGGCAAGGGCCTCATATTGCGATGACGAGGGAAACACGTGGTTTTTCTCGAGATGCGGCGGGATTCTCGAGTTACGACGGGGAATTCAGGCTTCCTCTTGTGTTGGCCCAGGAAGTCCAATCTTCCATTCAACTTGTCACAGAGAGCTGTGGGTTGCTCTCGAGTCACTTCAGGGCAAAGAGTCCTCATCTAGGCTTGGGTCCAGGACGTAGTGTTCCTCTCCAGGGGCAACAGGGATATCGGGGTCGCATTCCAGTCTCACCTGGTGGGTCACGCCTCATCTCGAGTGGAAGCAAAGGACTCCACTATCCTCTCGAGTCACGACTTGTAACTCTTGGAGCCCAATGAGTGGCCTAAAGGGAGTCAAGCGTCCTGTGTAGCTTGGACAGAAGGTTCACGCTTGATCTGCATACCATTCAGTTAAAGATGGCCCTCCTCTCTTGATGACGGGAGCATCTCATGGGTTTTCTCGAGCTGCGGCGTCAGTGTGGGGTTTCTCACGAGATATGATGGGAAGCTCAGGGAGCCTCTCGTGTGGTGCCAGAGAAGTCAGGCCTCCATGCGTGTGGCCAGGCAGATCGCGTCATTGCTCTGGAGTCATGGGAGGGACTAGGGCCTCAAGACGCATTTAAGAAGGACTCTCGAGGTCTTTCTTGGGTAGGGGCGGGAAACACTTATTTCCCTCGACCTCTACCGGGGACCTTAGGGAACTTCCCAGGTGCCTCTGAGAGGTGAGGGATACTGAGGAGTTAGAGGGGCCTCTCGGGACTCCACTAGGTTTGACGAAATGAAAGAGGGCCTCATCTCGATTGGAGGCAGGAACCTCAGGCTTCCTCTCCATTTCTGACTCCGACCGCAGGGTCCCTGCAGGGTTGGGACAGGAGAGTCAGGCCTCGTCTTGTCTGAGTAATGGAACTCTGCTTGCCTCTTGAGTCGTTCAGGGGGTTTCAGGCCCCTTGTCGAGCTGTGTGTGGAACCTGCGGGTGTTTCCAGAAGATGCACAGGGGTGTCATTGCCCCTTCATTTTGTGCCTTCCCCCACAGGGTTGCCTTCAAAGAGGTGTCCGGGCATCGGGTTCATTTCAAGAGCGGACCAGGAAATCGGGGTCGTTCGGCATGTGGCAGCACCAACGTGGCTCATCTCGAATTTCCTCGTGAGACCAGCATCATCCTGAGGTGCGCCGGGAAGGCCGGGAACACCTTCCACACAAAGAAGGGGAATCGACTCTCCTGTCGTGATTAGGTGGGGAGATGGGGCTCAGATGAAGTGGGGCCGGGACTCTAGGTGTTCCACTCGAGGGAACCCGGCATTTCAGGGAACTTTAGGGGTCGCAACAAGGGAGCCAAGTACCGTTTCCCACTTCAGGACGGAACATGTGACTTCCCTGGGGACGCTGTAGCGGGCAAGGGCCTCATTCTGTGAAGACGTTGGAACCACGTCGTTTTTCTCGAGTTGAGTCTGGATTCTCGAAAACGACGGGGATTTCAGGCTTCCTCTTGGGTTGGCCCTGGGAAGCCCAATCTTCCCCTGGAGTTGCGAGGGAAAGCTGGGGGTTCTGCTCGAGTCACTACAGGGCCAAAGAGACCTCATCGAGACGTGTGTCCAGGACCTAATATTCCTCTCAAGGGAAGACAGGGATCTCGGGTTTCCATTCCAGACTCCCCCAGGGAGTCAGGCCTCGCCTCGAGGGGAAGCAGAGGACTCCGCTTTCCTCTCAAGTCGCGACACGGATCTCTTGGAGCCCAATGAGTGGACTCAAGGGTGTCGAGCCTCCTCTTCAGTTTGGAGAGAGGACTCGGGATTGCTCTCCAGGCCAGGCAGGAAAAGAAGGCCCTCATCTAGCGATGACGGGGGCGTCTCATGGGTTTCCTCAGGCTGCAGCTCCCATGGGGGTTTTCTCACGAGGCACGACGAGGACCTCAGGGAGCCTCTCGTGCGGTGCCAGGGAACTCATGTCTCCATGCGCATGGCGAGGGGGAGCTGGTCATCACTCTCGAGTCATGGGAAGTGACTAGGGCCTCAAGACGCGTTGAAGAAGGACTCTCGAGGTCTTTCTCGGGTGGCGGCGGGAAACCCTCGTTTCCCTCGACTTCTGCAGGGGACTATAGGGAACTTCCCATGGTGACTCTGAGAGGTGAGGGATGCTGTGGAGTTGGCAGGGCCTCTCGGGACTCTGCTGGGTTCGGCGCAATGGAAGAGGGCCTCATCTCGAGGGGAGGCAGGAACCTCAGGCTTCCTCTCCGATTCTGACTCCGACTGCACGGTCCCTGCAGTGTTGGGACAGGAGAGTCATGCCTCGTCTTGTCTGAGGAATGGAATTCTGGTTGCCTCTCGAGTTGTTCCGGGAGTCTCAGGCCCCTTGTCGAGCTGTGTGTAGACCCTGCGGGTTTTTCCGGATGATGCACGGGGGTGTCAGTGCCCCTTCGTGTTGTGCCTTCACTCACAGGGTTGCCTTCGAAGAGGTGTCCGGGCATCGGGTTCTTATCAAGAGCGGACCGGAAAATCGGGGTCGTTCGGCACGTGGCACCACACACATGGCTAGTCTCGAATTTCCTCCTGAGACCGGCCTCATCCTGAGGTGCACCAGGAAGGCCGGGAACCCCTTCCAGAGAAAGCAGGGGAATCGACTCTCCTGTCGCGATCAGGAGGGGAGAAGGGGCTCAGATGAAGTGGTGCCGGGACCCTCGGTGTTCCCCTCGAGGGAACCCAGCGTGTCGGCGAACTTTTGCGGTCTCATCAAGGGTGTCAAGTACCGTTTCACACTTAAGGACGGAACATGGGACTTCCCTGGAGACGCCGGGAATTTCGGTCTTCCCCTGGAGTGAGACTGGTATGTTGGGGAACTTTGGGGTCGCATCAAGGGTGCCAAGTAGCATTTCGAACTTTAAGATGGAACGTGGGACTTCTCTTGAGACTCTAGCTGGCAAGGGCCTCATATTGGGAGGAAGGGGGAACCACATGGTTTTTAAGACTTGAGGCTGAATTCTCGAATTACGATGGGAAATTCAGACTTCCTCTTGTGTTGACCGTGGGAAGACCAATCTTCCATTCAAATTGTGAGGGAGAGATGGAGGTTGCTCTCGAGTCACTGTAGGGCAAAATAGACCTCATCTAGGCTTGTGTCTAGGACATAATGTTCCACTCCAGGGGCGACAGGGATCTCGGGGTTGCATTCCAAACTCACCCGGGGAGTCAGGCCTCGTCTCGAGGGAAGCAAAGGACTCCGCTCTCCTCTCGAGTCGCACCGGGTATTTCTTGGACCCAACTGAGTGGCCTAAAGGGAGTCAATCCTCCGGTGAAGTTTGGAGAGAGGACCAGGGATTGCTCTCCAGGTCAGGCAGGAAAAGAAGGCCCCCATCTCTCCTTGACGGGGGCATCTTGTGGTTTTTCTCGAACTGCGGCGCCACTGTGTGTTTTCTCACGAGGTACGATGGGGTACTCAGGGAGCCTCTTGTGTGGTACTAGGGAAGTCAGTTTTCCTGCTTGTGGCAAGGGGAGCGCGTCCTTGCTCTGGAGTCATGGTAGGGGAATCGGGCATCAAGAGACGTTGAAAAAGGACTCTCCAAGTCTTTCTCGGGTTACTTCAGGAAACTCTGGGTTCCCTCGACTTGTGCCAGTGACCTCAGGTAGCTTCTCAGGGAGCCTCTGAGAATTCAGGGATACTGTGGTGTTGGGAGGGGCCTCTCGGGACACCACTGAGTTTGGTTCAATGGAAGAGGGCCTCTTCTTTAGTTGAGGCAGGAACCTCAGGCTTCCTCTCCATTTCTGACTCCGATCGCAGGGTCCCTGAAGAGTTGGGCCAGGAGGGTAAGGCCTCGTCTTGTGTGAAGGAATGCAACTTCACTTGCCTCTCGAGTTGTTCACGGGGTGACAGTCCACATTTGGAGCTGTGAGTGGAATCTGCGGGTTTTTCCAGACGATGCATGGGGATGTCAGTGTCCCTTCATGTTGTGCCTTCATCCACAGGGTTGCCTTCGAAGAGATGTCCGGGCGTCAGGTTCTTATCTAGAGTGGACCGGAAATTCGGGATCTTTCAGCATGTGGCACCAACCATGAGGCTACTTTTCGAATTTCCTCATGAGACCGGCCTCATCCAGAGGTTCGCGGGGAACGTCGGGAACCCCTTGCAGACAAAGCATGGGAGTCGACCCTCCTGTCGCGATCAGGAGGGGTGAAGGGGCTCACAGGAAGTGGTGCCGTGAACTTTGGTGTTTCCCTCGAGTGAGACCGGTATGTCAGGGAACTTTGGGGGTCGCATCAAGGGTGCCAAGTACCGTTTTGTACTTCAGGATGGAACGTGGGACTTCTCTTGATACGCTGTAGCGGCCAAGGGCCTCATCTTGCGATGACGGGGGAGCCACGTGGTTTTTCTCGAGTTGTGGCAGGATTCTCGAGTTACGACGGGGATTTCAGGCTTCCTCTTGTGTTGGGCCAGGGAAGTCCAATCATCCATTCGAGTTGCGAGGGAGAGCTGGGGGTTGCGCTCGAGTCACTGCAGGGCAAAGGAGACCTCATCTAGGCTTGTGTCCAGGACCTAATGTTCCTCTCCAAGGGCCACAGGGATCTCAGGTTTGCATTCCAGACTCACCCAGGGAGTCAGGCCTCGTGTCGAAGGGAAGCAAAGGACTCCGCTCTCCTTTCGAGTCGCGACGGGCACCTCTTGGAGCCCACTTTGTGGCCTAAAGGGAGTCAAGCCTCCTGTGAAGTTTGGAGAGAGGACTTGGGACTGCTCTCCAGGCCATGCAGGAAAAGATGGCCCTCATCTCGCGATGACGGAGGGGTCTTGTGGGTTTTCTCGAGCTGCGGCGCCAGTGTGGGGTTTCACACGAGGTACGTAAGGGAGCTCAGGGAGCCTCTCATGTGGCGCCAGGGAAGTCAGGTCTCCATGTACGTGGCGAGGGGGAGCGCGTTATTGCTCTCGAGCCATGGTAGGGGAATCTGACCTCAAGACGCATTGAAGAAGGACTCTCGAGGTCTTTCTTCGATTGTGGCAGGAAACCATTATTTCCCTCGACGTTTGCCGGTTGCCTCAAGGAGCTTCTCAGAATGCCTAGGAGAAGTCAGGGATACTGTGGAGATGGGAGGGGCCTCTCGGGACTCCACTGGGTTTGTTTTAATAGAAGAGGGCCTCATCTCGGGTTGAGGCAGGAACCTCAGGTTTCCTCTCCATTTCTGACTCAGATCGAAGCGTGCCTGCAGAGTTGGGATTGGATACTCAGGCCTCGTCTTGTCTGAGGAAGGGAACTCCGCTAGCCTCTCTCATTGTTTAAGGGGTGACAGGCCAGTTGTGGAGCTGTATGTGGATCCTGTGGGATTTTCCGGACGATGAACAGGGTTGCCAGTGCCCCCTCGTGTAGTGCCTTCATCCACAGGGTTGCCTTAGAAGAGGTGTCCGGGCATCGGGTTCTTATCAAGAGCAAGACTGAGAAATCGTGGTCTTTCGGCACGTGGCACCAACACGAGGCTACGTCTCGAATTTCTTCGTGAGACTTGCCTCATCCTGAGGTGCGCCATGAAGGTCGGGAACCCCTTCTAGACAAAGCAAGGGGATCGACCTTCCTGCCGTGATCAGGAGCGGAGAAGGGGCTCAAATGAAGTGGTGCCAGGAACTTCGGTGTTCCCTTGGAGTGAGACCGGTATATTGGGGAACTTTTGGGGTCGCATCAAGGGTGCCAAGTAGCATTTCGAACTTTATGACGAAACATGGGACTTCTCTTGAGACTCTGTAGCGGGCAAAGGCCTCATATTGCGATGAATGGGGAACCACGTGGTTTTTAAGAGTTGCGGCGGGATTCTCGAGTTACAACGGGAAATTCAGACTTCCTCTTGTGTTGGCCCAGTGAAGACCAATCTTCCATTCGAATTGCGAGGGAGAGATGGGTGTTGCTCTCGAGTCACTGTAGGGCAAAATAGACCTCATCTAGGCTTTTGTCCAGGACATAATGTTCCTCTCCAGGGGCAACAGGGATCTCGGGCTTGCATTGCAGACTCACCCGAGGTAAGGCCTCATCTCGAGGGGAAACAAAGTACTCTGCTCTCCTCTCAAGTCGCGACAGGTATCTCTTGGAGCCCATTGAGTGGCCTAAAGGGAGTAAAGCCTCCTGTGAAGTTTGGAGAAAGGACCAGGGATTGCTCTCCAGGTCAGGCAGGAAAAGAAGTCCCCAATCTCGCGATGACGGTGGCGTCTCGTGGGTTTTCCCGAGCTGTGGCGCCAGTGTGGGGTTTTTCACGAGGTATGACGGGGAGCTCAGGGAGCCTCTCATGTGGCGCCAGTGAAGTCAGGTGTCCATGCACATGGCGAGGGGGAGCGTGTCATTGCTCTCGAGTCATGGTAGGGGAATCCGGCCTCAAGACGCGTTGAAGACGGACTCTTGAGGTCTTTCTCGGGTTGCGGCAGGACACCCTGTGTTCCCTCGACTTGTGCCGGTGACCTCAGGGAGTTGCTCAGGGTTCCTCTGAGAAGACACTGATACTGTGGTGTTGGGAGGGGCCTCTCGGGACTCCACTGCGTTTGGTGCAATGGAAGATTGCCGGGAGCCAGCGAGAGACATTCCACTCGTGACAAATGTCATGAGGAAAGAGTCTCGGCATACGCAAAGGCGGGATTGAGCCTCCGGGAGTTCCCCCGTATATTCTTGAGCATCTACCCCCAAAAACCAAAGTCTGCCTTTTTTATGGCTTTGTTCTCTCACCTCTGACATTACTGGGGATGTCCCCTACCACCATCTCACTCTCTCTGTCAAAGAGCTAACTTACAGCTCCAACTAATAATGTTCCTGTGCAATTAGTAGTGTTTAAATCCAAACCCCTCAGATGGTTTTCTAACTCGCCTGACAAGTTTACCCGGTCTCCTACAGCTATGCATACGATTGTGTACAGTCTCCCAGCCTCGAGACGCACGGGAAGTTTAAGATATTCAAATAGCTTAGAGCCTCTCAGAGAGTTAGAAACTGTCAGAATAAAACTAGTAAAAGATTTCATTGATGAACCAATCCTTTTTGCCAAGTTTCCACATCCCCTGAATTGTATCCTTGAATGTGTGTTAATTAATATAGTTGGTATGTAGAAAAAATAAGTACTGGCCTTGATGTTAGTAACTTTAGACCCTTAAGGTAATAAATTCTTTTCTTTGTTGTAAACCCATTACACATCCTCCCTATAGGAATGCAATTTTATCTTCGAAAGATGGCGCCAAACCTTAAACAATTACTCTTAGAGAAAATAACTCTTATGGTTGATAAGTCTTTGTCAAGAGTCATAAAATGTTAATAGGTCTTCTGGCCAGAAGATGATGTAAATCATCTAAACCATTTTAATACGATAAATCTGCAGAAAAGAAACCCTGGTTTTTGATAAGGATTAAAGACTGCTGACTTTGCATCCCCTATTATCCTCTATGTGTAACTTAGGGTATTAAAACCTGTGTTGAAAATAAAGTTACGGGCCTTGCTCACCAACGCTTGGTCTCCCCATGTCATTATTCCCCTCAATTTTCAGATGAGTGTCCATCTGGAGCGCGGATATCCTCTGCGACCATTTATTTGCCTGGGCTTCGAAGACCTACTCGATAAGGTGTCTAAGGTGGGGCAACTTCCTCTATTCTAGAGGGCACTTGCAGCCTCCGTGGTCAGAGCTAACCTGGTGTCATGGGTTATATTGATTTTCCGTGTAAACCAAGCTACTCAGCTGCTTTTCTCCACTGAATATTCCTACTGAGCTATCCTCATTCTATTACTCTGTATATCTTTGATGAATAAATAAATATATAAATAGGTCGCCTACTCCATCTTCCCTTCAAATACCCTGGATCAGCTGGGGCTGGACCTCTGCAGGTGGCGCCCGAGACAGGCATTTCGAAGGTAAATCCCCAACCCCATTCCCCCAGTGTTCAGTTTTCGGGACAGATAGGATCCCACTTAGGGGGCTGCAGATCCCCCTGTAGAATAGACAGGGCGAGAGGAGTGGGAAGTGTTGAAGAGTTAGAGAGAAAAAACGGTTTCTAAAAAGGCTGACAAAAAGGGCCTAATCTTTAGATAGCTAAAAGCAAAATCTTTTACTATCCTTAATTTTCTGACATGGGCAACACTGAATCAAATGAAAGACAGCTCTTTATAGGAGTAATTTTACAGTTATTAAGTAAAAGAAGAATCAAGGTTAAAACATCTTCCATTCAATCATTTTTTTACATTTGTACAAGACCACTGCCCTTGGTTTCTACAACAAGGCACTGTTAACCTAGATATCTTGAAAAAACTAGGAAAACAGCTAAGAGCTTATTGTGCTCAGCAAGGTTTGGAAAAAATCCCTACTTACACCTTTCCTCTGTGGAATATGACTAGAGATGTTTTAGATCCAGCTCATGAATTTGAAAAGGTACCTGTTAAAGTGGAAAGCAAAGTTGGAAAAGTACCTGTTAAACAAAAAAGCAAATCTGAAAAGGTACCTGTTATAAAGAAAAGTGAAAATGAAGAGGCTATACCTAGCTATCGACAGCTAAATGAATGGCTAGCCGCTATGACTGCCAATGAGCATGTAAAAGATAGGGATGAAAAGAAAGATCAGCTCTCCCCTCAATTTGAAAAAGGTTTAGAGGAAACAGCAGCTCGATGCCATTCTGATGAGGATTGTTGTTTTTTTTTTTTTTTTTTTAGCTAAAGATGCTCCTAAAAGTTTAAGAAAACATCCCTAATCAGACCATCCGCTCCTAGGAGGTTGAGGGAAACATCCCCGATCAGACAGTTCGTAAGATTTAGTTACCAAACAGTTAAAGGATCTCCGGAACAGAAGAGGAAAACTTCGGGACGCTCCCATCCCCCTATGCCTCCTCCTCCATGTCGGGGTAAAGGGCCACCGCTAGGAGTTTCCCGGAGAAGGATTTTCTCTAGTCCCAAGGATGAACTCGATCCTCACCTTGAGGCTTCTTTTCTAGTCCCCTCTGCAGTTTAGCCAGGGTAAAGAGGTTACAAAATAAATAAAAATATTCCTTAAATTAAAAAAAAATTAAAAATGGATTTCTCTGCATCTAAGAATAGACAAATATTTATTGACTGTGGAATATGATTAGAAATGTCCTGGACCTCCGTCACGAGGCTGTTAAATAGCCTATGGGGGAGGCTATAGAGGTGGATGGTGGTGAGTCTCCATTTACTGCACAGATCATATTTTCTGCCATTGAAAAAAAAAAAGGAGGGAGAAAGTGGTCTACCTCCCGAGGAAGGAGAGGGCTTACAGGACGCTGCGGCCGAGAGCCCTGGCGAGCTCCCTCCCCCTCTGCACAAACCTTTAAAAAACTTATCCACCACTTTCTGATTTAAGGAGACCACCACCGCCTTCGATTGTGCCTCCCAGGACCCAGGAGTTCCCCACTTTGCCCCCAAAGCCTCCCAAAGTGTTGCCTAAGACTGAGGAAGATAAAAAGTTTTTTAAACAAAGGAGCTTTTAGTACACAATATTCAGAGCGTGCTCCTTGGAGAAAACTCCCTCAGGGGGGTCTCACCCAGGCTAGGAGAAAAGCGAAAAGGCAAGGAGATTTAATAACAATATTAACCCCTGATGTGCCGCTTACTCCAATTCCAACCGGAGTGGCTGGCCCCCTATCTGAGGACATTGTAAGATTTGTCCTGGGGCGTAGCTCGCTTTCTTTTAAAAAAAAATTAAATAAAAAAAAAAGAAAGAAAAGAAATTTCGCTGGTGCATTGTGTAGTAGATTCTGATGATATTGAGAAATTAAAGTCTTGATCTCACTGCCTATCAAAACTGTACAAATTAATAAAGGTCAAAGAGTAACACAGCTTTTACTTTTACCTTACTATCAGACAAGGAAAAACTTGACTTCTCAAGCTAAGAGCCACAAAACATTTGGATCTAGTGATCTAGCCTTTTGGGTGCAGGAAATTACAGTTCCAAGGCCTTTAAAAGATCTTTTAATTCAAGAGAATAAAACGCCAGGGCTATTAGACACAGGAACAGACGTCTCTTAACATTGCTGGGAAAGACTGGCCCAGCTCCTGGCCAACACATAATACTGAAAATGAGTTGGTGGGATTAGAGAAAGTGGTATGTGGGGTGGAGATGCTGTACAGGTGGTACATTTAACAATACTTTATATATTGTTATAAATACATAATATAAATGTATTTGCCTAATTACAGTTTGCCTAATTAGGTATGGGTATAAATAAAATATAATAAAGGTATACCTAATTCTATTTATAGATCTATACTTAATTAATTTGTATATAAATTAATATGTATACTATATACACACACATATATATATATACTGTATAATTAAATATATATGGCAGAATATAATGTGTGTGTGGCTGATATTAATTGGTATGGATTGATGTGCTATGATGATAAATGTTCTATATACTGTATAATTATAAATGTTTGACATGTATTATTACAGTATATTGGTTTGTGTTGGTTGGTATTAGCTGTGTATGTGTTGTATTGTTGTAATATATATTAATTAATGTATTAATTATAAAGATTAATTCAAGTATATTGATTTATATATATTATATGTCAATAACTTTATACTTGTTGCCATATATAAATACATATATAAATGCATTTTGCATTTAGGTATATCTGTATACCTGTATACCAAAATGAGATAAGGAGGTTATACATTTATTACTTAAATTTATACAGAGACCTAAACTAAACATTAGACCTAAATTAACATATCCATAGGGAAACAGCTAGACAAATAGTGAAGTTATGTTCCAATTGTAATTAATCACTTAAACGTAAACACACAGGGGCAGACTACAATGATGAGACACTAGATGCCTGAATTACAGGCTACGACTCGGCCCCTGGTCAAGTAAAAAGGCCTCCTTACGGGAGAGTGAAAAAGGCCAGATGTGTTGGTAACTTGTGGGAGAGGGTATGCTTGTATATTTCTACAGAATGCAGATTCTCCGGTTTGGATCTCAGACAAATTCGTCATGTCACATTCCCCAAAGACCAGGTTTGCGGCGCGCGCACTCGCTCGCTCCCCCTCCCCCAGCCAGCTCTCGCCTCCGTGCCACCAGCAGCGCCTCGCACCCACCTCTCTGCACCCCGTGACCTAGAGCAAAGAAGTCTGTGCAGCGAGTGAGGGCCAGAGATGAAAGCGCACCCGCGGAGTGCTGTCCAGACCAGCGTGGCCCCACCAGCGAGAGGGGACCGCCCTGAGCCCAAGCGGTGGCGGCTAGCCCTAAACCACGAACCCTGCCCCTCCGCCCACCATAGGCGCCTTGGCCCACAGCCTGCCGCTCGTGTTCTGCCTCCTGATGCTGGGGACACTGCTCCCCCGGGCTGAGGCCTACAGCTGCTCCCTGGTTCATCTTGTTTAAACCCTCAATATAATGTTTGCTCCTTTGTAATGCTACAACATCCACCTTATCTTATGATGTAACCACTTATTGAATTATGGTCTTGCTGTATTACAACAACTACAGGATTTAATGCAAACACGACGGTTTGTGGGCTTAATTATCTTGGGAACAGCAGCTTTGATAAGTGCAATCACTTCTGTTACTGTGGCAGAAATATCATTGACTCAACAAGTACATACTGCTCAATATGTTGATTCTATGTCCAAAAATGTTTCTTTAACATTGGCAACACAGGAAGCTATAGAGAGAAAATTAGAAATGAGGGTAGACGCCCTAGAGGAAGCAGTAATACATATTGGGACTGAATTGCAGGCTTTAAAGGTGAAAATGGCATTGTCTTGTCATGCTGACTATCGGTGGATATGTGGAACACCCCTGAAAGTAAATGAGACAGATTTTGAATGGGAAAAGATTAAAAACCATATTTCAGGTATCTGGAACAGCTCTGACATTGGTTGAGACGTAGGGAAACTTCACTATCAAATAGCAACCATGGAGCACTCCCGATTAGATTTTACTGCTGCTGGAACAGCAAATGATTTCTTCCATACTTTCCCTAACTACATCTCAGGAAAGAATATTCTGTCTAATGTCTTTAGCTATGCTGCGGTGGCTGCTTTAATTCTGCTTCTCATATTCATTCTTCCTTGTATTGTCAGGATTCTTCGGCAGAGTATTCAGAGGCTCGCGACTGAGCTACATCTGGCTGTTTTAAGAAATAAAAAACGGGGAGATGCCGGGAGCCGGCGAGAGACATTCCACTCGTGACAAAGGTCATGAGGAAGGAGGCTGGGCATACACAAAGGCGGGATCGAGCCTCGGGAGTCCTCCCGGATATTCTTGAGCATCTACCCCCCAAAACCAGTGTCTGCCTACTTTATTGCTTTGTGCTCTCACCTCTGACTTTACTGGGGGCTGTCCCCCACCACCATCTCACTCTTTCTGTCAAAGAGCTAACTTACAGCTCCAATTAATAAAGTTCCTGGGCAATTAGGAGTGTTTAAATCCAAACACGTCAGATGGCTCTCTAACTCTCCTGACAAGTTTACCCGGACTCCTACAGCAATGCATACAATTGTTTACAGTCTCCAAGCCTCGAGAGGCACGGGAAGTTTAAGATATTCAAATAGCTTAGAGCCTCTCAGAGAGTTAGAAACTGTCAGAATAAAACTAGTAAAAGATTTCATTGATGAACCAATGCTTGTTGCCAAGTTTCCACATCCCCTGAATTGTATCCTTGAATGTGTATTAATTAATATAGTTGGTATGTAGAAGAAATAAGTAGTGGCCTTGGTGTTACTAACTTTAGACCCTTAAGGTAATAAATTCTTTCCTTTGTTGTAAACCCATTACATATCTGCCCTATAGGAATGCAATTTTATCTTCGAAAGATGGGGCCAAACCTTAAAATAATTACTCTTAGAGAAAATAAGTCTTACGGTTGATAAGTCTTTGTCAAGAGTCATAAAATGTTAATAGGTCTTCTGGCTAGAAGATGATGTAAATCACCTAAACCATTTGTATATGATACATTTGCAGGAAAGAAACCCTGGTTTTTGATAAGGATCAAAGGCTGCTGACTTTGCATCCCCATTATCCTCTATGTGTAACTTAGGGTATAAAAACCCCTGTTGAAACTAAATCTACGGGCCTTGATTGCCAACGCTTAGTCTCCTAATGTCATTCTTCCCCTCAATTTTCAGATGAGTGTCCATCTGGAGCGCGGATATCCTCTGCGACCATTTATTTGCCTGGGCTTCGAAGACCACTTAAGAAGATGTCTAAGGTGGGGCACTTTTCGCTCTTCGAGAGGGAGACTGCGGCCTCCGTGGTAAGAGCTAACCTGGTGTCACGGGTTATACTGATTTTCCGCATAAACCAAGCTACTCAGCTTCTTTTCTCCACTAAATTTTCCTACTGAGCTATCCTCATTCTATTACTCTTTATATCTTTGATAAATAAATCAATAGGTCGCCTACTCTGTCTCCCCTTCGAAAACCCTGGACCAGCCGAGGCTGGACCTTGTCAGAAGAGGGCCTCATCTCGATTTGAAGCAGGAACCTCAGGGTTGCTCTCCATTTCTGACTCTGAACACAGAGTCCCTACAGAGTTAGGACAGGAGAGTCAGGCCTCGTCTTGTGTGGAGGAATGGAACTCCACTGGACTCTCGAGTTGTTCACCAGATAACAGGCCACTTGTCGAGCTGTGTGTGGAACCTGCGGTTTTATCCGGACGATGCATGGGGGTGTCAGTTCCCCTTTGTTTTTTGCCTTCATACACAGGGTTGCCTTCGAAGAGGTATCCAGCCTTCAGGTTCTTATCAAGAGCAGACCAGGAAATCAGGGTCTTTCGGCATGTGGCACCACCCACAAGCCTACGTCTCGAATTTCTTCTTGAGACGGACCTCAACCTGAGGTGCACCAGGAAGGTCGGTAACCCTTTCAGACAAAGCAAGTGAATCGACCCTCTTGTCCCGATCAGGAGGGGAGAAGGGGCTCAGATGAAGTGGTGCCGGGAACCTCGATGTTCCCCTCGAGTAAAACTGGGATGTCGGGGAACTTTTGGAGTCACATCAAAGGTTCTAAGTACCGTTTCAAACTTCAAGACGGAACGTGAGACTTCTCTTGAGACGCTGTAGCTGGCAAGGGCCTCATCTTGTGGTGACGGGTTAACCACGTCGTTTTTCTCGAGTTGTGGCGGGATTCTCGAGTTAGGTCAGGAAATTCAGGCTTCCTCTTGTGTTGGCCCAGGGAAGTCCAGTCTTCCATTCGAGTTGCGAGGGAGAGCTAGGGATTGCGCTTGAGTTACTGCAGGGCAAAAGAGACCTTATCTAGGCTTGTGTCCAGGACATAATGTTCGTCTCCAGGGGGGACAGGGATCTCGGAGTTGCTTTCCTGATGCACCCGGGGAGTCAGTCCTTGTCTCGAGGGGAAGCGAAGGACTCCGCTCTCCTCTCGAGTTGCGACGGGTATCTCTTGGCGCCCACTGAGTGGCCTAAAGGGAGTCAAGCCTCCTGTGGAGTTTGGAGAGAGGACTCGGGATTGCTCTCCAGGCCATGCAGGAAAAGAAGGCCATCATCTCGCGATGAAGGGGGCGTCTCGTGGGTTTTCTCGAGCTGCAGCGCCAGTGTGGGGTTTCTCATGAGGTAGTACGGGGAGCTCAGGGAGCCTCTCATGTGGCGCTTGGGAAGTCAGGTCTCCATGTGCATTGCGAGGGGGAGCGCGTCATTGCTCTAGAGTCATGGAAGGTGTATTGGGCCTCAAGAACCGTTAAAGAAGGACTTTCAAGGTGTTTCTTGGGTCACGGCAGTAAACCCTGGGTTCCCTCGACTAGTGCCGGTGGCCTCAGGGAGCTTCTCAGTGTGCCTCTGAGAAGTCAGGGATACCCTGGAGTTGGGAGGGCCCTCTCGGGACTTCACTGGGTTTGGTGCAATAGAAGAGGGCCTCATCTCGAGTGGAGGCAGGAACCTCAAGGTTCATCTCCATTTCTGACTCTGATCGCAGGGTCCCTGCAGAGTTGGGACAGGAGAGTCAGGCCTCGTCTTGTAAGGAGGAATGGAACTCCGCTTGCCTCTCGAGTTATTCATGGGGTGACAGGCAACTTGTCGAACTGTGTTTGGAATCTGCGGGTTTTTCCGGACGATGCACGAGGGTGTCAGTGCCCCTTCGTGTTGTGCCTTCTTCCACAGGGTTGCCTTTGAAGAGGTGTCCGGGCATCGGGTTCTTATCAAGAGCGGACCGGGGAATCGGGGTCTTTCAGCATGTGTTACCACCCATGAAGCTACGTCTCAAATATTCTCGTTAGACCGGCCTCATCCTGAGGTGCGCCGGGAAGGTTGGGAACCCCTTCTAGACAAAGCACGGGAGTCGACCCTCCAGTCGCAATCAGGAGGGGAGAAGTGGCTCAGATGAAGTCGTACCGGGAACCTCGGTGTTCCCCTCGAGAGAGACCAGGGTGTTGGGGAACTTTTGTAATCGCATCAAGGGTGCCAAGTTTTCAAGAAACCTGGGACTTCTCTTTAGACGCTGTAGCGGGCAAGGGCCTCATCTTGCGATGATGGGGTAACCTTGTGGTTTTTCTCGAGTTTCGGCGGGATTCTCGAGTTATGATGGGGAATTCAGGCTTCCTCTTGTGTTGGCCCAGGGAAGTCCAATCTTCCATTAGAGTTGCGAGAGACAGCTAGGGATTGCTCTCGAGTCACTTCAGGGCAAAAGAGACCTCATCTAAGCTTGTGTCCGGGACCTAATGTTCCTCTCCAGGGGCGACAGAGATCTCGGGGTTGCATTTTAGACGCACCCGAGGAGTCAGGCCTTATCTCGAGAGGAAGGAAAGGACTCTGCTCTGCTCTCGAGTCCCGACGGGTATTTCTTGGAGACCACTGAGTGGCCTAAAGGGAGTCAAGCCTCCTGTGGATTTTTTTTTTAATTTTATTTTATTTTTAAACTTTACATAATTGTATTAGTTTTTCCAAATATCAAAATGAATCCGCCTCAGGTATACATGTGCTCCCCATCCTGAACCCTCCTCCCTCCTCCCCCCCCCATAGCATCCCTCTGGGTCGTCCCAGTGCACTAGCCCCAAGCCTCCAGTGTCATGCATCAAACCTGGACTGGCAACTCTTTTCATACATGATATTTTACATATTTCAATGCCATTCTCCCAAATCTTCCCACCTTCTCCCTCTCCCACAGAGTCCATAAGACTCTTCTATACATCAGTGTCTCTTTTGCTGTCTCGTACTCAGGGTTATTGTTACCGTCTTTCAAAGTTCCATATATATGCGTTAGTATACTGTATTGGTGTTTTTCTTTCTGGCTTACTTCACTCTGTATAATAGGCTCCAGTTTCATCCACCTCATTAGAACTGATTCATTCTATTCTTTTTAATGGCGGAGTAATACTCCATTGTGTATATGTACCACAGCTTTCTTATCCATTCATCTGCTGATGGACATCTAGGTTGCTTCCATGTCCTGGCTATTAGAAACAGTGCTGCGATGAACATTGGGGTACACGTGTCTCTTTCCCTTCTGGTTTCCTCAGTGTGTATGCCCAGCAGTGGGATTGCTGGATCATAAGGCAGTTCTATTTCCAGTTGTTTAAGGAATCTCCACACTGTTCTCCATAGTGGCTGTACTAGTTTGCATTCCCACCAACAGTGTAAGAGGGTTCCCTTTTCTCCACACCCTCTCCAGCATTTATTATTTGTAGACTTTTGGATTGCAGCCATTCTGACTGGTGTGAAAGGGTACCTCATAGTGGTTTTGATTTGCATTTCTATGATAATGAGTGATTTTGAGCATCTTTTCATGTGTTTGTTAGCCATCTGTATGTCTTCTTTGGAGAAATGTCTATTTAGTTCTTTGGCCCATTTTTTGATTGGGTCATTTATTTTTCTGGAGTTGAGCTGTAGGTGTTGCTTGTATATTTTTGAGATTAGTTGTTTGTCAGTTGCTTCATTTCCTATTATTTTCTCCCAGTCCGAAGGCTGTCTTTTCACCTTGCTAATAGTTTGCTTTGATGTGCAGAAGCTTTTAAGGTTAATTAGGCCCCATTTGTTTATTTTTGTTTTTATTTCCAATATTCTGGGAGGTGGGTCATAGAGGATCCTGCTGTGATGTATTTCAGAGAGTGTTTTGCCTATGTTCTCCTCTAGGAGTTTTATATTTTCTGGTCTTACGTTTAGATCTTTAATCCATTTTGAGTTTATTTTTGTGTATTGTGTTAGAAAGTGTTCTAGTTTCATTCTTTTACAAGTGGTTGACCAGATTTCCCAGCACCACTTGTTAAAGAGATTGTCTTTAATCCATTGTATATTTTTGCCTCCTTTGTCAAAGATAAGGTGTCCATATGTGTGTGGATTTATCTCTGGGCTTTCTATTTTGTTCCACTAATCTATATTTCTGTCTTTGTGCCAGTACCATACTGTCTTGATAACTGTGGCTTTGTAGTGGAACCTGAAATGAGGTAGGTTGATTCCTCCAGTTCCATTCTTCTTTCTCAAGATCGCTTTGGCTATTCGAGGTTTTTTGTATTTCCATACAAATTGTGAAATTATTTGTTCTAGCTCTGTGAAGAATACTGTTGGTAGCTTGATAGGGATTGCATTGAATCTATAAATTGCCTTGGGTAGTATACTCATTTTCACTATATTGATTCTTCCAATCCATGAACATGGTATATTTCTCCACCTATTAGTGTCCTCTTTGATTTCTTTCACCAGTGTTTTATAGTTTTCTATATATAGGTCTTTAGTTTCTTTAGGTAGGTATATTCCTAAGTATTTTATTCTTTCCGTTGCAATGGTGAATGAAATTGTTTCCTTAATTTCTCTTTCTGTTTTCTCATTATTAGTGTATAGGAATTCAAGGGATTTCTGTGTGTTGATTTTATATCCTGCAACTTTACTATAGTCATTGGCTAGTTCTAGTAATTTTCTGGTGGAGTCTTTAGGGTTTTCTATGTAGAGGATCATGTCATCTGCAAACAGTGAGAGTTTTACTTCTTCTTTTCCAATTTGGATTCCTTTTGTTTCTTTTTCTGCTCTGATTGCTGTGGCCAAAACTTCCAAAGCTATGTTGAATAGTAATGGTGAAAGTGGGCACCCTTGTCTTGTTCCTGACTTTAGAGGAAATGCTTTCAATTTTTCACCACTGAGGATAATGTTTGCTGTGGGTTTGTCATATATAGCTTTTATTATGTTGAGGTATATTCCTTCTATTCCTGCTTTCTGGAGATTTTTTATCATAAATGGATGTTGAATTTTGTCAAAGGCTTTCTCTGCATCTATTGAGAAAATCATATGGTTTTTATTTTTCAATTTGTTAAGGTGGTGTATTACATTGATTGATTTGCGGATATTGAAGAATCCTTGCATCCCTGGGATAAAGCCCACTTGGTCATGGTGTATGATCTTTTTAATGTGTTGTTGGATTCTGATTGCTAGAATTTTGTTAAGGATTTTTGCATCTATGTCATCAGTGATATTGGCCTGTAGTTTTCTTTTTTTGTGGGATCTTTGTCAGGTTTTGGTATTAGGCTGATGGTGGCCTCATAGAATGAGTTTGGAAGTTTACCTTCCTCTGCAATTTTCTGGAAGAGTTTGAGCAGGATAGGTGTTAGCTCTTCTCTAAATTTTTGGTAGAATTCAGCTGTGAAGCCGTCTGGACCTGGGCTTTTGTTGGCTGGAAGATTTTTGGTTACAGTTTCCATTTCCGTGCTTGTGATGGGTCTGTTAAGATTTTCTAGTTCTTCCCTGGTCCAGTTTTGGAAAGTTGTACTTTTCTAAGAATTTGTCCATTTCTTCCACGTTGTCCATTTTATTGGCATATAATTGTTGATAGTAGTCTCTTATGATCCTTTGTATTTCTGTGTTTTCTGTTGTGATCTCTCCATTTTCATTTCTAATTTTATTGATTTGATTTTTCTCCCTTTGTTTCTTGATGAGTCTGGCTAATGGTTTGTCAATTTTATTTATCATTTCAAAGAACCAGCTTTTGGTTTTGTTGATTTTTGCTATGGTCTCTTTTGTTTCTTTTGCATTTATTTCTGCTCTAATTTTTAAGATTTCTTTCCTTCTACTAACCCTGGGGTTCTTCATTTCTTCCTTTTCTAGTTGCTTTAGGTGTAGAGTTAGTTTATTTATTTGACTTTTTTCTTGTTTCTTGAGGTGTGCCTGTATTGCTATGAACTTTCCCCTTAGGACTGCTTTTACCGTGTCCCACAAGTTTTGGGTTGTTGTGTTTTCATTTTCATCCGTTTCTATGCAAATTTTGATTTCTTTTTTGATTTCTTCTGTGATTTGTTGGTTATTCAGCAGCGTGTTGTTCAGCCTCCATATGTTGGAATTTTTAATAGTTTTTCTCCTGTAATTGAGATCTAATCTTACTGCATTGTGGTCAGAAAAGATGCTTGGAATGATTTCTATTTTTTCGAATTTACCAATGCTAGCTTTATGGCCCAGGATGTGATCTATCCTGGAGAAGGTTCCATGTGCACTTTAGAAAAAGTTGAAATTCATTGTTTTGGGATGAATTGTCCTATAGATATCAATTAGGTCTAACTGGTGTATTGTATCATTTAAAGTTTGTGTTTCCTTGTTAAATTTCTGTTTAGTTGATCTATCCATAGGTGTGAGTGGGGTATTAAAATCTCCAACTATTATTGTGTTAGTGTTAATTTCTCCTTTCATACTTGTTAGCATTTGTCTTACATACTGTGGTGCTCCCACGTTGGGTGCATATATATGTATAATTGTTATATCTTCTTCTTGGATTGATCCTTTGATCATTATGTAGTGACCTTCTTTGTCTCTTTTCACAGCCTTTGTTTTAAAGTCTATTTTATCTGACATGAGTATCGCTACTCCTGCTTTCTTTTGGTCCCTATTTGCATGGAAAATCTTTTTCCAGCCCTTCACTTTCAGTCTGTATGTATCCCCTGTTTTGAGGTGGGTCTCTTGTAGACAACATATGTAGGGGTCTTGTTTTTGTATCCATTCAGCCAGTCTTTGTCTTTTGGTTGGAGCATTCAACCCATTTACGTTTAAGGTAATTACTGATAAGTATGATCCCATTGCCATTTACTTTATTGTTTGGGGTTCGAATTTATACACCGTTTTTGTGTTTCCTGTTTAGTATTTGTTAGAGAGCTGGTTTGGTGGTGCAGAATTCTCTCAGCTTTTGCTTGTCTGAAAAGCTTTTGATTTCTCATTCATACTTGAATGAGATCCTTGCTGGGTACAATAATCTGGGCTGTAGGTTATTTTCTTTCATCATTTTAAGTATGTCTTGCCATTCCCTCCTTGCTTGAAGAGTTTCTATTGAAAGATTAGCTGTTATCCTTATGGCAATTCACTTGTGTGTTATTTGTTGTTTTTCCCTTGCTGCTTTTCATATTTGTTCTTTGTGTTTGATTTTTGTTAATGTGATTAATATGTGTCTTGGGGGGTTTCGCCTTGGCTTTATCCTGTTTGGGACTGTCTGGGTTTCTTGGACTTGAGTGATTATTTCCTTCCCCATTTTAGGGAAGTTTTCAACTATTATCTCCTCAAGTATTTTCTCACGGTCTTTCTTTTTGTCTTCTTCTTCTGGGACCCCTATGATTCGAATGTTGTAGCGTTTAATATTGTCCTGGAGGTCTCTGAGATTGTGCTCATTTCTTTTAATTCGTTTTTCATTTATCCTCTCTGATTCATTTATTTCTACCATTCTATCTTCGAATTCACTAATCCTATCTTCTGCCTCTGTTATTCTACTATTTGTTGCCTCCAGAGTGTTTTTAATTTCATTTATTGCATTATTCATTATATATTGACTCTTTTTTTATTTCTTCTAGGTCCTTGTTAAACCTTTCTTGCATCTTCTCAATCCTTGTCTCCAGGCTATTTATCTGTGATTCCATTTTAATTTCAAGATTTTAGATCCATTTCACTATCCTTACTCGGAATTCTTTATCAGGTAGATTCCCTATCTCTTCCTCTTTTGTTTGGTTTGGTGGGCATTTATCCTGTTCCTTTATCTGCTGGGTATTCCTCTGTCTCATCTTGTTTAAATTGCTGAGTTTGGGGTGTCTTTTCTGTATTCTGGCAGTTTGTGGAGTTCTTTACTCTGGCATTTCCTCATTGTGTGTGGGTTTGTACAGGTGTCTTGTCAAGGTTTCCTGGTTAGGGAAGCTTGTGTCCATGTTCTGGTGGGTGGAGCTGTATTTCTTCTCTCTGGAGTGCAATGAAGTGTCCAGTAATGAGTTATGAGATGTCTGTGGTTTTGGGGTGACTTTGGGCAGCCTGTATCTTGAAGCTCAGGGCTGCGTTCCTTTGTTGCTGGAGAATTTGCTTGGTATGTCTTGCCCTGGAACTTGTTGGCCCTTGTGTGGTGCTTGATTTCAGTGTCGGTATGGAGGCATTTGATGAGCTCCTGTCAATTAATGTTCCTTGGAGTCAGGAGTTCCCTGGAGGCAGGGTTTGGACTTAAGCCTCCTGCTTCCAGTTATCTGTCTTACTTTTACAGTAGTTTCAAAACTTCTCCTTCTATACAGCACCATTGATAAAACATCTACGTTAAAGAAGAAAATTTTCTCTACTGTGAGGGTCACTCAGAAAGGTTCACAGCGTTACATGGAGAAGAGAAGAGGGAGGAGGGAGTTAGAGGTGACCCAAATGAGATGAGGTGGAATCAATAGTGGAGAGAGTGGGCTGGCCAGTAGTCACTTCCTTATGTGCACTCCACAACTGGACCGCTCAGAGATGTTCACAGAGTTATACAGAGACGAGAAGAAGGAGGAAGGAGACAGAGGTGGCCAGAAGGATAAAAGGGGGGAATGAAAAGGAGGGAGACAGATCCAGCCAGTAATCAGTTCCCTAAGTGTTCTCCACCGTCTGGAATACACAGAAATTCACAGAGTTGGGTAGAGTAGAGAGGGGTTAGGGAGGAGACACAGGCGACCTGGTGGAGAAAAAGGAGAGTCCAAAGGGAGAGAGAGCAGTCAAGCCAGTAATCTCGCTCCCTAGTGAAAAATGGGTACTGAAGATTGGGTTCTTAAAGGTACAAAATTGGTAACAAATACATAAAAGCAAAAATTAAAAATCTAGAGTAGAGTTTGGAATTTCAAAAATACGATGTTAAAGAAAAGAAGAAGGAAAAGAAAGAGAGAAAAAACGAACAAAGAAAAACAAACATGGTCGCAAAAATTATCAAGAAAATACAGGTACAAAATTGATAACTAATACCAAAAAGCAAAAATTAAAAATCTAGAGTAGAGTTTGGAATTTCAAAAATACAATGTTAAAAAAAAGGAAGAAGAAAACTAAAGAGAAAACAAACAAACAAAAACAAGCAATGTCGCAAAAATTATAAAGAAACTACAGGTACAAAATTGATATCAAATATAAAAAAGCATAAATTAAAAATCTAGAGTACAGTTTGGAATTTCAAAAATACAATGTTAAAGAAAAGAAGAAAAAAAAAAACCAAAACAAAAAAACAAGGTCAAAAAATTATTATATATATATATATAAATATATATATATGAAGTTTGCTGAAGAAGAAAAAAATAGGGTCTTTTTTTTGCAAAGTAATAGGTTATAAAAGTGAAAATTAAATGAACAATAGAGGACTTAAAATTTAAAAAATTAAAAAAAAGAAAGAATGATCATAAAAATATATCTAGGACTTTCTCTGGTTTTGTTGTGAGTATCGTGGGTTCGGTTAATTTTTGGCTAGTTCCTTGGTCCGACTTATATTTCTAAAGATCTATAGGCGCCTTCCTATGTAGTCCTAATAACCACAGGGTTTTAATCTATTGCCTGTAGCTTCCAAGGCGTTTCCCTCTGTTATAGCTTCTTTTGTTTGCTGGTCTCTTCAGTGTCTGGTTTATGCCCTGACACAAAGGGGACGGTGGAGGACACTTTTATTTTTTTGGCTCACTTGTTCAGTTGCGCTGTGGGGAGGGAGGGAGGGAGTGATGCTGCAAACAAATAACACTGGCGTGCGCTCGCAGTGCCTCAGCCACACTGGGTCTGCCCCCGCTCACGGCGCGTGTAGCCCTCCTGCCCACACTGCTCGGGCTCTAGGTTGTTCCACCGGGAACAATCCGAGGCTGGCCCTGGGCTGCATGCACGTCCCAGGTCCAAGCCACTCAGGTTCAGGCACTCGGGTAGTCCTCAGAGGCACAGACTCAGTTCGGCCTGCGTTTTGTGCTCTTCCCAGGTCCGAGCAGCTCAGGTGATGAGGTGTTTGGCGAGCGCCAATGTTGTGACTTATCGCCTCCCCGCCACTCGGTTATCTGGGTGTAAAACAGGCGCACCTTCTCAGGCAGATGTTGACCGTCCAGATCCCCAAGAAGTTTTAGTTAGCAAAGAAGCCTGCTTACAGTTTTATAGATAATGTCTCTCTGGGGCTGCAATTGCCCCCTTCCGGCTCTGGCTGCCTGTCACCGGAGGGGGAAGGTCTGCAGCCGGCTATCTCTGTTCAGTACTTTGTTCCGTGTGCGGGCCTGGCGGTGTCTTAGGTTAGGGCTGGCTTTTTGCGTGGTAGATATCCCAGAGTCTGGTTTGCTAGCCCAAGTTATTTCGTTCAGATAGCGCTCAGGGTATTCAGGCCAGATTCTTACTCTAAGCGATGCAGCCCGCGCCGCGCCTCCCTGCCCAGCCCCTGCTTGCTAATGGTGTGAGCAGGCGTCTGCACTGCTTCGCGGCTGGGGGAGTTACCGTAGGGCTTGCAATCTGCGAGTTTTAATTGTTTATTTATTTTTATCCCCCTTATGTTGCCCTTTGTGCTTCCAAAGCTTGGCAAAGATTTGGCAGTGAAAAGCTTTCCTGGTGTTTGGAAACTTTTCTCTTTTTAAGACTATCTTCCCGGGACGGAAATCCCTCCCTCCCTCTTTTGTCTCTTTTTTTGTCTTTTATACTTTTTCCTACCTACTTTCCAAGAGTTGGGTTGCTTTTCTGGGTGCCTGATGTCCTCTGGCAGCATTCATAAGTTGTATTGTGGAATTTACTCGACATTTAAATGCTCTTTTGATGAAATTGTTTGGGGGGGAAAAGAGTTCTCCCCGTCCTACTCCTCAGCAATCTTGGCTCCTATCTTGTGGAGTTTGGAGAGAGCACGCGGGATTGCTCTCCAGGCCATGCAGGAAAAGAAGGCCCTCATCTCGCGATGTCGGGGGAGTCTCGTGGTTTTTCTGGAGCTGCGGTGCCAGTGTGGGGTTTCTCACAAGGTACGACCGGGAGCTCAGGGAGCCTCTCGTGTGGTGTCAGGGAAGTCAAGTCTCCATACGAGTGGCGAGGGGGCGCACGTCATTGCTCTTGAGTCATGGTAGAGGAATCAGGGCTCAGCACAATGAAAAAGGACGCTCGAGGTCTTTCTCGGGTTGCGGCAGGAAACCCTGGGTTCCCTCGACTTGTGCCTGTGACCTCAGGTAGCTTCTCAGGGTGCCTCTGAGAAGTCAGGGATACTATGGAGCTGGGAGAGGCCTCTCGGGACTCCACTGGGTTTGCTGCAATGGAAGAGGGCCTAATCTTGAGATCAGGAAGGAACCTCAGGGTTCCTCTCCATTTCGGACTCAGATCGCAGGGTCCTTGCAGAGTTGGGACAGGAGAGTCAGTCCTCGTCTTGTGTGGAGGAATGGAACTCCGCTTGCCTCTTAAGTTGTTCAAGGAGTGACAGGCCACTTGTCGAGCTGTGTGTGGAACCTGCGGTTTTTTCCAGACAATGCACGGCGGTGTCAGTGCCCCTTCGTGATGTGCTTTCATCCACAGGGTTGCCTTCGAAGTGGTGTGCGGGCATCGGGTTCTTATCAAGAGCAGACCAGGAAATCGGGGTCTTTTGGAATGCGGCACCACACACGAGGCTACGTCTCGAATTTTCTCGTGAGACGGGCCTCATGCTGAGGTGCCCCTGGAAGGTCGGGAAAGCCTTCCAGACAAAGCAGGTTAATCGACCCTACTGTCGCGATCAGGAGGGGAGAAGGGGCTCAGATGAAGTGGTGCCGGGAACCTCGGTGTTCCCCTTGAGTGAGACTGGTATGTCAGGGAACTTTTGGGGTCTCATGAAGCTTGCCAAATACTGTTTCAAACTTCAAGACGAAACGTGGGACTTCTCTTGAGACACTGTGGCGGGCAAGGGCCTCATCTTGTGATGAAGGGGAAACCACGTGTTTTTTTTCGAGTTGTGATGGGATTGTTGACTTACGACGGGGAATTCAGGCTTCCTCTTCTGTTGGCCCAGGGAAGTCCATTCTTCCATTCGAGTTGCCAGAGAGAGCTGGGTGGGAATTGCTCTCGAGTCACGGCAGGTCAAAATAGACCTCATCTAGGCTTGTGTCCAGGACCTAATGTTCCTCTCCAGGGGCGATAGGGATCACAGGGACGCATTCCAGACTCACCCAGTGAGTCAGGCCTCGGCTCGAGGGGAAGCAAAGGATTCTGATATCCTCCTGGGTCACGATAGGTATCTCTTGGAGCCCACTGAGTGGCCTCCAGGGAGTCAAGCCTCCTGTGGAGTTGGAGAGAGGACTCGGGATTGCTCTCCAGGCCATACAGGAAGAGAAGGCCCTCAGCTCGCAATGACGGGGGCGTCTTGTGGGTTTTCTCGAGTTGGGGCGCAAGTATGAATTTTCTCACGAGGTACAACGGGGATCTCAGGGAGCCTCTCATGTGGCGCCAGGAAAGTCAGGTGTCTATGCGTGTGATGAGGGGGAGCCCATAAATGCTCTCGAGTCATGGTAGGGAAATCGGGACTCAAGACGCATTGAAGAAGGAGTCTCAAGGCTTTTCTCAGGTTGTGGCAGGAAACCCTGGGTTCCCTCGACTTGTACCGGTGACCTAGGGAGCTTCTCAGGGTGCCTCTGAGAAGTCAGGCATACTGTGGACTTGGGAGGGGTTCTCGGAACTCCACTGGGTTTGGTGCAATGGCAAAGGTTCTCATCTCGAGTTGAGGCAGGAACCTAAGGGTTCCTCTCCATTTAAAACTCCGACGACAGGGTCCCTGAAGAATTGGGACAGGAGAGTCAGGCCTCGTCTTGTGTGGACGAATGGAACTCCACTTGCCTCTCGAGTTGTTCACAGGATAACAGACCATTTGTCGAGCTGTGAGTGGAACCTTCGGTTTTTTTCCATAAGATGCATGAGGGGGTCAGTGCCCCTTCGTGTTGTGCCTTCATCCACAGGGTTGCCTTCAAAGAGGTGTCTGGACATCGGGTTCTTATCAATAGTGGAGCAGGAAATCAGGGTCTTTCAGAACGTGGCACCATCCATGAGGCTACGTCTCGAATTTCTTCGTTAGACTGGTGTCATCCTGAGGTGCGCCATGAAGATCGGGAACCCCTTCCAGACAAAGCAGGGGAATCGACCATCTTGTCGCGATCAGGAGGAGTGAAAGGGCTCAGTTGAAGTCGTGCCGGGAACCTCGGTGTTCCCCTCGAGTGGAACCGGTGTGTCGGGAAACTTTTGGGGTCGTTTCAAGGGTGCCAAGTACCGTTTTGCACTTCAATACGGACTTGGGGCTTCACTTGACACGCTGTAGAGGGAAAGGGCCTCATCTTGGGATGACGGGGGAATCACGTGGTTTTTCTCAAGGTGCGGCGGGATTCTCGAGTTACGACGGGGAATTCAGGCTTCCTCTTGTGTTGGCCCAGGGAAGTCCAATCTTCCATTCGAGTTTCGAGGGAGAGCTGGGGTTTTCTCTTGAGTCACTGCAGGGCAAAAGAGACCTCATCTAGGCTTGTGTCCAGGACCTAATATTCCTCTCCAGGGCCGACAGTGATCTCGGGTTTGCATTCCTGACGCATCCTGGGAGTCCGAGCTCGACTCGAGGGGAAGCAAAGGACCCCGCTCTCCTCTCGAGTCGCCACAGGTGTCTCTTGGAGCCCACTGAGTGGCCTAAAGGGAGTCAAGCCCCCTGTGGAGTTTGGAGAGAGGACTCGGGATTGCTCTCCAGGCCATGCAGGAAAAGAAGATCCTCATCTCGCGATGACAGGGGCGTCTTGTTGGTTTTCTCGAGCTGTGGTGCCAGTGTGCGGTTTCTGACGAGGTGCGACGGGAAGCTCAGAGAGCCTTTCGTGTGGCGCCAGGGAAGTCAGGTCTCCATGCGCATGGCAAGGAGGGAGAGCGTCATTGCTCTCGAGATATGGTACGGGAATCGGGCCTCAAGATACGTTAAAGCAGGACTCTCAAGGGCTTTCCTAGGTTGGGGCAGGAAACCCTGGGTTCCGTCGACTTCTGCCGGTGACCTTAGGGAGCTTCTCAGGGTGCCTCTGAGAAGTCAGGCATACTGTGGATTTGGGACGGGCCTCTCGGGACTCCTCTGGTTTTGCGGCAATGGAAAAGGCCTCGTCTTGAGTGGAGGCAGGAACCTCAGGCTTCCTCTCCATTTCTGACTCGGTGCGCAAGGTCCCTAGAGTTGTGACAGGAGAGTCAGGCATCGTCTTGTGTGGAGGAATGGAACTCCGCTTGCTTCTCGAGTTGTTCACGAGGTGACAGACCACTTGTGGAGCTGTGTGAGAACCTGTGGGTTTTTCCGGAAGATGCACGGGGTGTCAGTGCCCCTACGTTTTGTGCCTTCATCCACAGGCTTGCCTTCGAAGAGGTGTCCAGGAGTCTGGTTTTGATCAAAAGTGGACCATGGAATCGGGGTCTTTCGGCATGTAGTATGGCCCTCGAGGCTACGTCTCGAATTTCCTCGTGAGACCGGCCTCATCCTGAGGTGCGCCGGGAAGGTCGGGAACCCCTTCGAGACAAAGCAGTGGAATCGACCCTCCTATCGCGATCATGAGAGGAGAAAGGCCTCAGATGAAGTGGTGCCGGGAACTTCAGTGTCCCCTCTAGTGAGATCGGTATATAGGGGAACTTTTGGGGTCGCATCAAGGGTGCCAAGTACTGTTTTGCACTTCAAGACGGAATGTGAGACTTCTCTTGAGACGCTGTAGGGGGCAAGGGCCTCATCTTGCAATACAGGGAACCACGTGATTTTTCTCGAGTTGCGGCGGGTTTCTCAAATTACAACTGGAAATTCAGGCTTCCTCTTGTGTTGGCTCAGAAAGGCCAATCTTCCATTCGAGTTGCAAGGGAAGGCTAGGGGTTGTGCTTGAGTCACTGCAGGGCCAAAGAGACCTCCTCTAGGCTATTTTCCAGGACCTAAGGTTCCTCTCCAGGGGCGACAGGGATCCAGGGTTGCATTCCAGACTCACCCTCGTAGTCAGGCCTCATCTCGAGGGGAAGCAAAGGACACCGCTCTCCTCCTGAGTATCGACGCGTATCTCTTGGAGCCCACTGAGTGACCTAAAGGGAGTCAAGCCTCCTTTGGAGTTTGGAGAGAGGATTCGGGATTGCTCTTCAGGTCATGCAGGAAAGAAGGCCCTCATTTCACCATGACAGGGGCGTCTCGTGGGTTTTCTCGAGCTGCGGCGCCAGTGTGGGGTTTCTCACGAGGTACGATGGGGAGCTCAGGGAGACTCTCATGTGGTGCCGGGGAAGTCAGATCTTCATGCGCGTGGCGAGGGGGAGCGCGTCATTTTTCTCCAGTCATGGTAGGGGAATCGGGCCTCAAGACGCGTGAAGAAGGACTCTCGAGATTTTTCTCAGGTTACGGCAGGAAACCCTGGGTTCCCTCGACTTATGCCCGTGACCTCAGGGAGCTTCTCAGGGTGCCTCTGAGAAGTCAGGGATACTGTGCAGTTGGGAGGGGCCGCTCCGAACTCCACTGGGTTTGGTGCAGTAGAAGAGGGCCTTATCTCGAGTTGAGGCAGGAACCTCATGGTTCCTCTCCATTTCTGAATCGGATCTCAGTGTCCATGCAGAGTTGGGACAGGAGAGTCAGGCCTCGTCTTGTGTGGAGGAATTTAACTCCTCTTGCCTCTCGAGTTGTTCACGGGGTGACAGGCCACTTGTCGATCTGTATGTGGAACTTGCGGGCTTTTCCAACGATGCAGGAGGGTGTCAGACCCCTTCGTTTTGTGCCTTCGTCCACAGGATTGCCTTCGAAGAGGTGTCCTAGCATTGGGTTCTTATCAAGAGCAGACAGGGAAATCGGGGTCTTTCGGCGTGTGGCACCAACCACAAGGCTACGTCTCGAATTTCCTCGTGAGACCGGCCTCATCCTGAGGTGCGCCGGGAAGGTCCGGAACCCCTTCCAGACAAAGCAGGGTAATCGACCCTCCCATCGCGATCAGGAGGGGATAAGGGGCTCAGAACAAGCGGTGCACCGAACCTTGGTGTTCCCCTCGAGTGAGACCAGGGTGTCGGGGAACTTTTGTGGTAACATCAAGGTTGCCAATTATCGTTTTAAACTTCAAGATGGAACGTGGGGCTTCTCCTGAGACGCTGTAGCTGGCAAGGGCCTCATCTTGCGATGACGGGGGAACCACGTGGTTTTCCTCGAGTTGCGGCGGGATTTTCGAATTACGATGGGGAATTCAGGTTTCCTCTTGTGTTGTCCCAGGGAAGTCCATTCTTCCATTCGAGGTGCGAGGGACAGCAGGGGATTGCTCTCGAGTCACTTCAGGGCAAATGAGACCTCATCTATGCTTGTGTCTAGGACCTAATGTTCCTCTCCAGGGGCGACAGGGATCTTGGGGTTGCATTCCAGACTCACCTGAGCAGTCAGGCCTGGTATATAGGGGAAGCAAAGAATTCCGCTCTCCTCTCGAGTCCCAATGGGTATCTCTTGGAGCCCACAGAGTGGCCTAAAGGGAGTCAGGCCTCCTGTGGAGTTTGAAGAGAGGCCTCGAGATTGCTCTCCAGGCCATGCAGGAAAAGAAGGCCTTCATCTCGCGATGACGGAGGCATCTCGTGGGTTTTCTCGAGCTGGGGAGCCAGTGTGGGATTTCTCACGAGGTATGACGGGGAGCTCAGGGAGCCTCTCGTGTGGCGCCAGGGAAGTCAAGTCTCCATGCGAGTTTCGAGGGGGAACGCGTCATTGCTCTCGAGTCATGGTAGGGGAATCGGGATTCAAGACGCGTGAAGGAGGATTTTCGAGGTCTTTCTCGGGTTGCGTCAGGAAACCCTGTGTTCCCTCGACTTGTGCCGGTGACCTCAGGGAGCTTCTAAGGGTGCCTCTGAGAAGTCGCGATACTGTGGATTTGGGAGGGGCCTCTCGGGCCTCCACTGTTTTTGGTGTAATGGAAGAGTGCCTCATCTCTAGTGGAGTCAGGAACCTCAGTGTTCCTCTCCATTTCGGACTCCGATCGCAGGGTCCCTTCAGAGTTGGGACCGGAGAGTCAGGCCTCGTCTTGAGTGGAGGAATGGAACTCTGCTTGCCTCTCGAGTTGTTCATGGGATGACAGGCCTCTTGTCGAGCTGTGTGTGGAACCTGCGGCTTTTACTGAATGATGCATGGGAGTGTCAGTGACCCTTTGTTTTGTGCCTTCGTCCACAGGGTTGCTTTCGAAGAGGTGTCCGGGCATCGGGTTCTTCTCAAGAGTGGGCCGGGAAATCGGGGTATTTCGGCATGTGACACCACCCCCGACGCTATGTCTCGAATTTCCTCGTGAGACCGGCCTCATCCTGAGGTGCACCGGGAATGTGGGGAACCCCTTCCAAACAAAGCAGGGGAATAGACCCTCCTGTCTCGAACAGGAGGGGAGAAGGTGCTCAGATGAAGTGGTGCGGGAACCTAGGTGTTCCTGTCGAGTGAGACCAGCGTGTCCAGGAACATTTGGTGTCGCATCAACGGTGCAAAGTACCGTTTCGCACTTCAAGACGGAACGTGGTTCTTTTCTTGAGAGGCCATAGCAGCAAGGGCCTCATCTTGGGATGACGTTGGAAACACGTGGTTTTTCTCGAGTTTCGGCGGGATTCTCGAGTTAGGAAGGGGATTTCTGGCTTCCTCTTGTGTTGGCCCAGGGAAGCCCAATCTTCCATTCGAGTTGCGAGGGAGAGCTGGGGGTTGCGCTCGAGTCACTGCAGGGCAAAAGAAACCTCATCCAGGCTTGTGTCTAGGACCTAATGTTCCTCTCAAGGGGTGACTGGGATCTTGGGGTTGCATTCCAGACTCACCCAGGAGTCAGGCGTCGTCTCGAGGGGAAACAAAGGCCTTCTCTCTCTTCTCGAGACGCGATGGGTATTTGTTGGAGCCCACTGAGTGGACTAAAGGGAGTCAAGCCTCCTCTGGAGTTTGGAGAGAGGACTCGGGATTGCACTCCAGCACATGCAGGAAAAGAAGGCCCTCATCTCACGATGACGGGGGGGGGGTCTCAGTGGTTTTACCGAGCTTCAGCGCCTGTGTTGGTTTCTCAGGAGGTACGACGGGGAGCTCAGGGAGCCTCTTGTGTGGCGCCAGGGAAGTTAGGTCTCGATGCGTGTGGCGAGGGGGAGCGCGTCATTGCTCTCGAGTCATGGTAGGGGAATCAGGCCTCTAGACGCGTTGAAGAAGGACTCTCAAGATCTCTCTCGGGTCTTGGCAAGAATACCTGAGTTCCCTCGACTTGTGCCGGTGACATCAGGGAGATTCTCCGGGTGCCTCTGAGAAGTCAGGGATACTGTGGAGTTGGGAAAGAACTCTCGGGACTCCACTGGGTTTGGTGCAATGGAAGAGGGCCTCATCTCGAGGGGAGGCAGGAACCTTACTGTTTCTCTCCATTTCAGACACCGATTGCAGCGTCCCTGCTGAGTTGGGACAGGAGACTCAGGGCTCGTGCTGTGTGGAGGAATGGAACTCTGCTTGCCTCCCAAGTTGTTCACGAGGTGACAGGCCACTTGTCGAGCTGTATGTGGAACCTGTGGGTTTTTCCAGATGATGCACGGGGTTGTCAATGCCCCTTCGTGTTGTGACTTCATCCACAGGGTTGCCTTCGAAGAGGTGTCCGGGCATGGGTTCTTGTGAAGAGAGGACCAGAGAATCGGGGTCTTTTGGCAAGTGGCACCACACACGAGGCTACCTCTCGAATTTCCTCTTGAGACTGGGCTCATCCTGAGGTGCGCTGGGAAGGTCGAGAAAGCCTTCCAGACAAAGCAGGTTAATCGACCCTCCTGTCGCGATCAGGAGGGGAGAAGGGGCTCAGATGAAGTGGTGCTGGGAACCTCGGGGTTCCCCTCGAGTGAGACCGGTATGTCAGGGAACTTTTGGAGTCTGATGAAGGGTGCCAAGTAATGTTTCAAACTTCAACATGAACGTGAGACTTTTCTTGAGACGCTCTAACGTGAAAGGGCTTCATCTTGAGATGAGGGGGGAACTACGTGGTTTCCTTCGAGTTGAAGCAGGATTCTCGCGTTACAACGGGGAATTCGGGCTTCCTCTTGTGTTGGTCCAGGGAAGTCCAATCTTCCATTCGAGTTTCGAGGGAGAGCTGGGATTTCTCTCGAGTCACTGCAGGGCAAAATATACTTCATCTAGGCCTGTGCCCAGGACTTAATTTTCCTCTCCAGGGGTGACAGGGATCTCGGAGTTGCATTCCAGACTCACACAGGGAGTCAGGCCTCTTCTCGAAGGAAAGCAAAGGACTCCAGTCTCTTCTCGAGTCGCGTCGGGTATGTCTTGGAGCCCACTGAGTGGCCTACTCGGAGTAAAGCCTCCTGTGGAGTTGGAGAGAGGACTCGGGATTGCTCTCCAGGCCATGCAGGAAGAGAAGGCCCTCAGCTCGCAATGACGGGGGCGTCTTGTGGGTTTTCTCGAGTTGGGGCACAATTATGAGTTTTCTCACGAGGTACGACGGGGAGCTCAGGGAGCCTCTCGTGTGGCGCCAGGAAAGTCAGGTCTCTATGTGTGTGACGAGGGGGAGCCCATAAATGTTCTCGAGTCATGGTAGGGAAATCGGGACTCAAGACGCGTTGAAGAAGGAGTCTCGAGGTCTTTCTCAGGTTGCGGCAGGAAACCCTGGGTTCCCTCGACTTGTACCGGTGACCTCAGGGAGCTTCTCAGGGTGCCTCTGAGAAGTCAGGCATACTGTGGACTTGGGAGGGGCTCTCGGAACTCCACTGGGTTTGGTGCAATGGCAAAGGTTCTCATCTCGAGTTGAGGCAGGAACCTAAGGGTTCCTCTCCATTTCAAACTCCAACCACAGGGTCCCTGAAGAGTTGGGACAGGAGAGTCAGGCCTCGTCTTGTGTGGAGTAATGGAACTCCGCTTGCCTCTCGAGTTGTTCACAGGATAACAGACCATTTGTCGAGCTGTGAGTGGAATCTTCGGTTTTTTCCGTAAGATGCATGAGGGAGTCAGTGCCCCTTCGTGTTGTGCCTTCATCCACAGGGTTGCCTTCAAAGAGGTGTCCGGACATCGGGTTCTTATCAATAGCAGAGCAGGAAATCGGGGTCTTTCAGAACGTGGCACCATCCATGAGGCTACGTCTCGAATTTCTTCGTTAGACTGGTGTCATCCTGAGGTGCGCCATGAAGATCGGGAACCCCTTCCAGACAAAGCAGGGGAATCGACCATCTTGTCACGATCAGGAGAAGTGAAAGGGCTCAGTTGAAGTCGTGCCGGGAACCTCGGTGTTCCCCTCGAGTGGGACCGGTGTGTCGGGAAACTTTTCGGGTCACTTCAAGGGTGCCAAGTACCGTTTTGCACTTCAAGACGGACTTGGGGCTTCTCTTGAGACGCTGTAGAGGGCAAGGGCCTCATCTTGGGATGATGGGGGAATCACGTGGTTTTTCTCAAGGTGCGGCGGGATTCTCGAGTTACGACGGGGAATTCAGGCTTCCTCTTGTGTTAGCCCAGGGAAGTCCAACCTTCCATTCGAGTTGCGAGGGATAGCTGGGGGTTGCGCTCGAGTCACTGCAGGGCAAAAGAGACCTCATCCAGGCTTGTGTCTAGGACCTAATGTTCCTCTCAAGGGATGACTGGGAACTTGGGGTTGCATTCCAGACTCACCCGGGAGTCAGGCGTCGTCTCGAGGGGAAACAAAGGCCTTCTCTCTCTTCTCGAGTCACGACGGGTATTTCTTGGAGCCCACTGAGTGGACTAAAGGGAGTCAAGCCTCCTCTGGAGTTTGGAGAGAGGACTCGGGATTGCACTCCAGGACATGCAGGAAAAGAAGGCCCTCATCTCACGAAGACAGGGGGGTCTCGGTGGTTTTACCGAGCTGCAGCGCCTGTGTTGGTTTCTCAGGGGGTACGAAGGGGAGCTCAGGGAGCCTCTTGTGTGGCGCCAGGGAAGTTAGGTCTCGATGCGTGTGGCGAGGGGGAGCGCGTCATTGCTCTCGAGTCATGGTAGGGGAATCAGGCCTCTAGACGCGTTGAAGAAGGACTCTCAAGATCTCTCTCGGGTCTTGGCAAGAATACCTGGGTTCCCTCGACTTGTGCCGGTGACCTCAGGGAGATTCTCCGGGTGCCTCTGAGAAGTCAGGGATACTATGGAGTTGGGAAAGACCTCTCGGGACTCCACTGGGTTTGGTGAAATGGAAGGGGGCCTCATCTCGAGGGGAGGCAGGAACCTCAGGGTTCCTCTCCATTTCTGATTCCGATCGCAGCCCCCTGCATAGTTGGGAGAGGTGAGTCAGGCCTCGTCTTGTGTGCAGGAATGGACCTCCGCTTGCCTCTCGAGTTGTTCACTGGGTGACAGGCACTTGTTGAGCTGTATGAGTAACCTGCGGTCTTTTCCGGACGATGCACGGGGGTGTCAGTGCCCCTTCGTGTTGTGCCTTCATCCACACTATCTTCGAATAGGTGTCTGGGCATCGCGTTCTTATCAAGAGCAGATCGCGAAATCGCGGTCTTTCGGCATGTGGCACCACCATCGAGGCTACGTCTCGAATTTCCTCGTGAGACAGCCTCATCTGAGGTGCGTGGAGAAGGTCGGGAACCCCTTGCAGACAAAGCAGGGGAATCGACCCTCCTTTCGCGATCAGGAGGGGAGAAGGGGCTCAGATGAAGTGGTGCCAGGAACCTCGGTGTTCGCCTCGAGTGCGACCCATATGTCGGGGAACTTTTGGGGTAGCATTAAGGGTGCCAAATATCATTTCACACTTCAAGACGGAACGTGGGACTACTCTTGAGACGCTGGAGCAGGCAAGGGCCTCATCTTGCAATGACGGGGGAACCACGTGGTTTTTCTCAAGTTGAGGCGGAATTCTCGAATTACTACTGGGAATTCAGGCTTCCTCTTGTGTTGGCCCAGGGAGGTCCAATCTTCCATTCGGGTTGTGAGGGAAAGCTGGGGAGTGCTCTCGAGTTACTGCAGGGCAAAAGCGACCTCATCTAGCCTTGTGTTCAGGACCCAATGATCCTCTCCAAGGGCGACAGGGATCTCGGGTTTGCATTACAGACTCACCCGGGGAGTTAGGCCTCGTATCGAGGGGAAGCAAAGGACTCAGCTCTCCTCTCGAGTTGCGACGTGTATCTCTTGGAGCCCACTGACTGGTCTAAAGGGAGTCAAGCCTCCTCTTCAGTTTGGAGAGAGGACTCGGTATTGCTCTCCAGGCCATGCAGGAAAAGAAGGCCCACATCTCGAGATGATGGGGGCGTCTCGTGGGTTTTCTCGAGCTGTGGCGCCAGTGTGGGGTTTCTCACGAGGTACGACGGGGAGTTCAGGTAGCCTCTCGTGTGGCAACAGGGAAGTCAGGTCTCCATGGGCGGGGCAAGGGGGAGCGCGTCATTGCTCTCAAGTCAGGGTAGCGGAATCGGGCCTCATGACGGGTTGAAAAAGGACTCTCGATGTCTTTCTAGGGTTGCGGCAGGAAACCCTGGGTTCCCTTGACTTGTGCTGGTGACCTCAGGGAGCTTCTCAGGGTGCCTCTGAGAAGTCAGGGATACTGTGGATTTGGGAGAGGCCTCTCGGGACTCCTCTGGGTTTGGTGCAGTGGAAGAGGGCCTCATCTCGAGTTGAGGCAGGAACCTCAGGGTTCTGCACCTGACTTCCTGGAGGCCGGATCTGACTCAGATCGCAGGGTCCCTGCTGAGTTTGCTCAGGAGTGTCAGGTCTCGTGTTCTGCGGAGGAATGGAACTCCGCTTACATCTCAAGTTTTTCAAGGATGACACCACTTTTCTTGATGTGTGTGGAACCTGCAGGTATTTCGGAGATGCACGGGGGCGTCAGTGCTCCTTCCTGTTGTGCCTTCATCCACAGGGTTGCCTTCGAAGAGTTGTCCGGGCATCGGGATCTCCTCAAGTGCGGACCGGGAAATCGGGGTCTTTCAGCATGTTGCACCACCCACTAGGCTACGTCTCGAATTTCCTCGTGAGATCGGCCTCATCCTGAGGCGCGCAGGAAAGTCCGGGAACCCTTTCCAGACAAAGCAGGGGAATCGACCCTCCTTTCGGGATCAGGAGGAGAGAAAGGGCTCAGATGAAGTAGTGCCGGGAACCTCGGTGCTCCCCTTGAGTGAAACTGGTAAGTCGGGTAACTTTTCGGGTTGCATCAAGGGTGCCAAGTACCGTTTCGCACTTCAAGACGGAACCTGGGACTTCTCTTGAGACGCTGTAGTGGGCAAGGGCCTCATCTAGCGCTGACGGGGGACCCACGTGTTTTTTCTCGAGTTGCGGCAGGATTCTTGAGTTACGACGGGGAATACAGGTTTCCTCTTGTGTTGGCCCAGGGAAGTCCAATCTTCCATTCGAGTTGCAAGTGAGAGCTGGAGATTGCTCTCGAGTCACTGCAGGGCAAAATAGAGCTCATCTAGGTTTGTGTCCAGGACCGAGTTTTTCTCTCCAGGGGCGACAGGGATCTCGGGGTTGCATTCCAGACTCACCCGGGGAGTCAGGCCTCGTCTCGAAGGGAATGAATGGACTCCGCTCTCCTCTCGAGTCGCGACGGGTATCCTTTGGAGCCCAAGAGTGGCCTAAATGGAGTTAAGCCTCCTGTGGAGTTTGGAGAGAGGACTCGGGATTGCTCTCTAGGCCATACAGGAAAAGAAGGCCCTCATCTCGCGATGACGGGGCGTCTCGTGGGTTTTCTCAAGGTGCAGTGCCTGGTTGGGGTTTCTCACGAGATAGGACGGGGAGCTCAGGGAGACTCCTGTGGTGCCACGGAAGTCAGGTCTCCATGGACATGGCGAGGGGGAGCGCCTCATTGCTCTCGAGTCATGGTAGGGGAATCGAGCCTCAAGACGCTTTGAAGAAGAACTCTCGAGGTCTTTCTGGGGGTGTGGCAGGAAACCCTGGGTTCCCTCGACTTGTGCCCATGACCTCAGGGAGCTTAGCGGGGTGCCTCTGAGAAGTCAGGGATACTGTGGAGTAGAGAGGGGCTTCTCGGGACATCACAGGGACTGGTGCAATTGAAGAGGACCTAATCTCGGATTGAGGCAGTAACGTCAGGGTTCCTCTCCATTTCTGACTCGGATAGCAGGGTCCCTGCAGAGTTGGGACAGGAGAGTCAGACCTCGTCTTGTGTGGAGTAGTGGAACTCTGCTTGCCTCTCGAGTTGTTCACGGGATGACAGGCCACCTATCGAGTTGTATGTGGAACCTGCGGTTTTGGGGGACGATGCACAGGGGTGTCAGTGCCCCTTCGTTTTGTGCCTTCATCCACAGGGTTACCTTCAAAGAGGTGACCGGGCATCGGGATCTTATCAATAGCGGACCAGGAAATCGGGGCCTTTCGGCATGTGGCACAACCCACGAGGCTACGTCTCGACTTCCCTCGTGAGACTGGCCTCATCCTGAGGTTCGCCGGGAAGTCTGGGAACCCCTTCCAGACAAAGCAGGGGAATCGACCCTCCTGTCGCCATCAGGAGGGGAGAAGAGGCTCAGCTGAAGCTGTGCTGGGAACCTCCATGTTCTCCTCGAGTGAGACCGGGGTGTCAGGGAAATTTGGGGGTCGCATCAAGGGTGCCAAGTACCGTTTCACACTTCAAGACGGAACATGGGACTTCCCTGGAGACGCTATAGCTGACAGGGGCCTCATATTTCGATGACAGAGGAACCACGTTGTTTTTCTCCAGTTGCCACGGGATTCTCGAATTACAACGGGGAATACAGGCTTCCTCTTGTGTTGGCCCAGCGAAGTCCAATCATCCATTCGAGTTGCGAGGGAGAGCTGGGGATTGCACTTGAGTCAATGCAGGACAAAAAAGACCTCATTTAGGCTTGTTTCCAGGACCGAGTTTTCCTCTACAGGGGCGACACGGATCTCGGGATCCCATTCCAGACTCACCCAAGTAGTCAGGCCTCGGCTCGAGGGGAAGCAGCGGACTCCGCTCTCCTCTAGAGTAGCGACGTGTATCTCTTGGAGGCTACTGAGTGGCCTAAAGGGAGACAGGCCTCCAGTGGAGTTTGGAGAGTGGACTCGGGATTGCTCTCTAGGTCATGTAGGAAAAGAAGGCCCTCATCTTACGATGACGGGGGCGTCTCGTGAGTTTTCTCGAGCGGCGGTGCCAGTGTGAGGTTTTCATGAGGTACGACGGGGAGCGCAGGGAGCCTCTCGTGTGGCACCAGGGAAGTTGGGTTTCCATGGGCGTGGCGAGGGGAATGCGTCATTGCTCTCCAGTCATGGTAGGGTATCGGGCCTCAAGACGCGGTAAAGAGGGACTCTCGAGGTCTTTCTCAGAATGCAGCAGGAAACCCTGGGTTCACTCGACTTGTGCCAGTGACCGCAGAGAGCTTCTGAGGGTGCCTCTGAGAATCAGGGATACTGTGGAGTTGGGAGGGGCCTCTCGGGACTCCACTGGGTATGGCGCAATGGAAGAGGGCCTCATTTCGAGTTGATGCAGGAACGTCAGGTTTCATCTACATTTCTGACTCCGATCACACGGTCCCTGCAGAGTTGGGAAATGAGAGTCAGGCCTTCTCTTGTGCGGAGGAACGGAACTCCGCATGCCTCTCTAGTGCTTCAAGGGATGACAGGACACTTGTCGATCTGTGTTTGGAATCTGCGTGTTTTTACGTATTATGCATGGGGATGTCAGTACCCCTTCGTGTTGTGCATTCCTCCACAGGTTTGATTTCGAAGAGGTGTCCGGGCATTGGGTTATTAAGAGCGGACCGGGAAATCGGGGTCTTTCCGCATGTGGCACCACCCACCAGGCTACGTCTCGAATTTCCTAGTGAGAACGGCCTCAACCTGAGGTGCGCCGGGAAGGTCGGAACCCCTTGCAGACAAAGCAGGGGAATCGACCCTCCTGTCTTGATCAGGAGGGGAGAAGGGGCACAGATGAGGTGATGCCGGGAACCTCGGTGTTCCCCTCCAGTGAGACCAGTGTGTTGGGGAACTTTTGGTGTCGCATCAAAGGTGCCAAGTACCGTATCGCACTTCAAGATGGAACGTAAGACTTCTTTGGAGACGCTGTAGCGGCAATGGCCGCATCTTGCGATGAAGAGGGAATGACGTGGTTTTTCTCGAGTTGTGGCGGGATTCTTGAGTTACAATGGGAAATTCAGGCTTCCTCTTCTGTTGGCCCAGGGAAGTCCAGTCTTCCATTCGAGTTTCGAGAGAGAGTTGGGGATTGCTCTCGAGTCACTGCAGGAAAAAAGAGACCTCATCTAGGCTTGTGTCCAGGATCTAATGTTTCTCTCCAGGGGCGACAGGGATCTCCGGTTCCCATATCAGACTCACCCGAGGAGTCAGGCCTCGCCTCGAGGGGAAGGAAAAGACTCCGCTCTCCTCTCGAGTCGCGACGGGTATGTCTTGGAGTCCACTGAGTGACCAAAAGGGAGTCAAGCCTACTGTGGAGTTTGGAGAGAGGACTCAGGATTGCTCTCCAGGCCATGCTAGAAAAGAAGGCCGTCATGTCGCGAAAACGGGGGCGTCACTTGGGTTTTCTCTATCTGCGGCGCCAGTGTGGGGTTTCTCACGAGGTATGAAGGGGAGCTCAGGGAGCCTCTCGTGTGGCGCCAGGGAAGTCAGGGCTTCATGAGTGTAGCAGAGGGAGCGCGTCATTGCCCTCGAGTCATGGTAGGGGAATCAGGCCTCAAAACGCGTTGAAGAAGGACTCTTGAGTTCTTTCTATGGTAGCGGCAGTAAACCCTGGGTTCACTCGAATTGTGCTGGTGGCCTCAGGGAGCTTCTCAGGGTGCCTCTGAGAAGTCAGGGATACTGTGGAGCTGGGACGCGTCTCTCGGGACTCCACTGGGTTTCATGCAATGGAAGAGGTCCTAATCTCGAGTGGAGGCAGGAACCTCAGCGTTCCTCTCGTGACTTCACTGGCGCTGGTCTGAATCAGATTGCAAAGTCCCTGCAGAGTTGGGACAGGAGGGTCAGGCCTCGTCTTGTGTAGAGGAATGAAACCCCACTTGCCTCTCGAGTTCTTCAGGGGTGACAAGCCACTTGTTGAGCTGTATGTAGAACCTGCGGGTTTTTCCAGACGATGCACGAGGGTGTCAGTGCCCCTTTGTGTTGTGCCTTCATCCACAGGGTTGCCTTCGAAGAGGTGTCCAGGCATCGGGTTCTTATCAAGAGCATACCGGGAAATCATAGTCTTTTGGCATGTGGCACCACCCGCGAGCTACGTCTCGAATTTCCTCGTGAGACCGGCCTCATCCTGAAGTGCCCCGTGAAGGTCGGGAACCCCTTACAAACAAAGCAGGGGAAGTGACCCTCCTATCACGAACAGGAGGGGAGAAGGGGCTCAGATAAACTGGTGCCGGGAAACTCGGTGTTCACCTCGAGTGAGACCGATATTTTGAGGAACTTTTGGGGTCACATCAAGGGTGTCAAGTATCGTTTCGCACTTCAAGACGGAACGTGGGACTTTTATTGAGAAGCTGTAGCGGGCAAGGGCCTCATCTTGCCAAGAGGTGGGAACCACGTGGTTTTTCTCGAGTTGCGGCGGGATTCTCGAGTTACAACGGGGATCTCAGGCTTCCTCTTGGGTTGGCACTGGGAAGCCCAATCTTCCCCTCGAGTTGCGAGGGACAGCTGGGGGCTGCGCTCGGGTCACTGCAGGGCCGAAGAGACCTCACCTAGGCGTGTGTCCGGGACCTAAGATTCCTCTCCAGGGAAGGCAGGGATCTCGGGGTTGCATTCCAGGCTCCCCCGGGGAGTCAGGCCTCGTCTCGAGGGGAAGCCAAGGACTCCGCTCTCCTCTCGAGTCGCGACTCGGGTCTCTTGGAGCCCCCTGAGCGGCCTCAAGGGAGTCCAGCCTCCTCTTCCGTTTGGAGAGAGTACCCGGGATTGCTCTCCAGGCCATGCAGGAAAAGAAGGCCCTCAGCTGGCGAGGACGGGGGCGTCTCAGGGGTTTCCTCGAGCTGCGGCGCCCGTGGGGGTTTTCTCCCGAGGCACGACGAGGATCTCAGGGAGCCTCTCGTGCGGCGCCAGGGAAGTCAGGTCTCCTAGCGTGGCGAGGGGGAGCGCGTCATGGCTCTCGAGTCACGGGAGGGCACTAGGGCCTCGAGACGCATTGAAGAAGGACTCTCGAGGTCTTTGTCGGGGGGCGGCTGGAAACCCTCGTTTCCCTCTCCTTCTGCCGGGGACTTTAGGGAACTTCCCAGGGTGCCTCTGAGAGGCGAGGGATCCTGTGGAGGTGGCGGGGCCCCTCGGGACTCCGCTGGGTCTGGCGCAACGGAAGAGGGCCTCATCTCGAATGGAGGCAGGAACCTCAGGGGTCCTCTCCATTTCTGACTCGGGTCGCAGGCTACCTGCCGATTATGGACAAGAGAGTCACGCCTCATCTTCTGTGGAGGAATGGATCTCCGCTTGCCTTTCGAGTTGTTCACAGAGTGACAGGCCACTTGTTGAGCTGTGCGTGGAACCTGTGGGTTTTTCCGGACGATGCACAGGGGTGTCAGTGCCCCTTCGTGTTGTGCCTTCATCCACGGGGTTGCCTTCAAAGAGGTGTCCGGGCATCGGGTTCTTTTCAAGAGCGTACCAGAAAATTGGGGTCTTTCAGCATGTGGTACCACCCACGAGGCTACGTCTCGAATTTCCTCGGGAGACCGGCCTCATCCTGAGGTGAGCCGGGAAGGTAGGGAACCCCTTGCAGACAAAGCAGAGGAATCGACCCACAGGTCGCGATCAGAAGGGGAGAAGGGGCTCAGATGAAGTGGTGCCGGGAACCTCGGTGGTCCCCTCGAGTGAGACCGGTATGTCACGGCACTTTTGAGGTCGCATCAAGGGTGCCAAGTACAGTTTCACACTTCAAGACGGAACGTGGGAATTCTCTGGAGATGCTCTAGCGGGCAAGGGCCTCATATTGCGATGACGAGGGAAACACGTGGTTTTTCTCGAGTTGCGGCGGGATTCTCGAGTTACGACGGGGAATTCAGGCTTCCTCTTGTGTTAGCCCAGGAAGTCCAATCTTCCATTCAACTTGTCAGAGAGAGCTGGGGGTTGCTCTCGAGGCACTTCAGGGCAAAGAGTCCTCATCTAGGCTTGGGTCCAGGACGTAGTGTTCCTCTCCAGGGGCAACAGGGATATCGGGGTCGCATTCCAGTCTCACCCGGTGGGTCACGCCTCGTCTCGAGTGGAAGCAAAGGACTCCACTATCCTCTCGAGTGCGACGTGTAACTCTTTGAGCCCAATGAGTGGCCTAAAGGGAGTCAAGCGTCCTGTGTAGCTTGGACAGAAGGTTCACGCTTGATCTGCATACCATGCAGTTAAAGATGGCCCTCCTCTCGTGATGATGGGAGCGTCTCATGGGTTTTTCTCGAGCTGCGGCCCCAGTGTGGGGTTTCTCACGAGATATGATGGGGAGATCAGGGAGCCTCTCGTGCAGCGCCAGAGAAGTCAGGCCTCCATGCGTGTGGCCAGGCAGATCGCGTCATTGCTCTGGAGTCATGGGAGGGACTAGGGCCTCCAGACGCATTTAAGAAGGACTCTCGAGGTCTTTCTTGGGTTGGGGCGGGAAACACTCGTTTCCCTCGACCTCTACCGGGGACCTTAGGGAACTTCCCAGGTGCCTCTGAGAGGTGAGGGATACTGAGGATTTAGAGGGGCCTCTCGGGACTCCACTAGGTTTGACGAAATGAAAGAGGGCCTCATCTCGATTGGAGGCAGGAACCTCAGGCTTCCTCTCCATTTCTGACTCCGACCGCAGGGTCCCTGCAGGGTTGGGACAGGAGAGTCAGGCCTCGTCTTGTCTGAGTAATGGAAATCTGCTTGCCTCTCGAGGTGTTCAGTGGGTCTCAGGCCCCTTGTCGAGCTGTGTGTGGAACCTGCGGGTGTTTCCAGAAGATGCACGGGGGTTTCATTGCCCCTTCATTTTGTGCCTTCCCCAACAGGGTTGCCTTCAAAGAGGTGTCCAAGCATCGGGTTCATTTCAAGAGCGGACCGGGAAATCGGGGTCGTTCGGCATGTGGCACCACCCACGTGGCTCATCTCGAATTTCCTCGTGAGACCAGCATCATCCTGAGGTGCGCCGGGAAGGCCGGGAACACCTTCCACACAAAGCAGGGGAATCGACTCTCCTGTCGCGATCAGGAGGGGAGATGGGGCTCAGATGAAGTGGGGCCGGGACTCTAGGTGTTCCACTCGAGGGAACCCGGCGTTTCAGGGAACTTTAGGGGTCGCATCAAGGGAGCCAAGTACCGTTTCCCACTTCAGGATGGAACATGGGACTTCCCTGGAGACGCTGTAGCGGGCAAGGGCCTCATCCTGTGAAGACGTTGGAACCACCTCGTTTTTCTCGAGTTGCGTCTGGATTCTCGAAAACGACGGGGATTTCAGGCTTCCTCTTGGGTTGGCCCTGGGAAGCCCAATCTTCCCCTGGAGTTGCGAGGGAAAGCTGGGGGTTCTGCTCGAGTCACTACAGGGCCAAAGAGACCTCATCGAGGCGTGTGTCCAGGACCTAACATTCCTCTCCCGGGAAGGCAGGGATCTCGGGGTTGCATTCCAGGCTCCCCCGGGGAGTCAGGCCTCGTCTCGAGGGGAAGCCAAGGACTCCGCTCTCCTCTCGAGTCGCACCGGGTATTTCTTGGACCCAACTGAGTGGCCTAAAGGGAGTCAATCCTCCTGTAAAGTTTGGAGAGAGGACCAGGGATTGCTCTCCAGGTCAGGCAGGAAAAGAAGGCCCCCATCTCTCCTTGACGGGGGCATCTTGTGGTTTTTCTCGAACTGCTGCGCCACTGTGGGTTTTCTCACGAGGTATGATGGGGTACTCAGGGAGCCTCTTGTGTGTTACTAGGGAAGT